>NW_027186458.1:7007338-7103423 GCF_028583685.1 Petaurus breviceps papuanus
TTGCAACGTCCTTTCTATCTGTTGTGGTGGTTTTTGTTTGTTTGTGTGGGGGGGGTTGTGGGGTGTCATTTCGTGACAAAAAAAAGAGGTTTGTATTTTTTTTTGTTTTTGGTGTGGGGGGGGGGGGGGGGGGGGGGGGGGTCGTGGTACATGGCTGGCTCTTGAACCAAAGGAGCTGGGTTTGAATCTTCCCTCTCCTGCTTATTATGATGTCCCCCTGGGAGATTCAGTGCCTTGTCTGTCAAACAAGGAGACTGAATGGGCTTCCAAATGTAGATCTGTGATCCAAACCCTGGCTCTTGTACAGGCCTTCTTCTAGTGGGAGTCCTGCCACCCTGCAAAGCCCATCAGTTCTTGGATCCACTTGCTTCATTGTCCCTTGGCACTGAGAAACATCACAGAGATGGGCAGGAATGTCATTATCCTAATAGTCCAGTGGGGAGGGAAGTTTCTCATGGGCACACAGTGCTTCCTGCACCTCTGAAGCACTGTTCTGTGTAGCACGGGTCTTAACTCAACCTGCTGTTTGGTCTGTCTGGGCAGGACAAGCCTACTCAAGGACCCTGCAGCAAGCAGCCATCCCCTTACTTCCCAAGAGGTTTTGTGAAGAGCGTTACCGGAGGCGGTTCACAGGGAGGATGTTATGTGCAGGAAGTCTGCAGGAGCAGAACCATGTGGACAGCTGCCAGGGAGACAGCGGTGGGCCCCTGATGTGCCAGCGGCCTGGAGACAGCTGGGCTGTGTATGGGGTCACTTCCTGGGGCTACGGCTGTGGCGTGAAGGACTCTCCGGGTGTTTACACCAAAGTCTCAGCCTTTATACCCTGGATAAAAAGTGTCACCAAACTGTGACGAGCTCAGCTGGGACTGGTGCTGGTCCAGCCTCCTCTTCTGTTTGGTGCGGTGACTTCCCTTTCTCAGAGGTGGAATGTACTGGGTACTTGTTTCAGGATTCCTGTGCACAATCACTTAGCATCGAGTTGGGGCAAGAGCCACAGAAGGTGTGGGGGTGTTGGCAATGCCAGGAATGCCTCCACTTCAGCACTGACAGCAGAAGATGGCAGGGGTGTTCTACCTAATTCGTCTCACCTGGGAGGAGTGAATTCCCTCCCGTCTTGCTACTTGCCAGTCTGGGCCTTCTTTATGATCACATCTTTTTCCACAGCATTTTCCCCAAGATGAAAAAGATACCAGGGTTCTGGTCTTATCTTTGTATAACCTCACCCATTTATCCAGATTTTGGAATGACTTTTTACACGTGTCTTAGTGTTGACGTGACTTTGACTCAAAGTACATAAAGTATTCTGATTCGATGGGGAAAACAATCTACCCTTTGCTTGTTACTTCCCAATGTGGCCTAACAGAGAAGACATGTCCCTGAAGGCAGGAAGATGCATGTTCAAACCCAGCTTCTGACACATCCCAGCTGTCAGACCCTGGGGCAAGCCCCTTCCTGTCAGTGCTCTAAGCCCTCAAACTGCACTGGGAGAAGGCATTTCCTAACCTGGGAATTCCTTAAACCAACGAAATCAAAGATCAACTTGCCTAATATCCTTCAAGTTACTATGTAGTTAAGTAAGGCTAAAAATCTCAAGGCCATTCTGGACCTTCCCAGTAATATAGAGAGAAGGGGAAAGATGCAGAGCAGCCCTGTGTGAGCTCACATTCACAACCTGTAGAAATGTGAGGAAGGAGGATCTTGGCCTGGAGACCCACCGTTCAACCCCACTTCACATTCCTGCCTCAAAAGCCTTGTAAAAATGTGTCCACTCAACCAGTTGTCAAAATTCACGGCAACTCCTCAGAGAAAATATACGTGAAATGCCTGCACACCCAGCCCCAGAATGCTGGAGGGAGCTGTTCAAGCCGCGAGCCACGGTGCCAATCCTCGTCCTTGCATCTGAAGCATTTACAATGCTGACTTGATTTTGGCTCTGCGTGTCTCACTACATAACAGCACTTTTCCTTAGTGACATTCCTCAGACCGTCCTGTGAAATCTGATGGTCGAGGGATTGTGACTAAGTGGCCCCAAAGGAAGACACTGATGTGTAAAAGATTACACATCCAATTCTGTATCAGAAATAACTGGGGACAGCACTTGTCAGCATGTACAAGGGTAACCTCTATTTTGACTAAAAGCTTCCCTGAACTCCCTAACTACGCACATATAAGCAGGATACAAAGTAGCTGAGGGAATCATTGAGTCTGGAGTCAGAAGAACTGTGTTCTGGCTCTGTCAGGTTCACTCCTTGTGGGCAATTTAAACAGTTTCTCTTCTATAAATTTGGAGATGTAGGGGAAGGGAGGGAAGGGATGGCAGACTTGAAAGGACTGGGTAACCTGTAAGGTCCCTGCCAGTTCTAAACCCAATCTTATGAATAAGAGTGAAAATGATTCATTTTTAAAACAACTTTTTACTTACAAAATCATTATAAGTTTCACAAGTATTTAAATCAAAATGTACGTCCCTTTACACTACTCACTGACAATAAAAAAACAAATAAACAATTGGACAATACAGTACAGTACTTGTTAAGCAGACACTGCGTACAGAGTGCCCTGCTAGACGCTGTGGAAACTATGAAACGTATATGGCATCCCTCTCATGGAGCTCACGGTCCAGTCAAGGGATTGACTGAGAATCTCTCAACCTGGAGTCCAGAGGGGCCCAGGGAGAATCTCACCCACCAGCTGGGTCAGTAACTGCAGAGACCAGCTGAAAAAGGAAAACGTATTCAAAGCTAAGTAGGGGAGCCACTAGCTAGAACCGAGGGTTTGGTTTTTGGCAGTCCTTGTGCTAGAAGTAGAAGGCTCAGCACCATAGCAGAGATGACAGCCGACGGACAGCAGACTGCATAGACAGGAAGTGATCCGGGTTTGACTAAGGCTCTCCACATTAAGGCACTCCCTAGGACTCTCCCTGGAAGCTACGGCCCTCTTGGTGGCGTCCTGCACCATCTCCCCATCTCCCCCGAGCTCCTCTGGGGTCTCACCAAGGCAGGACTACTCGGGGTCTGTGCTCAGGAAGCTTTTCCACTTGGTAACATTCTGACTTATCTGGTTCTTTTTATCAACATAGAAACAACACATGGTGTTGATAAAGGCACAGACCCCTCCTTGCTGTGCCCGTTTCATGTCTAATGCCATTCGACTCTGAACCACCACCTGAGACAGGGGGTCCACCTCCAGCCGAAGGTTGGAAATAGCATCGAGGGTGGCGCTGAAACCTTCTTCCACAGCCGCAGACATATTCACTATTGCCTTTTCAATTTCCAAGATCCCAAGCCATGGAAACAAGGCTCGGGCGAAAGCATGGAAGCCTGAGGGTTTCTCAGCCAGAGGATTAGTGGTGCGCTTATGAAACCGATTAATGAAGCTCCCCGGGTTGGGGACAGATGTGGAGGTCAAGGTCTTGTGTATCTGTAGATCAGGGACTAGATAAGCTATGGCGCATGTTCCTCCCCACCCAGGCGGTAAAGCCTTATAAGCATAATCACCACAAATGAAATAAAGCCCTGGCGCATGGGCCAGGGACAGAGTAAGTCTGTTACCAGAATACTGGGCCCAGGTGGAATTTGGGGACCACTGTTCTTTCCCTTGTATCATCAGAGTACCTGCTTCAAAGTACCAAGGGCATCGCTTGTCAAAATTTTTCCATGAGCGAGTCAAATGGTGCCAAGGGGTGTCATTATAGGCACAAAGGATAGACTCAAACATCTGATACAAAAGCGTGAAGTTCACAAAAGATCCCTCCCCAGGGCAGCTGGACATGTTAAAGCTCGTGTAGACAATCTCTCCCCCTTCGGCGAGTACATACAAAGTGTCGTTATGATAGCTCTTTGTCTCACTTTCCCAGCCAGCAGAGGTATAATTGAGGGGCAGGATGGTGAAGTTGGAGTAGCTCTCTTTTCCCCAGAACGTCATTGGGGAAGTCTTCCCACATTTGAGGTTTCCTCCACTATTTGACCCCGGGTCCACTTCCCATGTGCCATCATCGGTGTCAAACCACAGGGTCTGGGCACATCTCTCCTCAGGAACATCACCCAAGTACACGGATCCATTGTCATTCTGGATACACAACGGATACTGACCTCGGTGCTGTATCCGATACTGCGGACGGCCGGCAACTTGGTAAGTGTGAAAGGAGCGGCTGACGTGCACTTTGTATCTCAGTCCTTCCCCGTACTCGGGGGAGAGGGGCCGGCCTGTGTATTTCCACAGATACTGGTATTTAGAATAGGAGGAAGAATAATACACTCCGTATATGGATTCATTGATCCAGTGGGATAGTGGGGCTGGGATGGGGATCAGGGAAACCTCACTTTCCATATTACCCACTTTATAACAGACCCAACAATCTGTTAAGTTTGCCGCAGTGACAGCCCTTTGTATGGATGTGATAAAGGGGTGCTGTGGAAGGGCATGACTGGCCAGGCCAAGTCGCAGGAGCACCGTGAGGACAATGGGGAGTGTGGGCATCATCTCTTGCTTCATCATGGGCATAGATGAGATTTACATTAGTCTGGAGTTCAGCCACAGGACCAGGTTAATGCCAAGACCATTAGCAATTAAGAAAATACAGCAGCCAACATCTCAGGTTTTGAAGGAGGAGAGATCTGAAGTGGCTCCATTCCTCCTGAGAGCGCATCCAAGAACAGAGCCTTGGGCTTGGCTCCCACACACCTAACAGACTTTCCTCTGGCTAAGGCCTCGACTCGACTTGTCAGAACAGCTCGACTGGGGCCGTTGCCACCAGAGATCGAGTGAGAACTTCCAGTGGTGAATGTGATGTGGACGTGGTCTCTGGATTAGATGCAGGGAGAGGGCTGTGTCTTAGGCTTCATCCTGGCATCCTGGACTTTTCTGCACAAATAAGAAAGAATTCTAGTTAGAGGACAGGATACAGTTAGCGGCTTCTTCAAATCGTTCCCTCAATTCATGCCCCAGCTGTAGGTCAGTAGGCATGGATCTTCTGAATACTATCTCATAAGGTAACAAAGCACATCTTCTACCCTGGGCGCTCCACAACCTCAAGGAAGCCAAGCACAGGACTGCAAGTCATTTCAGAATCATTAGACCTTTCACAATACTCATTTACCATCCAGGTTCTTTCAGTCGGCATGTCCAGGGGACTGGGGTGCTATAAGGTGTGAACTAAGAGGATACTGTCTTTGTGATTAAAACTGGAGGTGAAATGGGTCCTTTGGTTGGATCCCAAAGTTGGAAATAAATGGAGATCCACTTCTTTGCTACTGTTAAGAGAGATAGTTCAGGCACAGTTAGGTGGCACAGGGGATAGAGCACCAGCCCTGAAGCCAGAACTCGATTTCTAATCTGGTCTCAAATATTTGACATGGACATGCTGTGTGACCCTGGGCAAGTCACTCGACCCCTACTGCCTCTCCCCCCCCCCCCCAATAATCAGCTCTACTGAGCTAACATTCCACCATTCATTAAACATGAAAACAATAACTGGGCAATACCCAGACACTAAGGATGCGGAAGTTTTAGTGACATTGGTCTGGAGTGCTCTGAAGGGTAGATTCATCAGGGAGGGATGCCTCCATGAACCCTTTCTCCTGGTCCACTGTGGAACTCTTTTCAGGTTGTCCATTGTTTTGTAACAGAAGCAGAAAATTTCTGAGCGTCACGACCAAACTTTTTATATTGTAGTCACCCTCCTCCGTCTTCACATGTGGCCCATTAGTGAGGACACAAATGCACTGCAGCAGAGAAGGGAGCACTGACCGGCAGGAAGTGTTTGGACTATGAAGCCAGATGGGAGGATGCAACCCGTGGGTTTCCACTGCTCATGTTTCAGATAAAGGGTGGGCTGTTGGGCAGAGCTGTGGTCTCCCTAGGGCAGCTATGTGGCGCGGTGAATAGAGCACTGGCCCTGGAATCAGGAGGACCTAAGTTCAAAACCGGCCTCAGACACTTAACACAAAGACTAGCTGTGTGACCTTGGGCAAGTCACTTAACTCCAATTGCTCTCCAAAAAGCAAATAAAAAAGAGATGTGGTCCCCCAGGGATAAAGAAAGATATGGCAGTGAGGATAAAAGGCTGTGGAATGCTAAAGTAATCCAGTGTGCTGGTGTAGGTGGGACAGTGGTCACAGGTTGGGGTGTGTGGATGGATGGCCTCATTAGGCTACTAGGTGACAGCAAAAGGAAATGTTTTTTCCAGATCCCGCCCACTATGGAAGTAGCATGTCACAAAAGTCTATTTACAATTTGTGTAAATCTTAGCAGAAACTTCAGACACAAGGTGGCAGGCATGGTTAGGGAAATAGGTTCTGCCACCTTGGCAAAGCCGTGATCAGAAGCTAAGCAAGTAGGATGAAAACAATGTGGGGTGTGTCTACGGCAGCAGGGGGACTGCACTTGCAAGGAAGATTACAGAAAAGTCAAGATTTAATCTGAACTGGCAAAGGGAAGGATGACAAGCTCAGCGTGTGGCTTTATACACAGCTATAATCTGGACATAATGAGACAGCAGGGTCATATTAAATAAAGCAGGAGAGGATTGTGGAGTTAATTGCCTGCTCATAAGCAGGTGATGAGTATGATGGACCAGAGCAAACAGCAGAGAATACAGCGATCAGAAAGGTGCCTGAATGTGAGGGGCTTCTTTGTGAGAAGTAGCACAGGCTACATGTTGGGACCAGAGTCAGCACAGAATGCTTCTTTGTGGCATTGGTGAGGGGTTTCTTGTATGTGGTTTGGCAGGAGACTTCCTCACGGACCCTGACCCGCAGATGGGACACTTCTGGACAGAGATGGAGCCAAAAGTAGCTTTGTAACTCCTGTGTTGACCATCTATAGTACCCAAATACCCTGGATATACTGTCCCTAAGAATGGGACTCCAAGCTACAGGTGTTAAGGGGTATTTCCTAAGCCAAGGTGAGTCTCTTGCACATATTAGGACTTGGACGTGAGGCCTTATAGTCAGTCCTTTTGGGCCAGTGATGTCAGCAGGTACAATCAGTAAGAGAATCCTTTGGTGGCTACAGCACGGCCTATCAAGGCACTAGGATTTCTTCATTTCCTTGGGAAAGAATTCCTAAGAATCTCATGGGAATCCCATGGTCCCCTACATTTGATTATGGAGGATGGAAAAAAATCAAGGACAACAATGGATAGGTAGCACAGTAAGTGTTCTGGACCCAGTCAGTTCAAGCTCTTGCCTCACTCGCTCATGACAAGGGAATAGCACTTTGCCTCTTTTCCTTAATGTTTACATCTAAGGAAACAGGGTTTGAAGGTAAAAAACCCAACCTTGGATAGGAGGCATACACAGAGGGGAACTTGGGTTCCTGGCGTTGAATCCCAGGCCTTCAACGGACAGGATTCCGAACTGAGAAATGCCAGCCCTGGGGAAAGGTATCAACTTGCAGAGGTTTCTGGTTTCTAACTTGAACAAAGCCCTTCCCATTAAATTTCTATGTGTAGGGAGTGATTCTTGTTAGAGAAGGGCCCAAATAAGGTAAGGAAATCAAGACAAAGGGCCACTGATCCAGTGTCACGTGCTTCCTTAGCAATAGGCTAAGAAACCCTCAAGAAATTCAGTTCCCAGCCCTCAATTTTTGGTGGGATCCCTTTAAGAGTTGATTGGACCATCTTCTCTTGTGGAGAAGACCACAAGATATGGTTATGGAGCCTAAAGGTCGATAAAAGTACTGGCTTCACTCTTAATGTTTAATGGGGTTATCTCTAAGGCACTGTCAGTCTTATTTTCTTTGATCCTCACATCATGTGAGGTAGGTGCTAATTATCCCTATTTCACAGATGAGGCCAGGGTTATGGAATTGGGAAGTGTCTGAGGCCGGATTCAAATTCAGGTCTTCCTGGCTCCAGACCCATGGCACCACCTTTAAAGTACCTTCTTTTTTCTCAGTTTCTTGTTGAAGAAGGGCAGTTTACTATTTGGCTCCCTGTGTGACCCTTATCCCAATGACAAGTTTCAAGGCAATTCTGATGTTTGGGAACAGATATTCACCAGGGCACATATAAGAGACAGCCGGACTGACTTTTATCTTGCCACTGGACTTCAGATGGCTCCAAGGCCGACAACTTCGCAGTTCTCCCTCACTTAAATCCAAATCCGCTTCACAAGCAAGTCATTACCCTGGTCACTGGTGCTCTTCAAAACAAAAATCAAACCCACAGATATGACTATTCTAAGCCCATATTCTGTGGTCCGTGTTTAATCAAGTTGACTCGTCTTCTACCTTATCTTCCCCCACAATCAGGGAAGGAGGAAATCACTGCCCTCTGGGTACTTATTTTCTCTTATCTGAAACCAATCAAAATTCCTAATTCAGATTATGGACCTATTGCCGGAACCAGATTTTATTATCTGCCACTGTCTGAGAATTACGTAGCAGTATTCCAGAAACATTAAGACAGTTGGCTGAGTAACTTCGCTTTACTGGATACCCCAATTTTCTCAGTAACAAAGGGGCAAATGATCAACCTTTTTTCTTCTCCATTTGGGATAAAAACAGACTTTTTGCCAAATTACCTTAAATCCCTTTTATCTTTTAGATAAGGTCTCACTCATATCAGTACCTAGACTATCTAGATGGGTACAGGAGGGACATAAGAAAGGGCTGGAGAGGGGGTGGCAGGCGAGCAGAGCAAACTGTTCCTACTTAGGTAGAAACTTAGGGAGAATTACATGATGGCAGATCAGAAGGGAAAGCAGAGGAGGTAAGGGTTTCCTGAAACGGTTTTAAATGGGTGAGATCAATTTGGGATGGATGTTTCTGGGACACAAGAATTTTTGCTATTATGGTAGAAATTTCTTTGTTAGGAAATAATTGTTTATCAGCAATGTTTTCCTGTCTTTTAAAATGTAGCCTCAAATCCTTAACCCCCCCCCCATAATGTCTTGGATGGAATATGATAAAAAGTCCCATAAATAGGCCACTTAAAGTCATGCTCTTACTGAGCGGCTGTCTGCTGAATTCATCCTTGGTATATACAAACACATGGAGTTAACACTGGCTAATTGTCAATTTTTATCATTTGTGTCAAGGTAGCTTATACACTAAGTCTTCTCAGACCAAGGGCCTCTATAAAAAACAAAAAGATCTCTGCAGAATCTATTCTGACAAGTCTTACCAGGCACTTGGGATCATTTTCTCTTAAAACTCATTGGCTACACTCACTCATCAAGACCTTCACATATCTGCCAAGTGAAGCCACCCTTTAAGTGTCTATACTATATAGACACTATGTAAGGACAGGATAAAGCACTCTCCCTTAAGTGCAGGCCTTAGGGAGCTTACATTCTAATGTAAAAACATGAAACACAACATGGAGTTAACAAGGAAAGGGGCACTTGAGCTTGTCTTGAAGACAGGGGAGCCAAGAAGCACGTGTGTAGAGAAAAATTATTCCAGCACTGTTTGCATGTGCATGTGCAGGTCTGGGAAATATTGTAGCAAATGTAAAAGCAACTGTCTGAGAACATCCAGTAAGCCAGTTTACACGGCAAAGAACACACAGAACTAAGGCTGGGTAGAGGCCAGGCTGTGCTAGGGGCTGCTGGAGCTTGGGCAGGAGAGGGGGGCATGATGGAGACCTGCATAGAGGCACCCAGATCTCTGTGGTGGAGTCAGGGGTGGCCTCTAGGGCCATGAGCCTGTGTGACCCTCAATAACAAGATGGGAACACTTCTATTTGGGGGAGGAAGATGATGGATGCTGTTCTGGACATTTCAAGTCTGAGATCAAAGATCAGGGCTGAGGTAAATGGATGCTGAGAATCATCTGTGCCAAGAAAACTGAATCTGTGGGAGGTGATGAGTCTCCAAGTGAGATAATGTAGAGAAAAAAGGGAAAAGACTGAAGGTCCTTTAGTTGTGGGAGGACAAGCACATGCCCGGTGTGAATATGCTAGCAGAGTGGGACAAGGGCCTGGCAGAAGAGTGGAGTCCCTGGTTTCAGTTCCAGGGCAGCAGAGAGCTCAAGTCTGCAGCTACAGGAGGGCCCCGAAGGAAGCAAGAGCTCGGGGTAGGGGGGAGGGAGGCACGTCCACCGTTGGGCCCCCAGACAGAACTCAGAAAACTAAAGCCGGAGGCCCCAACCACCACCTCAGTCCTAAAACTTGACTGCTACAAGGAAAAAGGGAACAAAGGAGAAACAACCAAACTGCAGACAGTCACGATGGGGATAAAGAAAACCTGGGTTCAGACTCAGATCTCACTCCTATGTCAAATGATCACAAGCCCAAAGAGTTCTTGGAAGAACTGAAAAATGACTTTAAAAATAAGAGGCTGAGGAAAAATCAGGAGGATATACAGATAGAAGGCCTGTGTTGGAGTTGAGGATGGTAGGAGGATTCTACAAAATTAAACTGGGTAATAATAGAGCAGTGAATGATCTCAGGTAAAGGATAAACTGCAACAGAGGGAGAGGTGCAGGGCTGGTAAGCCCCAGAAACTTACTGTCATCTGGGAATTAAAGAGGGAATAACACATACCAGGGTAGAAAAGTCTCCTAAATTTACAAAGAAATAGGAAGGCAAGGGGTCTGGAAAAGGGAGGGACTTGTAGAAGGGTGTGAAGATCAAGTAGGAGGGTGGGGGATAAAAGAGAGATTCTTAGAGAGGTGGGCAGGTCCCAGAATAGGAGGGAAAAGGGTCTAAGTGAGATTCTTAAAAGGGTGCATGCAGATTAGGGAGGTAGTGGGTAGAAATAAGTCAGACATGTGAGGAGGAATCGGGTGGGAAGGATAATAGGGAGGAAAAATAGGATAGAGCAAAATGCAAAACTATGAATTATAACTTTGAGTGTGAATGGGATGACCACCCCTAAAAAGGAATCGGCTGGCAGAATGGATTAAATATCAGCATTTGACAATATGTTTACAAGAAATATTTAAAAATGAGATACACACAGAGTTAAAGAAGGGCTACAAAGAATTTATTATGCTTCAGCTGATGTAAAAAAAGCAGAGCTAAAAAAATTTAATTAAAAAAATAAACAAGGAAACTACATTTTGATAAAGTACCATAGACAATGAAGCAATATCAATACTAATTTATATGTACCAAATGCTATAGCATCTAATTTTTAAAGGAAAATTTAAATTACAAGTAGAAATAGATAAGTTTTATAATAGTGGAGGATTTTAACCTTTCCCTCTCAGAATTAGATAAATCTCACCAAAAAATAATGAAGACGTCAAGGAGGTGAATAGAATTTTAGATAAAGACAGGTGCAGAGAACTAAAAGGGAATTGAAAGGAATGCATCTTTTCCTCAGCAGTATGTGATCAACCTTTAACAAAAACCGACCATATATCAGGACATAAAAAGTATAGTTAAATGCAGAAAAATTAAATGCATCTTTATCGATATCAATGAAATAAAAATTATATTCGATAAAGGACTATGGGAAATAGATTAAAAACTAACTGGTGATTAAACAACCTAATCTTGAACAAGTGGGTTAAAGAACAAATCATAGACTCAAAAACATTCATTAAAGAGAATGACAATAGAGACAAAATATCAAAACCTATAGGATGCAGCAAAAGCAGTAATCAGGAAAATTTTTATCTCTAAACTTAAAAACAAATTAAAAATCCCCCATTAAACATCAACTAAATGTAACAAAACCACTGAATAAATAAACTGGAGTTGGTTTTATGGGAAAAACCCAAACCCCAGCAAAATCGGCAAATCACTGGTTACTACGATTTATTAAAAAAAAAAAAAAAGAAAATCAAACCACCAATAAAGATGAAGCAATTTTAAGGCAGTAAACAATTTAAGTGAAAGAGAATAATTACAAAAATATAAGCTGCTAGATTAGTATAAGAGGAAATAGAATGTTGTAACCAGGTGGGATTTATACCAGGGAGGCAGGGATGGTTAAATTATCAACATAATTCATTACATCAATAAAAGAAAAATGTTAGATCAATAGATAAAAAAGGCTTTTTTCAATAAAATATAACTCATTTCTATTAATACTAGTTTTTCCTTAAAACTATTAGAAGTATCTACCTCAAACTACCAGCAAGCATTATTTGTAATGGGGATAATCTAGAAGCATTCCCAGTAAGACCAGGCATTAAATAAAGATACTCACTGTCACCATTATTCCTGGCAATTGCAAAAGAAACTGAAAGGAATCGGAATGGGCAATAAGGTAATAAAACTATATTTTTGCAGATGATTATATACTTGGAAAATCCCAACAATTCAACATAGCAGGATATAATGAACCCACGCAAATCAGCATTTCTATATATCAACAAATTCCTGCAAGAAGCCGCCCCATTAAAAACAACTGCAGACAGTATGAAATAGCTGGGAGCATACCTATGAGAACAAAACCAGGAACTAGGAAAGCACAGTGATAAGGCATTTTATACAAATCAGCCCAGATTGAAATCATTGGAGAATATGAACTGTTCACAGCAGAGTCAATATAATAAAAACGATTTCGTCTAAATCCATCTATTTATTCAATGCCACCCCAATTAAATTATACTGAGCTAGAAAAATAACAAATGTCATTCGGACGAAAAGAATGTCAAAAGCATTACTAATGATAAAGAAAGGAAGGAGGTTGAGCAGTACCACATCTTGAACTGTTGTGACAGTTACTTTGTCCTGGGTAATCTAGGAAAAGGTAGAACAGTGCAACAGAGCAGCTATAACGATACACAGTAGCAATCGACCATAAATAGTAACCTTGTATTTGAGAAATGGAGTAAAAATTCACCTGGTGAAAGCTGTCAGGAAGCGGGAAAGCGGTGTGGCAGAAACCGAAAACAGACCAGTATTTTATACTTTCTTTGCCAAGATAAGGTCGGAATGGCTAAACTTACCGCCAGAAAGCTGGGGCCCAGAACGCACCCCCCACCAGGCTGGTGGACAGAACTCGGGAATAAACAAGCTAAGGGCCGATCACGCTAAGTCACAAAGGTTTGGGGCTAGTACCACCAACAGCAAACGGGAGCCCTTTTCTCAGATAAAGTCTCATCTCAAGCGTGTAACAAACCTTTCCGATGAAAAGACAAAATGCAAACTAGTCAGGAGGTGCTCTAAAACCGGATCGGAGCGTTTCACTCCGCCTGCCCAGGGGGCTTTCGGAACCGCGCAGCTCTTCCCTCCGTGGGGGCACGTGCCGTGGCCCTCCCGAAGGCAGCTAAGCCTCGGGGGGGAGGAAGGGCCCCGCCCATCCCGACCCTGACCCCCCCCCCCCCCCCGCACGGACAAGGCCGCTAACCCGCGGGGCTCGCGGCTTCGGCGGTCTTCGGGGCCCTCCGCTGCCCGCTGCCGGCGCCTCGGGGCCTGCGGGAGAGAGGGGAGACTCGTGGTGAGCGCGCGGGGCCTGCCCATGGGACGGCCCCGCCCACGCCCCGCGCGAGGCCGGACGCGCGTGTAACTTGCACAAGTCAGAACCTGATACCAATGAGATGGTGACAGCTTTGCCAATAAGCAAGATCATGCTCTTCCATGGCTAGGAAGGGCCACTGCCACGGCCGGCAGGGCCCAAGGACTCATGGAGATTCGCTCCTCGGGGGGACGGCCGGCGTGGGGGTGGGGGGGGGCGCCACGGGCAGGCTGCACCCCCTCGGGACGCTCCCCGCACCGCCACGTGAGGAGGACCGGGGGCGGTTCACGGCGCATGCGCCCCTGCCCGCCCCGAGAACTTGGAGGCCTCCCTGCTTTCTGGCGCGCCAGCGCATCGCCCACACGCCCCCGACCGGCCCCTGACGGACCCCGTACCCAGCCGGCTCCCTCACCCAGGTCGGCCAGACGCGGCCAGCGCCGCAGTCTGCACGGCCGCAAAAGAGCCACCAGCTGCTCGCGCCATAGAAAGGCCGAACACGCCTCCGCGCACGGTTTTATAGCCGCGGTGACGTACTTCCGGCCTGGGGAGGGCGGGGCCTACCTCGAGCCTATCTCCAGCCGCTTATCCTGGAAGGGGCCGCTTAAGGCCTCGCTTTAGTGGGCGGAGCTTGAGGGGACAAAGGTCGCTTTACGTATATGAAGGGGCTTGGGGGCAGGGAAGAGGCCTGGAACTTTTAGAGGCTGCGCAGGAGAGCGGAGCCTGGGCGATAGTGACTTAGGGAGCAGCGTCACTGCGGCTGCGCAGGAAAGTGATGTGGGCGTGGTTTGGAGGGTTATAGGGGGAGGAGGCGTGGCTGGGGAAAAAGAAGAATCTGTAGAAGGGAGTGGCTTGAAGAGGCGGGGCGGAGCGTGGTTGGGTGAGCTTCTTCAGCGGACTGTCGGGGACGGGGGGGGGGGAAGTACGGATCGGTGCCCTCGTTCTGGGACTGCGCAGGGGGGGGGAGGCACATGGCTTGAAGAAGCCCTTCTAGGCTGCTGTGTGTTTGAGGCAGCGCGGGGACGAAGAGGGGGCGGGGCGTAGCTTGGGGGCTCCGCCTCCGTGGCTGCGTGGGGGCGGGGCTTGGAGAGCGGAGTCTCTGCGGCTGCGCAGGGCTGGCGGCTGGAGTCAGCCCCGCAGCTTCGCGGAGCGTTCGGCGGTCTGCTCCTCGGCCGGCGCTCCGCGGACGCGGGCTCGCGCCGTGCTCGGGGCTGGGAGAACGCAGGGGAGGCTCCCGGCGGCTGAGCGCTGGGGCCGGGGAGCCGCGCTGACGTCTCCCCAAGCCCCGAGGTGGGTAGCGCGGGCTTGTTGGGGACTCCTCCTGGGGGCAGGGCGCGCCCGCTGTTCCGGGAGCCTCGCATCCCCGGGAGCCTGCGGGGAGGGGACGGCTGCACGGAGTAGGCGCCGTGGGGCGGGTGCTAGGCTCCGCCTGCGAGGAGCGGGCTCGCCTTCCAAGTCGTCCGGGGCTGGGGAGGGGGCCCCAGCCCGCTCAGCCCCGGGCCCCTCGTGCCTAGTGCCGGGCGGGGGTCCTGCCAGGCTGCCCGCCCCGGGGGGAGGTGGGCAGAGGGGACCAGCCGCCTCCCCGGAGGTAGCAGAGTTCCCCCCCCCCCCCCCCCCGGGGGGCCCGGGGGGGGGGGGCCGAGGCGCCGCCCCCGGGGGTAGCAGAGCCCCCCCCCCCAGCAGAGTGAGGCACGGAGGGGGTCCGGGGCGGGAGTGAGCGTGCCAGGCAGGGGCACAGGCTGGACAACCCGCGCCTCACCCTCCTGGTGAGCCGGGGATCGGTGCCTTCAGGCTTTGTCCGGGAGATGGAGTGCAGAGTGGCTCAGGATCCGTGCGGGATCGCGCTCCCTCTCACCGCGAGCTTCAGGGGTGTATGAGCCCCGACCCTCCCAGACCAGGCAGGCTCACGCGGGGTTACAGCGGAGGCTGCAGTCCTGCCCGGGCGGCTCTGATTCCTCCCCCTCGGGAGGTCGCAGGTGGGGACTGGATGTAGGAGCCCCGAGCTCATAGATCAGCAGAAGGTGCAGATGTGGCGGGTTCCAGAAAGGGACCCGGTCATAGAACGCAGAGCCTGCGGGACAGAGAAGGACCAGGTCGGGACACAAGGAAGGTGGCCTTTATGGGGAAAGGACAAATTCTCCTTGGAACCTGTTGCATGGGAGATAGAAAGCAGCCGGCACTTAAGGACTCACTGAAGTTTGCGAAGCCTTTAACCCAGGGGCGGGTCCTGGAGCTTTAGGGCCCCACGAGACCCTCTAGGTCCTTACGTGCAGCCCTTTGCCTGAATCCCGACTTCACGGAACAGCACCCTTTCATAAAGGGACTGGTCCTGTCAGAGTTGGGTGAAGTCACAAGGCTGGCGCCAAGGACCGAGAAGGTCGCATGTTGGTGGCCAGAAGGTTCCCCACTCCTGGTTTAACCTGTTATCTCATTTGTACCTGTCAGGGAGCACGGTCACCCCGATTTAGACTCACAAGCCTCTAGGTCTGGAGCTCGCTCTAATTTCCATCTTCTGTTCCCCAGTTTGTCAGCACATCCTCATGTAGTTGATAAATGTTTATTGACCTGCTGATATTGTCAGACTGTGGGCTTGAGGGTGGCCTGGTCCAGCAGGGAGGCGCCTGTACTGGGTGGGCCCCATTCTGGCTGCTGCCCGTTTAGTCAAGACATCACCCTCATGATGTCATTGGTCCTCCTGGAGAAAGAAGGAAGGTTTGGCATTGAAACAATGAGTCACATTGAACAGTCTACAGATGCGGCTTACTTTGTCATAACATAGAGAAGACCCCTCATTAGAATGCTTAACTTACACAGACCAGCCTCCTCCTCCATGTGGAATCCTGGCTAGTTAGCAGGGCCAACTCATCTGTGGGTACTCACCTGCCCTTGGGACTCCTCTGCCAGGTTGCCGGGGTGAGTGGCTCTGGCTTCAGAGTAACCCTTTGATGCCACATTAGTGTGGTCAGAGGACTCCAGGTGCAGCTTTAGCCTTCTCTCACTGGACCAATGTCATCACTTTTCAGGGAAAATCTATCCTGACCTTTGATGGGAGGAAATCATGGTAGCCTTGGATTCTGTGATGGCCTCTGAGGTCCCTTCCAGCTCTTGATCCTATGAATGATACTATTGAGATTAATGCCTATAATTCAGAGCAAAGATTGAGGCGTATACATGTGTGAAAATTGATGGAGATTTGGCTCTCTGTCTCTCAGTTAATACATACCTATATATGTACATAGATATGTAGATATTTATCTAGTTGTGGCCAATTCAGGAATTAGTTTTGCTTGAGTAAGCACATTATAATGGGTATTAACTCCTGTCCTTCTGTAGATACATAATTCTGAATTTTATACTTTGATTTGAAAAGGTCAGATCTAAACATTCTCATCTTGATTCTGTCCTTGTGTAAATTCCCCACAGGGTATCTTCAGAGCATAACTGAGGCCTTCTGTGCCCTTTACTGCTGCATAGCTAAGCTATTGCTTCTTATCCATGAACCTAGCTAGGTGACTGGTCCCTGCCTCCTCTTTTGGCCATCTGTGGCCTTTGCTATGTCTTTTTTGCCGTTTCTTGTAGTCAGTCCCCGGTGGAGATGTCTTGCAGCCTCCCTACACTGGGCACATCTCTTCCACTGCCTTTTGGGTTGTGTGCAGTTTGGATTCTTCTGAGACAATAAGATTTGTTTCTGAAGCACCACTGGGCGAATGTTAAGGTCTAAAGAGGGGCTGAGGCATTGGCAGCAGATTTAGACTACTCAGAAGCATGGTACAGTTCCCCTAGTGACCTAGCCCAATCTCTTTCTCTTGTTCAATTATGGGCCCAACTCAGTGCACATTAAAAATCAGACAACACCTCAGAATTTGATAGGAATTAATGTAAAGTCCTACAGTTGGCTTTTTTTTTTTTAATGTAATGGCCCAAGACCAAGATGAGGGGACATGTCATTGGAAAAGACTGCAAGCTCAGTATGATTCACCTGCCAAAAATATAATGTGATTAGAAATCCTGAATCCCAGTCAAGAGGGGGAGGGGGTGGCAGCCCCGCATGTGCTGATGCTGCCTCACGGACATCCCTCTGCCTTCCCCAGCCTGCTCATCTTCCAGACATCTCTGGGAGGGCACTGCCAGCTCTCTAGTCATAATGGTTTATAACATTGGACTTGTCATTGACTCTTGCTCTCATGCCCAGTCAGTGACCAAGTGTTGTTAATTCTCTTTCTGCAGTATCTCTCCTATCACCCTCCTCTCAATGCCCACTAAGTCTGTCTGGGCATCAGAGTTCACCTTTTACCAGGACTGGCATTGGTTTCCCTCCTTCCATTCACCAGTTCATGGCGCACAGCTGCCAAGATCATCTTCCTAGGGCCGGGCTCTGACCATTTCCCTCTCCTGCCCAAGATTGGTAGCCCTCCATTGGCTACCAGTATTATCTCTGGGATCAGATGCAGACTTGTCACTTGGGCATTTAAAGTCCTTCGTGTTGTGGATCCTTCCCAGATTCATTTCACATTGCTTTCCTTAGTGGACTTTACACTCCAGCCTCCCTGACCTTGCCTTTCCAGAGGGTGGGGTCCATCATGACTTCAGAAGACTGATGCTTGGACCTCTCAGTTGAGGAGTAGATGCCTGTAACTGCTGAATAAAGCATATGTTTTGGGACCTGCTAATATGTGATTCATTCCACTTGACTACATTACCAATAAGACATTTTAAAAGAAAAAAAGAACTACATCATTCCATCTTTCACATCCCTTTCTGGAACACCCTCCTTTCTCACCTCCTCTGATTCCTAGCTTCTCCAAGCTGTCCATGCTCTCCATCTCAAATTGTGTTCGGTTAACTTGCCTTTGAAATTGTTTTATGCCCCTGCAAAAGTACAGTGTCCTTCAGGGCAAGGGCTCTTAGCCATTTTGGTCATGAGTGCGGCCCTGGTGCCTAGCACATAGTAAGCACTTGGTGAATTAGACTGACGTGGCACCCAGTCCTGGGGCCCACAATGGCATGCTGCTCTGCGCCCCAGGATGGCAAGAGGACTCCAAACCTTGCCACACGAAGATTGGTTCAAGGAATTGTGTGGGAGTTGAGCCTTGAAAAGAGATTTTGAGGGATTTTTGAACAGGTGTCCTGTGAAAGAGGGATCAGATTTGATCCACTTTCCCTGTGAGGGCAGAACAAATACCATTGGAGGGAGGGATGTTACAAGGAGAAAGGTTTCAGCCAAACCTGAGGAAATATGGAAACTCTCTAAAATGGCGGCCTCTGAGGTACTGAGGTTCCCCTTACAGGAGGTCTTCAGAGGAGACTAGAGAGGACCACTTGTTGGGAGATCTAGCCTCCTGTTTTTGTGCCCTTGGTCCATCCCTTCCCCAGTGGTGTGTAAGCTCCCTGAGGGACAAGAAGGCCTTCATTTTTGTGTGTGGTCCCCCCCGCCCCTTCCATAGCAAGTACCTAGTCATAATTTGAGTAATCACCAGGTTACACTGAAGTCAGAGGACCTGGGTTCAAATCTTGGCTCTAATGGTTATTACCAGGGGGACACTGACTTGTCCTCTACTCTCGTGTCTTCATTTTTAAAAGCAGATTAGACCAGTTGCCCTCTTAGTCTCCTTCAGCTCTCTATTTGAGTTTCTATGGTTTGGGGCTGGAAGGCCCCTGGGCCTCGTTCCAACCCAAAGAGAGCTGGCCTTGCAGCATTCATTTAGGAAGTACTTGATGCATGTGTGTGCCAAGCCCTTCCTTGGGGCCAGACAGCGCTCCTTCAAGCCTGCCTGAGACCCATGCTGGCTGGGTGTCTGCTGCAGAGAAGGTGCTGGCCTGCACTGACAGGGAATTACAGATATTAATGATGTCCCAGAGCCAGGCATTAGCCCAATGTTCTTGAAGTCCTTTATTCTCCAAGTCATGGGAGGTTCAGTGATGGGGGCAGTCCTGGCCCACTTTGGCCTGATGCTGGATTAAGGCTGCTTCTTGCACCGTTTGACTTTGAGCTCCTGGAGACCTCCTGAGGTGTTGGAAGATGTAGCCGGGGAACGAGTTAACTTCCTCCCCATAGAATTTCTTTTAGCTGCTGCCTTTTAAGTTAAGGCAGTGTCCACAGTGGGCGCCTCAGAAAGTGCAGGGAGAGCACAACTTTGCAGGACTGTTTGTCTGGCCCCAGGGGAAGCTCTGAGGCAGGAAGGCTTGTCAGCCATTTCCAGTTCTGTCCCAAGGGGCATGAGGTGGAATTTGTAAACTGGAAATAAAGCTGGAGCTCAGGGCAGGAGGGGCATGAGCTGGAAAGTTGGCCACCTAAGACCATCTTTTGAGAGGAGTGGGTGGGTGGTGGAAGGGAAGACTGAGTCCTGATCGGGCCTTTTTCTAGGCAGTTCTCACTATTGGGAGGAGAGGGAATACAGGGAGCCCAGCTGTATTTAACAGCTTCCACAACCTTTCCCCCTTTACTTGCCCAAGACCCTGAATAGAAGTTGGTGGTTCAGGGCTGAGAAAACAAACTGCCCTGTTTGTAGTTTCCGTCTGTAAAAGGATGATATTGGCACTGATGGTCTCTGAAGCCCCATAGAGAGCTTGATGAAGTCCTTTTCCAAAGCCAGTGAATGAGATTTGGGAAGGCATGGTGTAAGTTTGGGGGAGTGCGAGTGGCCCGGAGGCTGCGTTGGCCGTAGGGCTGGGTGCGGGGAAGGGGAAGGAAAGGGTCGGCAGACACCCTCCTAGGCATTGTGACTCCTCTGTTATGCCTCATCTCCCCAGAATTTACTTGTCTCTGAGACTACTATGTACAAAAGGAGTTGTGGATGCTGACTTTGAGATCAGCCTCCTCCTATGCCTTGCATCTCATGTTTCTTGGGATCATAGGTGTGAGTGCTGGAAGGGACCTTTAAGATCGTCTTGTCTACCTGGAAACGAGATCTAGAGAGGGGGAGGACTGAGTGCTGTACCCTTTCCTTTTCCAACTCATTCTACAGGCGAAACTGAGGCAAACAGGTCAGGGTCAGGCACCTGGTAAGTGTGTGTGGTGAGATCTGACCTTGCACAGAGGAGTCTTCCTGCCTCCAGGCCTGGCACTCTGCCCACTGCACCACCCAGCAGCCCTGTTCACACTACTCAGACCCAGATGAGCTGCCTCAGACCAGCTCTCCTTGTATATTTATAAGGCATTGCAACAGTTCAGCTCAAATCCACTTAATCATACAAAGCTGTATGAAGTGCCAGTCTCATTGATGGAGGCCACTTGTGTGCCCTCTTGTGTAGCATCCATCTGGGGCAGTGTAGTCTGTAGTCAGGCTTTGTGTAATAAGATCTCTAACGAATCACCTTGAGTCATCTCAGCTCCCACCACCTTAGAACTGGCCATGAGGCCAGCCTTAGAGAAATTGGAAAGCTGGCAAGATTTTTCTTCTGGTACCCATGACTCCTGCCACTTGGCCTCCACTGACCACAGATTGTGAGATGCTCCTGGATTTCAGGCATTATTATACAAAGAATAATAGAAAGGACATTGACTCTGGGGTCAGGAGATGGGGGTTCAGATTTGTTGTTTTAGTGCACCCAAAGGAGTCAGGGTTACTCAGGTATGTTTCCAGTTCTTGGATGCTATTAAAAGAGCTGCTGTAGATATTTTTGTATATAAAGAGTTTTGGTTTGGTTTTGTTTTGTTTTTTAATATCACTGGATAAGAGAATGCACAGTGGAATGACTTTTGTGGCCTGGTTCCAGGTTGCTTTCCAGAATGGCCAAACCAATTCATGGCTCTCCAAACAACACAGTGATGTCTTGGCTTTCCACAGCCCCACCAACAATTCTCACTTTCCTCTTTTTTTAATGATCTTTGCCACTCTGATCATCCTTTTAATTTTCATTTCTCTAGTCATTAGCAATGATTTGGGGCATTTTTGATCTCACCATTGATTGTGTGGATGTCTTCCTCTGAAAACTGCTTGTTCACATTCTTGGATCATTGGTGAGTCCTTGCCTTTTTTGGGGGGAAAGGTAGTGCAAGGGGGAGGGTCCTTTCACTCTTACTGCCGAGGTTCCTAACTACTGCTCCTAGCACCGGATAGAAAGACAAATGAAACAGTTCCCACCTTCAAGCATGTTGTGTTGGGGGATCTCATGTTCTGCTCTGGGTTAGATCAGCATGAGCTACAGATGGAACTTCTCCGGCAATTTCTATTTGTGGAACTTTGGTGTTTAGGCCTTTGAAGGCCACCAGTTTTTGCCGTCTAATTCCGTTTCGTTGTTACCCAGTGGTCCTCTCGTCTTTGGATTATTCCACCCCCTTTGCTTAGAAGAGCTGTAGTATGGGGTGTCTAGGTGGCACAGTCAATAGAGCAACAGCCCTGGAGTCAGGAGGACCTGAGTTCAAATCCGGCCTCAGACACTTAACACAAAACTAGCTGTGTGACCTTGGGCAAGTTACTTAACCCCAATTGCCCTGCCTTCCCCCCTCCAAAAAGGAAAAATAAATAAGCAGCATTTTTTTAAAAAAAAGAGCTGTAATAATAACTTTTAATATTATTTTGGAAAGGAAACATGTCACAGTACCTTGAAATCAGGAAGACTTGGGTTTACTCGCTGTGGATACTGGAGGTTCAGGACTCAGATCTTACCTTTTAATTCATGTTAGCCAAGTGCCCATGGGCAAATCATCTACCAGTAACCATACCCTCCCTATATGTGCATTGCATTACAGTAATTTTTATATATTTCTTCTCTGATCCTGAGGCGACTTTTGAAGACTAAATTACAGACCCATGGTAACGTGACTGTGTGGGTTCCTATGTTGCCACGCTGTCCTTGATTTTTATTTTAATTTTCTCAATTAGAAGATTGGCCACCAGATATTAAAATCTTTGGGCCACCGTGGTATCCAAAGGCTGCTTACTAAGCCGTAATGGCGTTTGGATTTGTAGTAGGAGAGGAGATACTAACAGAGGTGAGATCTCAGCTCTTTTGCCTTGACTCGCCTTCGTGGAGGGGGAGGGGACCATGAACCTTTGGCCCAAGCATCCTCCAACTTTTGTTAACTGTCTTCTGGCCCCTTTCCTTTCCAGGATTACAGAGTGCAAACTTCGGGGGAGGAGCCGGAGAAGAGACCAGCCAGGACCCCCTAGATGTGGTCAGCCCCACTCAGTCCTTCATGGAGACCAGCTCCCAGCCAGAATGGTGGTGGAGGAGATGGTCACCTCCCAGGGGGCAGCGACAGGTCATGGACGGCAGGGAGAACAGCTGGTAGAACGTCTGGGCCTCCATCTCTCCTCTGAGGTAGGACAGCATGGCAAGACTGCGGAGGAAGCAGCTCTGGGCATCCTTCCTGTGCATCACAGTGGCCTCCTTCCTGCTCATTACGTTCCAGGTACCATGAGGGGTGGCTCCTTGGGGCTGGTCCTAAGTCTCAGAACGAGCCCCTGGCATCTCTTCCTTCATGTGTCTTTACATGTTTCATGTTTGTGATGATTTGTCCCCATGGAACGGTAGCTCAGCTCTTCCCTACCCAAGGCCTTCTCTTTACCCACTGTGCCAAGTGTCCTCCCCCTTGTGTTGTGTGTTAGGATAGTGTGTGTGTGTGTGTGTGTGTGTGTGTGTGTGTCTGAGGGTGTGCGGTCCTCCTGTTAGATGAAGGTGGGGGTGTGAGGTGCTGTGACTGTAGCAGCAAGCTCCCCAAGCGTCCTCAGGGTGGCTGCCCATACAGGTTCTTGGATCTGCTTTGTTAAAGGAAAGCAACTCAAAATGGGTTAACAAGCTTACTTTAATCAGTCAAACATATCGTTTACCTCGTTCAGGGGAAAAAAGTCAGCACCCCGAACTTCAAAGTATACAGGCAGAAGTATCAAGACAGAAACAGATCAAGTAGACAGCTTTCCAAACTGTCCAACCATTACATCCATACCAAATCAACATCTGGGTTTTTCAAAGCCGGGGGGCTCTGGACAACGGCTTCCCATAATCCATATCAAATCACAGAACACTTCTCAAAATGAGCCCCAAAACAATGCTACACATCAGGGCTTATATAGCCTTCCCCTGACTCAGAGAAAGTAACAACCTTATTGACTCACTGGCCAATCAAGAAGCATCTACTGAAAAACAAGCCTTCCACCCCAGGCTCCCGGTGCACTTTAGCCTAGGGGCAGGGAAGATCTTACAAATTTACATTCCCATTACAGTGACCTATCTCCCCCCCACACACACATACAGTAGGTACTTAATGAGTTTAATTTTATGCTTCAGGAATCAGATTCAGGGAAAGGACAGAGGATGAATCTTGTCATCTTCATTTGATAATGAGGAAATCAAGGCTCTTTGGGCATGTCTGCCAGGAAATAAAGGCAGTCAGACTGAGATCCTGAATTCAGGACCAGGCTCATCCCCCGTTCCCATCAGAGTCCTTCCCACCAGGTGTGCCTTCCTGCAGCCCTGGCTTCTGCCCCAGAAGGTGACGGGATGGGCTTGCCAGGGGTACTCGTGGTTTTTGGAAATGCAGTAAAAGAGCTGATTAACATGAATTCTGTGCTTTGTTAGAGTAGGTCCTGGGGAATAGTGATGTCTCAGGACTAGAACTCATGAGCACAGAGCCGGTGTGGCCACAGGAGCTGTTTTCAGAATTACTTAGTATAAATTGCTAGAACTTAATTATGGAACCAAGGACTTTATCACAATGGATGAGGTTGTGTGTCACATTGGAAAAAGCCCTGGATTTGGAGCCAGAGAACTGGCTGGAGAGGAAGAGAGTGTAGCTGGGGCCACACCGCCAAGAGAAGCTTGCGGTACTGGGCTAGGGGTGGGAGTCGGGGAAGGAGGGACCACTGCAGAGTGCAGGACTCGGTCTAGCATTGACCTGGGGTCACCTTGCCCATCCCTCTCATCTTAGAGATGAGGAAACTGAGGCCTGGGGCATCTGGTCAACACCCTGAGTAGCTTGTGTTCAGGTGGCCCTCCTGGCAGGCAGAGCCCTGTCTGTTGGTCTCTATGCTGTTTTCTCTGCTTGTACTTTCTCTGATGTTCAGGGTGCTGACCTTTCCCCAGAGCTAGTGAATGTACTTAGAAGTCGGCTTGTTGACCCCTTTGGAGCAGCCTTTCCTTTAAAAGCAGGCCCTGTGCTGGTGAGGGGCGGGGGGCTGGGGTGCTTGGTGCTCCCCCTCCCTGAGGGCCCTCCCTTATTTCTGTAGGAGCGGCAGCAGCAGAGGCTCGATGGTGAGAAGGGAACAGAGGAAGCAGGTGGCTTTGAGTATCTGTGAGTCAGGCCTGGAGGAGAGGACAGAGCAGCTCCAGCTTGGGGGGTGGGGGGGGGGAGCAGTCTCTTCCTGGCTGCCCAGATTCCCAGGAGGCCAGAGTCACACCTAGAGAGCAGCACACATGTGGGTCCTCCTTTTTCTCCCGAAGAAGAGAGACTTGGGTGGAGTCTTAGCTCTGCTGCTTAATCAGGCAGTCATGCTCACCATGCACCAGGCACTGAGGTCACCAATACACATGGAGTGACCTTGGGCAAGTCATGGAACTTTCCTGAGTCTTTGGTGAGAGGGCCGGGCTGGAAGACGGCCTCTAAAGTTCAGTTCAGTAAGCATTGATTAAGTGCCTGCTGTGTTCTGAGTGCCAGGGATACAGATGAGAAGAGGGTAGTCCCTGCCCTTCAGGCCGGCAGGAGAGGGCAGGAGAACCTATGGAAGGCAGCTGTGGAGGAAGGGCTTCAAGCCAGCCAGAGCAGCAGGTGGAAGGTGGGGGGCGGGGCCCTCCTCTGTCTAAAACCCCCAACCCTGGATGGAGAAAGCCTAGACTGACTTCCTCGGGTTATTGGAGAGGCCGTGCTTGGTTAGATGTGGCTTGGCTTTCAGTAAGACCTTTCCAAGTTAGGGTTTGTGATTCTCTGTGCTTGCCCGTGATGGAGAGAAAGGAAGAAGGTGTTAGAATGAAATAAAGACATGGAATAGATGGTCCTGCATTCTTCCTGACAGGCCTCCCAGTGGAAGGTGTGCCAAGACGGGTGGGAGCCCAGCATGTGTTAACTCAGTGAGCACAGAGAGCTTGGTCTTTGTGTGAGGCAGGAAGGCCCCGGCTCACCCCTCGCCTTGGACCCCTCACCCTTGCTTCTGAGTGATTGTGGACAGATGGCTTACCCTCTGGGAGACTGCTTCTCCATTTTAAGGGGATAGTGCTTCTTGCACTACCTGCCTCAAAGGATTGTTGTTGAAGCATTCAGAGTACTTGGCAGATCTTGGATTGTCATGCAAATTCCAGCTTTCTTCTTCCCCAGGTGGTCAGTGAGCTTGGTAAATTTGAAAGGCTGAAGATAAAAAATTCCAGTCTGAAAGATGGGCAGCCAAAGCCTGAAGAATCCACCCAGCATCTCCATCCATTTCTCAAGAAAGGACTGTCCCAGAGTAAGAAGAAGGGATCCAAAGCAGACAGTTATCCCATCATGCTCTGGTGGTCCCCACTGACCGGGGAAACAGGGAGGTTAGGGCACTGCGGAGAGGACACTTGTTTTTTTACCATCAACCGGAGCTTCCAGCATCACCAACTGACCAAAGCATTCCTGTTCTATGGTAAGTAGAGGGTTTGCTGCCTTTTTATTTTCATCAGCACTCTCAGTTTTCAGCCCCCCACCTCCAGAGGAGGTGTTACTGGGACCACCTGGGCCGAGTTGTAGCTGATCAGTGTGCCCTCACTTAGGCCCTCAGGTGCTGAAAGTCAAGGCGTCTAGGTCTACCTCGTGTGGACTGACCCCTTGTCCGTTTACTGGACAGGGGAGTTGAGACAGAGAATGCCTCTGCTCTCTCGCTTTGGCATAGATGTAGCTTAATTAAATATCTCAGGGAATGAGGGAGTCACTGCAGATTACCCTTCAGTAATAAGCGGCTGCACTCAGTTCAGATAGCAATACTTAACGTGTCGATGCCTTTGAGACAGCCAGGGGACTTTTGTCCCAGCCATAGCTTTTTACCATGGACATTAGCCAAAATACTTGTGCTACTGAATTAGAGCCAGAAAAATAAAATTTTAGAACATCAGTGTGTATCTGATTTTCTGGGTGTGGGAACTCTCTTCATTAGTGCTGAGCTCAGCCCATGTATGACTTTGTGATAGTAATGGCAATTAAAGATTCCCCTGTGTTGGCTTGGTTTTCAAATTGATTGTGTTAAAACCCAGAGTTTGTTAATCCCACCTGTGGGATGGGCTTGTTGATGTGAAAAGAAAGTCCTGAACTGGGAGGAGCTGGTGATGTAGATTTGGAGAGACACTAGAGAGAGGCGGAAGATCTTTTTGGAAGCAGCACCTCGTGGAGAGAGAGAGACTAAGAGAATTGCTGGTGGTCGCTTTGAATTGCCCTGGACTTTTGAGACCTGCCCCCTGAGCTGCCAAGGACTGAGGAGACATGGCTGTTTTGCTGGTACTTTGTCTTGTTTTGATGTTGTTTTGCCAGATTTGTCCACTGGTGAAA
Organism: Petaurus breviceps papuanus; assembly: GCF_028583685.1. Taxonomy (NCBI): domain Eukaryota; kingdom Metazoa; phylum Chordata; class Mammalia; order Diprotodontia; family Petauridae; genus Petaurus; species Petaurus breviceps. Next base: position 7,034,132 of record NW_027186458.1, read on the forward strand.
GACAGTCCTTTTGTTGAAGAAGTCCTGGAACCTGGCTGTTCGCTAAGAAGCCCTGAGACTGTCCTGCAGACAGAGAGTGAATACTGTCCACTGGTGAGGGACAGTGCTGTTGTTGCAGGGGTCTGGAGACTGTCCTGCAGACAGAATGAATACTGTCCACTGGTGAAGGACAGGGCTGTTGTTGCAGGGGTCTGGGAGCCTTTCTGTTGGTTCAGAAGCCCTGAAGAAGGATTTTCTTGTTGTATGTTTACAGAAATCCTGGGAGAGGGCTTTGCTAATGTGTTCAGGGGTTCTAGGACTGTTCTACAGACAGAGGATAAATTCATGAAGGGACTGGCAATGTATCTTATGGCCTTGCTAAGCCTTGTCTCCCCAGGAACTAAGATTGCTGAGAACTTGCCTCGTGTCAAGATGAAGAAAAGACCTCCATTTGGGTATTAAGTGCTGTGTTTAAACTTGATGTAACTCTGGGGTAGATTCAATTGTGATCCAGGGGTGGGGAACTTTTGACCTTATTGTGCTCTGTGATTGACAAATGAAGGTACTTTACTTATGTTTGGAAACTAATCTCCATTTGAGAAGAGGGGTTTTGTGGTGGACCAAATGAAGGTATAGCCTAGAGGTGGAGAAGTAATTAGAACAGAGACTTTGTAATTGATTGAATGATTGGAAGGTCCTGGGGTGGGGTAGTCCTTGGAGATTATTTAATCACACTTAGTAAATGCTGTATTTGGAATGATGTCATGTTTTGATCTTCTCTGTTCTGGGTTTGTTACTGAATAAAATGGAGAGCCCCTATGCTGGTATTCTGAACCTTGGGAAGTTGCCTTTCTTTTGGCATTACATTACAGACTTCAGAGCTAAGGCTTGGGGATTGCCACAGGCTTACTGTTGTCACTTGCCAGGACCACACAGCTACAAGTATCAGAGGCTAGATTTGAGCTCAGGTGTCAGGGACCCCAAGCCCAGAACTATCTCTGATGTCACTCTGGCTCCTTTATAATGACGAGATAAGGGTCAAAATAGCTTTTGTTCACTGTCTTCTTGAAAGACCATGGGGGCCAAGTCATCTTCCAAAAGGCTGGTGTCCTTTGGGCACTCTATAGCAAGTTAACCTGTGGTCTGGAAGTTTGTTTCAAAAAACATTTGATCATTTTGTTTCAGTATGATTGGTTTCCTCCTTAATACTATGTATTTTATACATTTAAAATTATTATAGCTGAGAAGAGGTCTGTAGGCTTCATGAGGCTGACTGTTCAGAGCCCTGGCCTGGTGAAGGGCGCCCACCCGGCCCGAGGAGGAGGGGGGCCCGCCTGGCCCGAGGAGAGGGGCCTGTCTGCCTGGGGAGGGGGGTCCACCCGGTCTGAGTGGAAGGGCCTGAGGTGCCTGTAGGGTGAGAAGTGGCTGGCAAGTCCCTGGCTTGGTAAACAGAGCAGCTGCGTCTTCTTGCTCCACTACTCACTGGACTCTGGACAAATCTTTGACCTCCCTCAGCCTCGGTTCCTTGGCTTTTTCACCTGCCCCAGCACAGTACTAATGCTTTGCATAGAAATTACCTCAATACGTTAAATTTTTTGAAATTCTGAACTTAAACACCAGATAAAAGGAGCATTTCCATGTCCATAGAACAGAAAGATTGTATAGAAGACTCTCCAGTAACTATCCCTTGCTTTTCTTTTCAGATACAGCATAGTCAGTAGAGTAAATTCACCACATAACTTTCACAGCTGTGCTGTTTGTGCTTCTTTCTGGATGGCTTTCTCTTCTCTTTGTACCTTTAACAAAGTGCTCCAGGGCCCTCTTTAACTTCTTTTCTTGTTCTCTCTTTCACTTTTGTCCACAGTATCACTGAACTGCTCCCCACTTTCCCTCCATTAAGGGGAAACCCCCCCAAAAAGTGAAACAGTTCTTGTAACACATATGCAGAATCGGGCAAAAGGAGCGCCATCAGCCGTGTCTGAAAATGTATGTCTCAGTGTTCGCTTCGAGTGCATCCTCTGTTTGTCAGAAGGTGGGCACATGCTTCATCATCGGTCCTCTGGTCTTGTGCTTGGTCATTGTGCTGATCGGAGCTCTTAATTAAGCCTTTCCAAGTTCCATCAGATTGTAGTTACCCTCGAGGGCAGGCAGTATCCTTGCTTCTTTTTGTCCCCAGCACTTAGCACAGTGCCTGGCATGTCAGGAATGTTCATTGGTAGATGGATTGATCATTGGTTTTTATAAGGTTTTTGTCCGGTTTTACCCAGAAGCAGCAAAACTGTCCCTGACAGCTGGGCTAAACCAGGTTGAGGGTAAGCAACAGACCCCAGACCCATTGGTGAGTTAAGGAGGTGTCTACCCCAAGCATGCGAAGGCTTCCCCTGGCAGAATGGGTGGATGAGAACGGTTTGTTCCAGCGGCCTCAAAGGAGGCTGAAGCAGGCACCGTGGAGGGCTGAGAGCTTCGTCACACATGGAGGAAACCAGCATCGTCATCCATCATGTCCCCGGCCATCACCAGTCATCCTGCCTTTTGGGCTTCCATTAGATGTCAGTGACCAGAGCAGAATGAGGCTGTGACTGTGCCCAGCTCTGCCCCTCTTAAATCCAATGTACAAGCGAGTCAAGACATCACCACGTGACGTCATTGCTTCTCTGTGGAAACAAAGGACGGATAACAACTTTGTGCGGATCTTCCCAGTGTCCCGTTCTTTCATCATTTCTCGTAGTCAACATTATCTTCCATCACGCTGGCATACTACCGTTTGTGCAGCCGCTCGGCAGCTCTTGGGCTCCGTACCTTACGGTTCTTTGCCACTAAAAATGAGCTGCTGGGAATATTCTCCTAACGTGTGGTTCCTTTTCTTCCTTCTTTAATCATCTTGAGGCACAGACTCGTTCATGATGTCACTCGGTCAGAGGATGCACATGCACAGCTTAGTGACGTTGGGGCAAAGTCCAAGTTGCTCTCTGGAATAACCAGACCAGTTCACAGCTTGCCCAACATTGCATTCGGTGTCTGATTTTCCACAGTCCCATCAACAGTTATCATTTTCCTTTTGTCCGGTCAGTTTAATAGGCATGAGCCAAAACTTTAAAAATTGCTTTAACTTCTACTTCTACAATTATTAATAAGTTAGAGCATTTTAAAAAATATTTATTGATAGCTTAGATTTCTTGCTTTGAAAACTACCTGTTTACGTCCTTCAACCAATTTTTTTGTTGGGGAATGGCCCTTGTGGTCATAAATTTGAATCAGTCTCTAATATATCTTGGATATCGGACCTTCGACAGAGAAAGTTGCTTTAAAGATTTTTTCCCCCAGTTAGATAGGGGCAGCTAAGAGGTACAATGGTTAGAGTACCAGTCCTCCTGGAATCAGGAAGACTCTTCTTTGTGAGTTCAAATCTGGCCTCAGCCACTTAGTAGCTGTGTGACCCTGGGCAAGTCATTTAACCTTGTTTGCCCCAGTTTCCTCATCTGTAAAACGAGCTGGAGAAGGAAATGTCAAGCCACTCCAGAATCTCTGCCAAGAAAATCACAAATGGGATCGTGAAGAGCTGGACATGATGGAAATGACTGAACAAAAACAATTGGTTATGTTTGTTCAACATTTTAAAAACAAATTGTGTATTAAAAATTGTCTGTATTATCTCCTGGCATCTTTTCTAAGACTTGTGAAGTTGTGAGCTCTTTCCTTGTCTGTTGCTACCAAAGATGTGTTCTTCATCGCTTTTCCAATTTTTGAATGATGTGACTTTCTATAGCTAAGGCATGCATCTTTTGGAATTTATCTTTGGTTTATGATGTTAGTTGTTGTTCGAAACCTAATTTCTGCCAGACTGTTTTCCAATTTCTGGACAACTTTTTTGTTTAATAGTGAGTCCTTACCCTATTCAGTGGCTGGTGTCTTTGGGTTTATCAAACACTGAGCTGCTAGGTTTGTTTGCATCAATATTATGTGCACCTCCTCTTTTCCACTGATCAGACCCTGTTTTTTATCCAGAACTAAATTGTTTTGATGATTACTGCTTTGATAGCCTTTCTTCCCAATTTTTTCATTATTTCCCTTGAGATACTAAACTTTTTTTTTCTCCAAATGTTTCTTTTTTTTTTCTTTCTAGATTTGTAAAGTAGGCCTTTGGTAATGTGTTGCTGAAGAAACTGATTAATTTAAGTAGTATTTTCACTTTTTATTATATTAGCTCAGCCTATCCATGTGCATTTAATATTTTACTTATTTAGGTCTGTATTTCAGAATGTTTTCTATTTTATTCATCTAGTTCCTGAGTAGAGAGGTAAACTCCCAGGTACTTCATACATTTTTTTTTAATTTTTAATTTTTTAATTAATTTGTTTGTTTACTTTTAGTTTACAGGATTCAATTCCACAATTCCTTGAGTTTCACATTTTGTCCCCCACCATGGTGGCATATAGTCAAGTATAGGATCTGTAAATACTTTCACATTATACATTAGTCAGGTTATAAAGACGGATTGTATCAGATGGAATGAAAAATGGTCAAGAGGACATAAAACCAAATAAGAGAAGGAAAAAGATCAGGTATTTTGCTTCCACCTGGATATAAACTCAGTTCTTTCTAGTTCTTTCTCTGGATGCACGTATTTCTCTCCATCATGAGTCTTTTGGGATTGACTTATATCCCTGCATTGCTGAGAAGAGTCCAGTCTATCAAAGTTGGTCATCACACATACATTGTGTATTTCATACATTCTGTAGTTATTTTGAATGGAATATCTCTTTCTGCTTTGTTTCATTGATAATATATAAAAATGCCGATGGATTTATACAGACATATTTCATGTCCTTGTAGCAGCAAGCACCCCAAGGGTCCTCAGGGTTTGCTGCCAACACAGGTTCTTGGATCTGCTTTGATAAAGGAAAGCAACTCAAAATGGGTTAACAAGCTTACTTTAATCAGTCAGATATGTATCGTTCACCTAGTTTCAGGGGAAAAAGGTCAGCACCCCGAACTTCAGAATACATAGACAGAATTATCAAGTCAGAGAAACAGATCAAGTAGACAGATTTCAAATTGTCCAAACCCTTACATCCATACAATCAACATCTGGGTTTCAAAGCCGGGGGCCTCTGGACTATGGCTTCCCAGAATCCAGATCAAATCACAGAACACCTTTCAAAGTGAGCCCCAAAACAACGCTACACATCAGGGCTTATATAGCCTTCTCCTGGCTCAGAGAATGTAACAACCTTATTGACCCACTGGCCAATCAAAAAGTATCTACTGAAAAACAAGCCTCCCTCCCCAGGCTTCATGTGCACTTTAGCCTAGGGGCAGGGAAGATTTCCAAATTTACGTTCCCATTACAATCCTGCAGTTTTGCTGAAGTTATTAATTACGTCAATTAATTTTGGTTGAATCTCTAGAATCTTGAAGTAAACCATTGTATCATCTGCAAAATGGGATGCTTTTGTTTCCTTTTTGCCTATGTTAATTCCCTCCACTTCTTCTTATCTTACTGTTGTTATGTTATATGTTGCCAGTGTTTTTAGCACTGTATCAAATAGTAGTGGTAATAGTGGATATCCTTGCTTTCCCCTGATATTAGAGGTCTTCACTGCATGTAATGCTGACTCTTGGTTTTAGAGACATACTCTCTACTGTATTAAGGAAAGGTCCACTGTGTGCTAGTGTTTATAGCAAAAATGACCAGTTTATTTTTTTGAAAGATTAAATTTGGACTTGCATTGGTAGAAGGAGTTTTCTTATCTCGGAATTCCCTATATCAATCACAGGTCAAAAAAGAAAAACAAAAGGTTATGTTCATTCCAGTAAAACTTTCCCTGTGCCCATTGAATATAGTGGTGTTTGGAGTCTTCTTTCCCAGCCATAAAAACAAATCCTGCTTGTTTGTCATTCGAGCAGTTCCCACATCCAGAGGTCCTGCCTGTACATCACTGTGTTTCTTTGAGCACTCTAAAGAAGTGACCATAATTTTGTTATTGAGTCATTTCAATCATGTCCGACTCTCAGACCCATTTGGGGACTTCTTGGCAGACATACTGGGGCGGTTTGCCATTTCCTCGTGGTAATAGCAGCTGACGTTTTGAAAGCATTGTTAGATTTGCGGAGCATTTTACAGAATGATCTGATTTGATTTGGTAACAGTCAGTAAACATTAAGTCCCTGCTGTGTAACAGTACCGTGATGCTTTCTTCCCCACATTGGTAACAAGACTTATGTGTTAAATGTTTTTGACTTAGGGATTTGTGCCAGTCTTGCCCATTGAACTCACACTGAAGGTCTAGAAAAGAACGGGGGCAGTAGTTTGGGACAGCTGGAGCTAAAAGGCCCGGCATTTTGGCTGGTTTGACCATGAGTCTGCTGGTTTGGGAGGGGCTCCCCACAATCCCCTCCATGGCAGAGAGAGATTCCAGTATTTGCCGCTTGTCTTCTCTAGGTACTGACTTCAGCATAGACAGCTTGCCTCTGCCTCGGAAGGCCCATCACGACTGGGCCCTCTTTCATGAAGAATCTCCCAAAAACAACTACAAGCTCTTCCACGAGCCCGTCATCACGCTGTTCAACCACACGGCCACCTTCAGCCGCCACTCCCACTTGCCACTAACCACTCAGTATCTGGAGGGTGTGGATGCCCTGAAGTCGCTCAGGTACATGGTGCCTTTGCACACGAAGAACAGCCTGCGGCAGCGCCTGGCCCCGCTGGTGTACGTGCAGTCCGACTGCGACCCGCCCTCGGACCGGGACAGCTACGTGCGGGAGCTGATGAGCCACATCCAGGTGGACTCGTACGGGGAGTGCCTGCGCAACCGGCGTCTCCCTGTGCAGCTGCAGAACCCGTCCTCCATGGACGACGACGGCTTCTACCGGATCCTGGCACAATACAAGTTCGTCCTGGCCTTCGAGAACGCCGTCTGCGACGACTACATCACCGAGAAGTTGTGGCGCCCGCTGCAGCTCGGCGTGGTGCCCGTGTACTACGGCTCGCCCAGCATCGCCGACTGGCTGCCCAGCAACAAGAGCGCCGTGCTGGTGTCTGGCTTTCGCCACCCCCGGGAGCTGGCGGGCTTCATCAAGCGGCTGGACAGCAATGACAGAGAATACGAGACCTACATAGCGTGGAAGCTGAAGGGCGAGATCTCCAACCGCCGGCTTCTCACGGCCTTGACGGAGCGCAGGTGGGGCGTGCAGGACGTCACTCAGGACAGCCACATCGAGGCCTTTGAGTGCATGGTGTGTAACAAGGTGTGGGACAACCTCCGGCTGCAGCAGAAGGTAAGCTGGTGGAGATCTGGGAGGGGGCCCTTGTGGCGGTGTGGCCCCAGGCAGGTCAGCACAGCCCTCGGGGCCAGAGCAGAGGGTGTGCAGAAGGCGCTGGCCTGTGTGTGTGGAGCAAGGCCCCTGCCCCTGTGCTCAGGGCCTCAACAGCTCACCTTCATGGAGGCCTTAAAGGGAGTGGCTTTCTTCCTAACAGCCTTGTGGAGTCCGCGTTATGGGCATCACTGTTTCCCGTTATAGCTAAAGATGAGAGAGCGCGACCCCGCCTGTCTCTCTAGGGCCGCACGGCTGCTGGGACAGCAGGGCTTCTCCCAGTCTGCTCTCTCATTTCTCACAGGCCCACGCGGTTCTGTTCCATCTGTGACATTGACTTACCGCTCCTTGTTTAGCCATGGCCCAGTTGTTGGGCACTTTTCAGTCTTTGCTAGAAAAAGCGGTGCTGCTGTGATGTGTCTGTGCCTTTGTATCTCTCTGGGGCGTGTGCCTGGCCCTGGCAGGGCGGGGTCTGTGCAAAGTCCACTAGGTTCTCCTGTGAGTAGCATGCTAGGCAGACTGGGTTCAAATGCTACCACAGCCACTTGCCAGCTGTGAGACCCTGTACAAGTCACTTTGCCTCCCTCAGTTTCCTGACGGGATAGTAAGGGCACGTGCCTCCCCCAGTCCCTGTGAAGATCAGCAGGCAGCAGATGTGGTGTGCTTTCTAGCTAGCCCTGAGTGTCTGTTGAAGACTGACTCTTGTACACATACGTCGGTTCTCTTTATGTCTTGGGTGGTAGACATTTCTCACCAAGACTTCTCCCCCAGCCACTTTCTGGCCATAACTGTGAGCAGTAGCTCCTCTCTTTTCGTTGTTTGCTTGTTTCCCTTGGTGTGGCCTTTTGTGTCTAGGGTGCACATCCACTTGGCGCTTACCCCCCCCCCCCCCCCCCCCCCCCCCGTAGATGATGTTGGTCTGAATTGCGATCTTGCTCAGCCGCTTCCTCAGCTTTCCTTCCGTGCTTGTCCCATGATCAACAGCCCCCTGTACCTTTTGTGGGAGCTACGTCTGTACAGTTGTGTCTTTTTCAAGGGTAGTAAGGGCTTGGAGCCCCTGGCTGACTGAACACCAGGCCCCAGCAGTGCAGTGAAAGGCAGGAGATACAGGGCAGGTGCTGGGAACTGTGAGCCACAAGGGTTGGTGCAAATACAGACTTATTTAGACTTTATTCCCCTCCTTTGCAGAGTGTAGGGACGTTCCTCAGTCACTTTAGTGGAATTGTAGTGTGACTAACCCCTGGACCATCCTCTCCCTCCTGGTGGGTCTTACAAGCTAGAGTTGCCTCCTCTGGTTGTGGAGGAAGAATCCAGATTCCCACCGAGGGGGACTTGCTGTTTTGCCTTTTCCCCCATGCAGTGCTCCTTCCCTGTCCCCATTGGCAGTCTCCATTGGAGCGTCTCTGCTACTAGAACATTGCCCTCGAGTCCAGGCCCAGGGCGCCCCAGCCAAGGGGCCTGACCCACAGATTCAGAACCCGGTGGGGGATCAGCCCGAGGTCATTGTGAGAAGACAAGACATGAGAGCCCCACACTTGGCAGAGGCATGAGCTGCCTTGGCTGTGTACATGCCTCCCTACCACGTGCACTTTGTGTGGACACACTTAGGCTTTGTGTGTCTGTGGTCCTCTTCTCAGTGTTCTGTTTCCCAGCTGCCTTTCATTTGATCTCATTATTTCAGACTATTGAAGGTCAGCCATCGATGGGGGCTAGTGCCCTCCCACAGAAGCACCAACACATCGATAAAACAGATCTCTCCTCGTGACCTAATACAGTGCCCGACATACAAAGGGCACTTAACAGATGCTTTTTCAATTAAATTCAAAGTTTAAAAAGTCAGTCCAGGGTTTCCTTTTTTTGGGGGGGGGGGGAGGATTAAGTGACTTGCCCAATGTCACATGGCTAGTAAGTGTTAAGTGTCTGAGGCTGGATTTGAATTCAGGTTCTCCTGACTCCAGGGAAGGTGCTCTATTCACTGCACCACCTAGCTGCCCCAGACTTTCCTTCTAATGTTTTTTTTTTTCAGTTTAAAATTGTTTTTTAATTTGTTTAAAAAACAAATAAATAATATTTTTGGTTTAACCAAATTAGAGAACTCTCTCTGTGCCCACCAGCCATTCTGTGTGCGCTCCTAGCTCCATATCTTTGCTCAGGCTGTGCCCTAGGCCTGGAGTGCCCTTCCCTCCTCCCTCCCTTTATTAAATTTCCTGCTGTCCTTAAAGCCCAGCCCTTGTGCTGCCTGTTCCCAGCAGCTTTCCTTCAAGTCCTGAGGACATCCTCCCTCTTCCTCCAGGCCTCATGGAGCTTTTTGATTTCTGATTCTAATGGAATTTTTTTTATCATGTAATGTATATTATTTCTGTCTGTGTTGCCTAATTCTCCTACTAGACTGAGCTCAGTGAAAGCAGGGACCATGATTCAGCTAAGTCTCTCCCCAAGCATTCAGTAGGTGCTTAATAAAGAGGGGTGTGTGTATATGTGTGTGTGTGTGTGAACATATACTTCTTATGGTAGAAAGAACACAGTTCTTGAAGTTAGACGACCTGGGTTCAAGCCCAGACTTTGCCTCATGTGGCCATGGACAAGTCATTTCTTTCCACTTCCTGCTGAGCCCAAGTGTCTTCATCTATAAAATGGGGCCAAAAGACTCAGCCTTTCTGCAGCTTGGGGCAGTTGTGAAAATCAGAGGTGTATGCCATGGAAAGGCCTGGGCACAGAGTGGCACATTTCTAAGGTCTGTCTGTCTCCCTCGAGGTCATGTGGTAGAGAGGATAAAAGGCTGAGCTTGGAGTCAGAAAGACCAGAATTCGAGTGCTACCTTTGACATTTACCAGCTGTGTGACCTTGGGCAAGTCCCTTCACCCTCCTTGGCTGCAGTCAGCAAGCTGGGAGTTATTTGTCCTTGTTGGTGAACCAGCTCTAGGGAGGTCCTCCATGCCCCACATCAAACGTTGATTTTACAGAGGCAATACCATAGAAGGCCAGTGTGCTGGCTCTGGGTTTAAATCCAGGATCTGATACCTCTGATGGGGGGGATCTGAAAACCAGGCTCCTCACTCCCAGGGCCTCCCTTTCTTGTCCGTAAAAGCAGGGGCCAGAACAGGCGTGTTCTTTTCTGGCTTCTGAAGATTCTTCCAGCTCGAGATCTAGGCGCTTCCTTTTATACTTTTTCTAGCTTTATTCTGAGCTTAGTTATTCTAACCACCAAAACAGTCAGGAAAAAGAAATTAAAATGTGGATCTACAAACCCCTAATGCTAAATGTAAATATTTATAATTTGTCAAATATGTATAAAATCTGTGTATATTTATATGTAAATACATAATATATAAAATACACGTAACAGTATATAAAATTGTCATATAAATGTTAATATATGTGTGGATATATTTAAATAAAACTATACTGTCTGCTTTTTTTTCCCCTTTTTAGCATATTTCCTATTTATATCTAAAAAGATTGATTTTTTTTCTCTGTACTTGCATGGATTTTGTTGCTATGTGTATTGGAGTTCAGCATGTAGCTGTACCATGCATGGCTTGCTGCTGTTAAACGGCCACCTCAGAATTTGTGCAGTCTGGCTGTGGTTGGGAAATGAGCTATTTGCAGGAAGGTCCCTGTTCAGGGCTGGCAATGTCTTCTCTCCTCCTTGGGGCCTCAAGTAACTTTTTGGCTTTTTAGCCCCTTGTTTAGCTCTGTCACTCTTTTTAAGAAGACTGGCCCCTGCGCCTGAGAGGGAGGGGGAGACAGGGCCTCCCCTCGGTTTGGGCTTCCTCACCATGTGCCTTTCTCTTCCTTCTCCTCGGCTCTTAGGGCTTCCCCCCTAGGAGGTGGCAGGCAGATGTGACGCACCTGAGCTGCCCCAAGCCCCAGGCTTTTGCCTTCCCCATCCCAGCTCTGCAGTGGACCTCCCTGCGGGAGATGTGGATCCCCAGCTTCGAGCAGTCCAAGAAGGAAGCCCGTGCCCTGCGACAGTTGCTGGAGAGGAATCAGAATTTCACTGCCCAAGAGTTCTGGACTCTGGTGTTCAAAGACTGATTTCAGAAATGAATTTCAGAAATCTGCCCGGGGATGGTGGATCCAGAGCTCCTGGGTGTCTGCGCTTCAGGCCCTGTCCAGACAAGCGCCTTGTGGGTGTGTGATGCTGCTTTATAGGTTGCCTTAATAACATTTTAAGTCAGTGATGGTAAGAAAGGTGTTTGTGGACTTATCCTCTAGGATAGGAATTAATTGGTGCAGTACTCACAGTGAGCCCTACTGGATAATTACCATGAAGTCCTCTTAGAGGTCACCCTTATATTTTTATATTAAGAAAATTATTTCTTGTAGGCATTAATTTTGTCCACTTTAAATGGCTAGATTAAAATTCCTGCTGCCTTTATATTAGATCCACATCAATGGGCAGTGCCCAGTTCAGTGCCTGGGGCAGGTGGCAGGCAGAAATGTTTTGCACATTCAGTATTAGTTGTTCCTACCCTCAGAAAGACCATTTCATGGATGCTGGGTAGGAGTCTTTTTGTAAGCCATGCATAAAGGGAAAGGCATGAGAGGGTGGTCCTCGGAAGTTCCCTCTCTGGTGTCCAGGGAACTGTGCAAAGTCTACTCACAATCTGTCTTCAAGAAACCTTCAAGCTGTGTGTACATGGCAGTGATCTGTATCAACGGTCACGTTAAGAGCCCAAACTTCTCCTCAAGCTGGTACGATAAGGAGCCCTGGACCTGGCTGGTTTCAGATCCTGCTTCTGGAACGTTTCTTTCTGGACCCTCAACAGCCTCTTGAAGCCTCCAGTTCCTCGTCTATAAATTGGGGATAATAATACCTGTTTCGTAGAGTCATTGTGAGGATCCAATAAGCTTGTGTATGTTAGCTTTAAATGTTATAGGAACGTCCGTTATTATTAGCCCCTTCCTCATCCCCCAAAAAGCATCTGCACTCCTGGTGAAGTGGAAAGGTTGGGCCTTCTGGGCTTCCTGGCCCCAGTGCATCCAAGGATTTAAAGCTGAGAGAGGCATGGAGGCCAGTGGCTCACTGGAGGAGAGGCCGATGGCTAGGGTGTCCTGGCTTTGCTGCTGACTGCTTCTGTGGCCTTGGACAAGTTACCTTTCCTCTCTGGGAGCAGATGCCAAGTCTTGGTTCGCTTCTCTCTAAAATGACGGAACTGGATGAGATGACCTCTAAGTCCCTTCTGCCTCTGGATCTGTGGTCCTTCGAGGCCAGAGAGGGGTACGGGGAGCGTGTCACTGGCCAGAGGAGCCTCCATGTCCCTGGCTCACCCTGGAAGCCCAGCCAAGATCTGTGCCCAGATCCTTTAGCCCCAGTGCCACTGGCTCACCCTGGCAGCCCAGCCAAGATCTGTGCCCAGATCCTTTAGCCCCAGTGCCCCTGGCGTTTTCTACAACATGACTTTCCCATAGCTGAACACTGGGTTAGTGGGAAAGTGTAGACTAGAACCCATCTCCTGCCTTAATCCAGGGCCATTTCTACGTCTTCATTTGTCCACCTCAAGAATCCAGGAAGAAAAAATCCGCCTCTACTCGACCTGACATTCTAATGGACAAGTTCATTTTAGAAAATACAAAATACATAGCTAGTGAATAGTCATAACTACTGACTACATGGTAGTTGGGGGAGGGGGGTGGTTCATGTAGAAGGTCATGCTTAAGGCTCATCTTCAAGGAAGACCATGGAAGAAAGGAGGGAGTGCATTCCAGGCAGGGGGCACAGCCAGCGCAAATGCATGGAGGTGGTAGGGCAATGTATAAGAGGAAGAGAGAGAAGGCCAGTTGGACTGCCCAAAGGGAGAGTAATTTCCAGTGAATCCAGAATGACTGGGGCCAGGTAAAGGCCCTCAGAAGTTAAACTGAGGAGTTTTGTATTCTGTCTTTAGAGGCCACTGGAATATTTCATCAAGTGGGGGTGTCATATGGTCAAGATCTGTGTATAAAGACAATTTCCTTCTCTCAGAAGAGGTCTTGCAGGGGCATGGCTCATCTCTTCTCTTCATCACACACAAGGAGCTGACCATATGAGAATGGAGCATAAGAGTTTAGTTTCTTTAGGAGGCAAAAGAAAGCTGGGTGAGGTCCATGGGATCACAGAGGAGGCCCTCAGTTTGCTCAGCTCGTAATAAAACCATGGATGATTTTCGAGGTGATTTCCAGGTCTACAAGTTTCTTTTACAACATCTATAGCCAGAGTTTACGTGGTACTTTGAGGTTTGTGAGGCTCCCCACGTCTGTGAAATGCAGCTTAACAACCTGGCTGAATAAATTCCTAGTTCTGAAACTCAAATATGACCAGCTGCAAAGAGGCTTCATGGGAGAGTGGGCAGAGGGCTGGGTCTGGCCTCAGGAGACCTGACTTGGAATCTGGCTCTGATCTAGCTGCTGACTGGGCTCACCCCTGCCCGATCTGCACCATCTGTAAGACGGGGCTTAGTCATCCCTGACAATCTCCTCCATAGGCTTGTGAGCAGGGCCCTTCGTAAGACCCAGAATGCTTGCAGGTCTTGTGATTGTGGAGGGATGTCATCTTACAGCTTTCATAAAGGAATATTTACTGATAGAACGAGAGCAGAAGTAGAAACATTCCCTCTGTGCCCAACATCTGGGGGCCCAGAAGCCACTGTGCCACTTCACCCCCTGAAGATAATGGCATCAGACTTAAAACAAATGCAGCAAAGCACCCCCACTCCTCCCCTGGCCAAGTTCACTTCTGGATGCAGGACAGACAAGAGGACTCAGCCCTCCCTTCTCAGACCAGTCATCCTTGCTCTGGCTCAGTCCACAGCTGATCTGGGTCTGGGTGGCTTGTCCAGCCTGTGCTGGTGGACCAGACTCAGCCGTCTGCAAACCGTGGCCTGGCCTCCACTTCCAGGACCTTCCTGCCTTTCATAGTTCACAAGGTCTTCAGTATTCCCTCTACCTGAGGCAGGAAAGAAAAGACCCAGTAGAGAGAGAAGCAACAGGAAGCCATTGCTCAGGACTTTGTGTCCACCTGGGTCAGGAGAGGAGACTGCTGGTGTCGCTGCTGCCTCTTAGCAGTAGTAGGGCTGGACTCTACTAGCTTCATGCCTGCGCAGGTGAGGGAGACCCCAGGGCCCTGGAGGCCCATGCAAACTCATCTCATAGTTGGACACCAGTGAAGGAAAGCCAGTGTGCCTGCCTTTCGCATGCAGCTCAGGAAGTGGAGTCTTCCTTGGATGGCAGCAAGTCATGTGTGCCGGGTTCTTTTCTTTTCATGCCTGGCACTGGGGAGCATACCCAGCAAAGTTGTTGGGGATGTGCCAGTCCAAGCTGTTCTCCTGTGTGCCTATAGTTACATATTATTGAGGGAGAGGAGGGAAGTTCTTCAGCCTGCCACCCCAAACCCCCTAGGGTGTCTCGAGGACTCTCACTGGGGACAAGCAGGACTTCCCTCCTCCTTCCCCATCTCAGAGTCCACCCCAACCTTCCTGATCCTTCCCCTTTTACCTTTCCTACCCAGACATGGTTCACCCCATCCCCACCTCTTGTGGAGGGAGCCCAAGAATCCCTCTCCACTCCAACTCTGTCCCAGTCTTCCTTTACCAGTGTTGGTGGGACAGACAGCTTAATGCGTCCCCAAGGATTCCTGGGCCTTGCCGTTGGCCTTGCAGCCACACCCTCCTCTGTTTGTTGTCTTCTCCAGTTAGAATGTGAGCTCCTTGAGGGCAGGAATTGTCTCTCTTCTGTTTGTGTCCTCAGCACTTGGCTCAGTTTACATTGCCTAAGTGCTTAATAAAATGCTTTTTTATTCATTCACCTTTAAACTGACTTTTGAACTGTCATTTAAAAACTTTATATGCCAGTTTTGCCCATGCTCCTTTAGAAATAGGTTTCACAAATCTATTGCCCACATTGAAGAAATTAGCAATACCCAATCCTTCCTACCCTGCATTATAAGAAGTTAAGGGAAAACTCCTGAAAGAGCTGGCCCACATTTTCATTGAGGAAGAGCCTAGCAGAAGGGAGATGGCCAAAGGCCTCCTTCCTTTGGTCAGAGTTCTGGGAATGAGGGTCACTCGAATGAGTGGTGGGATGTGGTAGGAACAGCAGAATGGGGCAATGGAAAGAACTTTAGATGAGGAATCAGAACAGATTCAGATCCTGGCACCACCACTGACAAGTGTGACCTTGGGCTCATCTCGGCTTCAGTTTCCTCATAAGCAGAATGATGAGTTTGGAACGAATCATCTCTAAGGGCCTTTTAAGCTATAAATCTGTGGTTCCATTGATGCCTCTCATTTCAGGGAAGGGGACCTTAGGGTGAGAAGTGGTTAGGAGCCCTTTGATGCTCTTGGCTTGTATAGCAATTGTGATTCCTCCTTAGTGGAGATATTAACTCAGACTTTTCTTGGAATCATGCCTTTACTCTTAAGTGATTGTGACCAACTTGGTCTGTCAAAATGGCATTAGATGGTCTTGAAGGATCCCTCCCGAGCTAAACCTTATGAACCTATTGTCCAGCGATCATTTCTCAGTAATGAAATTTTTAGTCCTCGTAATCCTTAGGAGGCTTTATTTTACCGTGGAAGGAGGCATTGGTCCTGCCATGTGGGAGGAAGGATGCGCCCAGACGAGCCATCTGTTGGCAGCATGACCTTCAGCACACAGGGAGATAGACATGAGTGGCAAGCCATGTGGCTTCTGGGAGGCTGGGCCTGTGGCTGTCAAGGACACTGCTGTCCCAAGGACCAATTCCCAAAGATGCCATCATCCTCAGGTGAGAGTTGGCTTGGAAGACCTCCTTTCAGAAGAGCTAGGACAAAACACTTCAATGCTAGTTGCAGTCTCAGTTTCTTCATTTAGGTCATGATTTTCTGAGCTTTTCAGATGAAAGACTCTTGGCAAATATATGGTATTACATTCACAAGATGTAGAAATTCAAGAGACCTCAGAGTTCGCTTAGTCCAACTTCTCTATTTTTGAGCAGAGGAAAATGTGGCCCAGAGATGGGATGAGATTTGCCTTATGTCAAACAGCAAGTAAATAGCTGAGCTAGGATTCAAATAATCCTCACTTTCAAGCAAGAAGGCTCTTAGGGATGAAATCCCAATCCATTCGTTTTACAGACGAGAAAACTGAGTCCCCAAAGGGCAGTGAGCACTTGTCAGAGATGTTGTAGAGGAGATTCTGGGTGGGAGAATGTGGGAGGGGAAGGAAAGACAGGGGTGGCTCCTCAATGTCTACTCAATATTTTCCCCAGGCATGAGGGGAGACTGGAGCTGAACATTCTCTGCTAAGTCAGTCAGTAAACATTTATCAAGTGCCTGCTGTTGGCCAGGAAACTTACTGTGTGGCTAGCAGGAGAAGCAAAAGTCCCTTCTTTCAAGGAGCACACAGTTGACTGGGGGGGACAGTGTGCAGATAGCATCATACAAACAGAGTATTTACAGGATAAATTAGAGTTGTTCTGAAGAAGGAAGCCACAAGAGTTAAGGGCATCGGCAAAGGAGGAATTCTACCTGGGACTTGAAGGAAGCCAAGAGGTGGAGATAAGAACATTCCAGGCATGGGGCATAGCCAGGGTAAATTTGGGTATATAGTGTTACGTCTTGGAACAAATATAATTCCACTTTTGGAGGCTTATTATGTGGTCGTGATATGTCCCTATATGCCCCTCAGTGAACATTTTGCAGTTTAAGATACTTCCAAGCAGGCTTTCAGTGTAGGTAGGGAATTTATTCATTTTTAAAGGTGCTTTGAAAACTAATTGGTTGTCTTTTTTTTTTTTTTGCTCTCAAATCACTTTTAAAAAATAATCTTATTTTTCTCAATTACATGGAAAAACAAATCTTGACTTTTTTTTTAAATTTTGAGTTCCAAATTCTCTCACCCTCCCTTTTCCCCCTAGACAGTAAGAAATATTATATAGGTTATACATGTGCAATCATACAAAATATATTTCCATTTTAGTCATGTTGTGAAAGAAAACATATACCAGAAAAAAATAAAGATGAGTGTAGTTTTAGGAGGTGTTTAAAAAGGTATAGTCTCCAGATGAAGGGATATGATAAATTCAAGTCTGAAGGTAACAGTGAAATTCACCTATCCTCATTTTGCTCACCTATCTTAATGCTTAGTTATGAAAAGAAAGTTAACGGTGTAGTAAAAGATGCACAAAAAATACTGAAGAAAATAATTCCTTAAAAATTAGACTTGGTCAATTGGATGCTAATGACTCCATGAGCTATCAAGAAACAATAAGACAAAGTTGGGAGAATTTTTTTTAAAAAAGAAGTTGTGGAATATCTCATTTGAAAAACAACTGAAGTGGAAATTAGATCAAAGAGAGAGAATTTGAGAGTTATTTGGCTACCTTAAAGCCATGATTTAAAACAAGAACCTAGACAGAGGATTTCGAGAAATTATCAAGGAAAATTGCCCAGGTATCTTAGAACCAGAATCAAAGTAGAAATTTAAAGAATCCATCAGTCACCTGAAAGAAATCCCAAAATGAAAGCTCCCAGGAACATTGTAGCCAAAATTCGGAGGTCCAAGATAAAGGATAAAAAAAAGGAGAAAGGAGGAAAAAAAGCTCGGGGAAAAAAAAGGTTCAAATACTGTGGAGCCACAGTCAGGATCACGTATAAGATTTAGCAAGTACCACTATAAAGGAGCAATAGGGGCTTGGAATATGACATTCTGAAAAGCAAAGGGGCCAGGATCACAACCAAGAATAACCTACCAAGGAAAACTAAGTATAAACCTATGAGGGGAAAATGGATATTTAATGAAATAAAAGACTGTCAAACATTCCCGATGGAAAGAGCTGATAGAAATTTTGACATGCAAACACAAAACTTAAGAAAAGCGTAAAAAGGTAAACATAAGTGAAGAATCGTAAGGGACTTAGCAAAGCTAAGCTGTTTACCTTCCTGTATGGGAAGATGATCTCAGAACTTTATCATCCTTAGGGCACTTAGATGGAGTCTGCTTAGACAGAGGGCATGGACGTGAGTTGATATGTTTGAATGATGTCAAAAGAAGAATTAAAGGGTGGGAAAGAGGGATGCACTGAGAGAAGGAGGAAGGGAGAACAAGAATGGGAAAAATCTCACATAAAAGGTGTGAGAGGAACAGTTTTGACAGTGAAGGGAAAATAGGGTGGAAAACAGGCGATACTCGAACTTCATTCTCAACTGAACTAGTTCAAGGAGGGAAGAAGGCATATGCACACACAACTGGGTACAGAAATTCATCTTAACCAACAGAGAAATAGGAGGGGAAGGGTTTGAGTGAAAGGGGGGGGGTACGAGGAGTGTAGATTGAAGGAGGCAAGACTCAAACCAAACAAAACAGACTTAGAAGATGGTGAGAAAGAGAGACAGAGACAGAATAAATAGAAGAAAAGAGGATGGAGGGAAATAGAGTTAGCAGTCATTGTGAATGGGATGAACTCACCCATAAAATAGAAGCAGATAGCAATATAGATTAGAAACTAGAATACAACAATATGTTGATTATAGGAAACACACTTAAAACAGAAAGACGCAGTTCAAATAAGAAGCTCGAGCAGAATCTATTGTACTTTAGATGAAGTTAAAAAAAAAAAAAGCAGAGGTACCAGTCATGACCTCAGACAAAGCCAAAGCAAAAATCAATCTAATTTATAGATTTTTCACTACGAGATACTATAGAGAATGAAGGAATAGAAATACTGACCAAATGGCACAGAATCCAAATTCTTGGAAGTTAGATGAATTACGGGAGATTTCCCCTGTTCCAGCAGTGCAAAGGCTCAATAGCAGAGAGAAGAGATTCTCTTATTTTGGTATTTTGGGAGCTTACTATAGATCTTCTAGCTCTCAATTGAAGTCAGGGCCAGTATCCAATGGACCAATCTGGGAATATGGTCTGGTCTAAGAGTTGGGTGAGGACCCTCTGGTCAGCAGTGGTGATTATGCAGCCTTTTAGGAAGGTAGTACATGATCATGGAATGCCCTCTGAGAAAGCCACTTGACCGCAGGTGACCAAATTATAATGATGCTCACTTCTCAAAATAAAAGAAGATAAAATTACTTACACCCTGCTAAAAATATGAAACACTCCTCATCTTCAATTTATGCTCACTCCAGATATTATCTCACCCCAGTAATATGCTCGATTATATTGTGTTGTAGTGAATAGAGTTACAGACCTAGAGTCAGAAAGATCCCTCTTCCTGAGTTCAAATCCAGCCTCAGACACTTAAAAGCTGTGTGACCCTGGGCAGGTCACTTCACCCTGTTTGCCTCAGTTTCCTCATCTGTGCAATAACCTGGAGAAGAAAATGGCAAACCGCTCCAGTATCTTTTCCAAGAAGATCCCAAATGGGTTCATGAAGAGTTGGATGTGACTGAAATGACTAAACAACAACATAACTTTTTATGTCTCTGTATATTTATGTATGTTCCACCTGGTTGAGTCTCTAAGATTTGCATACTTCTGACTGATTTTCGGGCTAAATAAGACAGTTGTTGACTGGGTCCCAGTCTCTTGGAGCCTCCCAGGGTTCCACTATCACTCTATACTCTACAGCCTTCCTACATAAGATACTGGCACACTATTTGGTATTTTTCAGTTTTTCCTGATCAGCTGATTGAAAAGTATGTGTTAACCAAAAGTACAGTAGTGTCAGTATGGTTCCTGTGGTCCAGGATAACCAAAGTGCCTCATCTAACCTTGAAACAAGTTTGCCCAAATTTTGGTGGTTTCTGACACCGTGACTTTCATTAATTTATTTATAATGGCATCATGCTGTTGGGGTATTGCAGTGGTAGAGGTAAGTTTCTGGGCCCTATTCTATGGAATATAATCTAATTAGACTCCCTGGATCAAATTCCCATCAACAAGCCTGATAAGAGATCCCTTGTTCCTAAACAAAAACAAAAACAAACAAATGAGTCCAGAACCACAGAAAGGGAATACACCTTTCCCTGATAAGATTCGTGTACCTTATAAAAGTGTTTAAGCACCTGCTTCACAATCCTCTCCATCCTGCCTGGGCCACGGGGCTATCTTCCATCCAGCTGAATGGATGGCACCTTTGGCTGCCCTCCACTTGTCGAATCTTTGCAGACGACCCAGAAACAAGCTGCAGGGGCACCAATCTTGCCCTCTGCGGTTATTCAGATAAGTGACAAGGTCGTCTGGCTGGGGATGGAGCTGAATTCTGTTCCTCACCAGGTCCATTGTGGTTGGTGCCCTCACCCCAGGAACCAATTGTCCAAGACTGACCACCACAACCAGCTTCAGTAAGTTCATTCCCTCAACCTCCCTACCCCTACGCCCCAAAGAGGCCCAATGTTGGCTCTTAGGGGGGAGATCCAGCCATATCTCACCATTCTTTTAAGTTAAATCCTGTCATCTATTGCCTTTTGGACACTATAGTCTTTTGAAGAAGCCGTGCATGATCTTTGAATAGCTTTGGAATAAGTCACTTGGCTACTGTGGCCTGAGGTGGTGCCACCTTGTGACCAAATTGTGTACTACCTTTCCTATCTGGTCAAGTAAAGTGACAGCCTGGTTTTCCGTAGGCTGGAGGGAGTAGCTTTGTGAGCCAGGCATGGACTGCTAGTGCTTCTGGGGCCTCACCAACACCTCACAACACCTGCCACGCTTCCACTGTAGGAATCTTCCTGAGTCGTACCATGACTGCAAGAGTCACAACAACGCTGAGATGTAGAGAAAACAAAAACTTGACAGACACCAACAAACACGATTGTTTCTGTATGAAGAACAGAAAAAAAGTATTGTACATAAAACTGAAAACCACGAGAACTCTTAAATTCGACGTGGGTTTTTTAATATCGTGAATTTATCATGCAGTTGCAACACCGTCCTACTGAACCTCATGCACTCATGAGCTGCCCTTACCGCTTCATTCCCTCCTACCTTTGGATCATTTACCTCCGGGTAGAAGTTCTCTCCTCCACATACAAGCCCCAACGCCACCTATAGGGACCACTGTTCACTGTTCACTGGACCAGTAAGTACTTTTGCTGTTGTACAATTTATTGTCAGCACAAGTGGCCCCAAAGTCCCATTATAGCCACACTGTTCACTTGAGGTCCTGGAGGTTTTAACCCTTTCACCTCTATAAGCTTCACTGTGGCCCCCGGTGAACAACTGGTAACTCCTGCTGTCGACCCACTGTTTCAGGCAAGCCCCAGCCTTGGGGCACTTTGCTGCCTCCTCCCTGGCCACTGTGTTCTTGCCAGCTGCTTTGCTGTCTAGACCAGAGCCCACAACCTGGAGGTTTTAGCTGGGGAGACAGTGTGGTGTAGTAGAAAGAAGACCAACTTTAGAGTTACAGGCCCTGGCTTCAAATCCTGCTCCTGGCATATCACTTGGGTGACCTGGGTTGAATCACTTAACTTACCTAGGCCTCAGTTTCTTCCTCTGTGAAATGAGTAGGTTGGATTAGATGGCCTTTGAGGTCCTTTCTTTTTATCTTGCCTCCTAATCAACCAATAGGCATTTATTAGATGCCTAATGTATTCCATGCCCCCTGGTGATATTTGGGACATAACACCCAAAGTGAAAGTCTCTACCTTCCGGGAGCTCACATCTAATTGAAGAAACAACATGTACATGTATAGGTATAACACTGTTACCCACCACTGTCTAAAGGCCAGGCATGTTACACTTCACCCCTCCCCCAGGGTTCTCCAGGACCTTAAAGGGCACTAGAAGGTGTTTGAGTTCTTTGCCATTGGCTCCAGACCCTACTGGTGGTGTTATTCCAAGTGTAGGGGCTATCCCCTGCATCCCAGTTCCACTTAACCACTAAAAGTCAGATTAACTTTTGCAGAGAAATGTTTATTACGAACTGTGTAACTTTGGTCAAATCACTCAGTCTACCTGGGCCACACTTCTCATCCCTAACATGGTGGAATTGGACTACATGGCCTCTGAGGCCCTGGCTACCTCTAGATCTAGGGTCCTATGAAGAGGGGGAGTGGGGGGAAATTGCAGATAAAGAATAAATAGTTAGAATGATGAAGGAGTCCATAAGTTCAGGAACTTGGCACCTGAGGAATTCTAACAATCTCTGCAAGCATCCTTATCGCACACGTGAACGCCTGGGGTCTGCCGGCTCCAACCCTTTGTCTTCCTGAAAATAGATCAGTGTCATCTTGGACCCCTGTGGCCTCTCAGAAGCTGCCCGCAGGGCTAGTCCCAGGTGCTGACCCAGAGGGCAGACATTGGGTAGAAGAGGGTGAGGACGTGCATCTTTGTAGCTTTCATGTGTGTGTGTTATCAGACCTTTGGTTGGGAATAGCAAGCATGGAACAGCGTTTCTCTTCCCTGGCATCCTGAAATGGAGTAATTGTGGGGAAAGCTTTAGATGAGGAGTCAGAAGGAATGGGTTTGAGCTCCCCTCCACCCCCGTCTGCCTCTTCTCTGTGAGATCTTGGACAAATCCCTTTACCTCCTCTGCATCTCATTTTCATTATTTGTAAAATGTGAGTGTAAGACTAGATGATTGAGAGGTTTCTCCCCATTCAAAATCCTAGGATTCTGTGATCACTTATAAAAGTAGAGGAATTTTATTCAGTGATATCCAATTCTCTGTGACCCCATTTGGGGTTTTCTTGGCAAAGATACTGGAGTGTTTTGACATTTCCTTCTCCAGCTCATTTTATAAATGAGGAACTGGGGTAAACAGGGTCAGGTGACTTGTCTAGGGTCTCACAGTCAGTAAATGTCCGAGGCCAGATTTGAACTCAAGAAGAGGAGTCTTCCAGATTCAAAGACCAGTACTCAGTCTACTATACCACCTAGCTGCCCTGAGTAGAGGAATATAATGTATTAAACTGGGGACAGATAGGATGCTGTGAGATTAGTGAGAACAGAAAGTCATGGTTTCCCTGTACAGGAGAATGTCAGGTAGAACCTCTTCCTTAGGGGACCACAGTCACTTTCGGGAACAAGTGCAGGCAGAGGCTCCTAGGATAATTCCTCCTCCTCCTCCTCTTCTTGCTCTTCCTCCTCCTGATTTTTCAGCCTCCTTCTCCTCTTCCTGTTACTACTGCTGCTGCTGCTTCCAACAACAAACATTTCACTTACTATGTGCAGGGCAGTGTGCTAAGCATTTTTACCATTAGCTCATTTGATCCTCACAACAACATTGAGAGGTGAATGTTATTATTATGCCCATTTTACAGATGAGGAAAGAAAGGCAAGCACAATTAAGTGCCTCACTCGACATTACACAGCTAGTGTCTGAGGCCAGCTTTGAGCTCAGACCTCCCTGACTCCAGGCCCCACGCTCTGTCCACTCTGCCACTGGGCTAGACGTATAAAGTAAGTATGCATATTCCTAGACAGGTGGACACCTGCTCACTCTCTGGGCTGGCTTACCCACTCCAGCCTTTCCTCACACTGCCAAGTGCAGCTTCTGAAAGAAGGACCACCAGCTGGTTACACTCAGGGTCTCTCAATCCTATTCATCACCACTGATGATTTTCCTTGTACACAAACTCAACCACTCACAATGTTTTTAGATCTGAAACATAAACATTTACTTAGCAATCAGGCAAAATAAATAGTACCACAAGTATTCTTGTATTAATTTATGAAAATGCACAAGTAACAAATACAGCACAAGCCACACAAAGTCAGGCTCACCCTCTCCCACAAACATTACTCAGTATCTGGTAGGGGTAGGTAGCACACGCTTAGAGAAACCTGCCAGGAAGGAACAGGAGTCAGGAAAACCTATGTTCTTGCCTCTCTAGAACTGTAACCTTTGATAGCCACCTTCTGCCACAGAAATTGTCCATAAAAGTTCTTTTATGAATGAAGCTTCTGCCTCTGAACCCTTTCTGCTAATGACCCTGAATAACATTTCCATCTACTGTCTAGAATCAGGTAAATTACATTTGTCCCACAATCCTACAAGAGTCCTGTTCATGTCTCCCTGTTTTACTATAGCCTGCCACAATTTGAAACCCAGCAACAAATGGTCTCAGAAATCTGAGTCAGAGGGAGTGCTTCAGTAACCGTTTTGTAGAGCTACTGCTTCTCTTATGTCTCTGAGAAAATCAGACTTAACTTACCAATAAATATTAAAGACATTACAGAATGTAATTATAGTGTGGTCACAGCATGATAAGTTTGAGATCTGGAAGGAACCTGGGACGTCACTGAGCCCGGCCCCCTCATTTTAGTGCAGGTTCAAGACCTGGGTTTAAATCTGCAGATATTTAGAACTGTGACCTGAGCAAGTCACTTGATCTGTCAGCCTCAGTTTCCTCATCTGTAAAATGAGGATAATAACACCAATCTCACAGGCTTATTGTAAGACTGGAAGGAGTTAACATATTTTAAGAGCTTTGCACACCTTAAAGCTCTGTATAAATGCTAGCTGCTATTATTTTACAGATGAGGAAACTGAGACACATAGAGTTTAAGTGGCTCATCCAGCATTACAAAGTTAATATGTGTCAAAGATTGTGTTTTAATTCATTTCTCCCTGACGCCAAATCCAGGGTACAATACCATCAACCCCCCCACAGTGTGATCATCATGGCTGTAGGGACATCTGGGTTCCCATCTCAACTCTGCCACTAGCTAGCTGTGGGAACTTGGGCAAGTCCTGTCACCTTCAACCAGTTTTGCCATCTATAAAATGAAAAGATGGGTTCCCTAAGGTAATTTTCACCTGGAACACCCTATGACTATCAATTCAGGGGAAATTTTATAGCAGCATTTTGGTGCTCTCCATATAGCATGATTTGATGGAGAGATGAGGGGATGGGAGAAGCTGTTTTCATGTTTGCTCTGGGATCCTTCCAGTCAGAGATTGGCCCTCATTAGAGTTTCCCTTTCTAGACCCCAGACCTAGTTTCCACTCCTACGCCCCCTCCACCAGCCTCATCCCTTCTACCTGGGACCGAGAGATAATGATTCTCCTTATGAAAACAGAGAAGGCTTCTAGAGAACAATCACATTGGTGAAAGGTCTTGCAATCATGGCATACTAGATGTGTGTCTGTATCCATCATATAAATCATGTACTATATGAGTGCATGGAAATGCACATTTTAATTGGAATTGAGAATTTTTGAAAGTATAAGAAAAGGTCCTTTTGAAAAAGTGAAGTGGACAAGTTATCTTTTCCACTTTGACTCTGAGAAACAGTTGCCTTAAATTAGACAGATTCCCCAATCAAGCGCTATCTTAATGAAGTCACTTCTTTGGTAGCGACCAAGAGCATATCCTACATTAGCTATTAAAACCCTATTTTCAAGACTCGGGTATATTTCAAATAGTCTTGTTTTTAGGTATGCAAGTCCAGGTATTTCCTGAAAGCGTCTCTAGTCCTGTAAGTGAGATCCAATCTCTGTTTTTTTAAGTTTCACTTCAGTGATTGAATGTGGGAGCTCTCGCCTACCATTTAACACTAGGAAAGGACATCTTATTTTGAACAAATGGAAAGGCAGGGAGGTTAAAGGACTAGACCAGGGTCATGTAGAGTTTAAGTATCTTTAGTGGGATTTGAACCAAGGTTTTCCTGACTCACACTCAGCCCTCTATCCACTACAATGTCCTGCTTCTCAACTTCCTTAGAATCTCAGTGCTACATACAGATGCCTCCAAACCCTACCGCCTTGTACACAGTACATGCTTAACAACACGCTAACTTGTCTTACTTGTGCTCAGCCATCCACCCAAAGGCGTGGGTACGTGTGATCCAGGGGAGTGCCTCCTGAGATCCTTAATATGCATCGAGGTCACAGACTGTCTGAAGGGAGCTGGGAAGCCAAGAGCAGGTGGTGAGAAGTCTGTCTTCTTATGGATTGGAAAAAGGGCTAGGGGATAGGGCAGTGGAGGAGGGCAAATGCAGTGAGGAGGGAGGTCTGTGTCTCACTGTAACTTGGTCTGGCATTTGTGCCTCATTCAAATACTTGCTTAACTGAGGTTTAGAAACAGCATCACCACACTTAAGTGTGAGCTGGGAAAGTCTGCCTGGTGAGATGTCTTTCTTCTACGCTCTGAAGAATGGGGCGGTGTGAGGGCACAGACTGGGGAGGGAGTGCTCATGGGCTGAGCTCTGATGTGGTTTGTCCTTCCCTTTTCCCTTGCTAGGGGGCACAGGCTCCTTACCAATGACATCCTACGGCAGGAGTGGAATCCACATCAATAACTGATATCTGAGGCAAACTAGCGCAGTAGCCGAGGAAGTGGCCTTGGGATCAGGAGACCTGGGTTCAGATTTGACCTCAGACATTTACCTGTGTGATGCTGGACAGGTCACGTGACCTCTCTGTGCTTTCCTCAGCTCCTCACTTACAGAAAAAGGTGCCGACCTAGATCACCTCTAAGTCCTTTCCAGCTCTGAATCTGTGGCCCAGTGAATCCCACCAGCTGGCTCTTCTCTGCAGTGCCACGATGAGATGGGTCTAGGTGGTGTTTGTCCTTCATTTTCAAAGGGTCCCAGTGACATCAGGGGTGATGTCTTGACTTGAGCATGGATTGGATTTCAGCGAGGCACAGCTGCACAAAGCCATCGGCCTCACACTGGCTTCCAGAGTCATCAAGGTCCAGTGGCAGCACAAAAGTCAGGACGACTGACCGTGGCCCAAGATGCAGTGGATGGCCTTGGCATCTTCCATGTCTGACCAAGCTCTGAGCGCTCCACAGCACCTGCTTCAGCCCATGGCCTTTGGAACAAGCTGTTCTCATCCCCCCATTCCACTGGGGGATGTCTTCATATGCTTGGGCAGACATCCCCTAACTCATTGATGGGTTTGTGGCCTCTCAGTTACCCTCAATCTGGTTTAGCCTGTGTGATGGTTTACTGGGGTGTAACCACTGTCCATGCCATAGCACATGTGAGAATCGGGTGCCAGGTGGGCACCAAAGGTGGGTGAGCAGCCCTGAAAAGGTTTCAGCAAGCCCTCACTCCAGAGGGTCTGGTCCTCCTTGACACCCATACACCTGCTGAGTCTAGTACTTCCCAACTAGGAGATCTGTGGAGTTACTGCAAGGGACCTTTAGCCAACAGCTTCTTAATGGGTATTAATTATAAAAATATCCATTGGAGATCCATGAAACTTTGATGTTAAACAAAGACCTTCATGCCTTAGGGGGAGGAACCCTGGATAGGCCTGGTCAGGGGACGTGGGTGGGATTCCCAGCTGTAATGGGAGCTCACATTTGACTATGGAAAATTCACCACCTCTGAACCAGTTTCACATCTGTGAAATGGGAATGATGCTTGGACCAAATCATGAAGCACTAAACCCTCTTCCTCACAGGAAGCTGAAAATAAAGTGCACACCCAAGAAAAAAGTTCAAGTTAATATCCACATTTAGAAGATTATATGAAAAAACAAATTATGTGTGTTGGGACAGCGAATAGAAATTTAAAGTGCAATGTCACCTAAATACCACCTGCAAGACTGAACTTTCTCTTACCCTCAAGGTGACCATATCCATTGGGCAGCTCAGTGGCTCAGTGCAGATAGCACTGTGTCTGGAGGCAAGAAGACCTGAGTTCAAGTCTAGCCTCAGACACTTTCTAGCTGTGTTACCCTGGGCAAGTCATCTAATTGCTGTCTGCCTCAGTTTCTTCAGCTGTAAAATTAGGATCATAATCATATCTACCTAATAGGGCTGTTGTGAAGGGTCAGATGAAATATTTGTAAAGTGCTTGGCACATAGTAGGTGCTTAATACATTTTTGTTCCCTTCGCCATTCCTCCTTTCTATAGTAACAGGTAACTGGGTTTGGGATACCAGATTAGACTCATTTAGAGTGTAAGGGGGCAGCTCGGTGGCATCACAGTGCATAGAGTGCTGGGACTGGAATCAGGAAGACTTCTTTCAGAGTTCAAATCTGACTTCAGACATTTACTAGCTGTGTGACCCTGGTCAGGTCACTTCACCCTGTTTGCCTCAGTTTCCTCATCTGTAAAATGAGCTGGGGAAGGAAATGGCAAACACCTCCACTATCTCTGCCAAGGAAACCCCAGAAGGGGGCAAGAAGAGTCAGACATGACTGAAAGAATGGAACAAAGAACATAGCTGTGATACTAATCTCTAAAACTGCTAGTTCCCCAGCTAAGTAGAATCCAGTGTGGACCCGAGGCAAACAATTTGGAGGAATAAAGCCTGGTGCCTGAGCCCTGGCATGCGCAGTCCTTGTGGCCAGCTGGGTCACAGAGGGCTGAGCCTCTGGGTCCTTAGGGCTGTGATTGCATTCATGGATCCTGGCTTCCCCAGGGAACCTGAATGGGAGGTGGAAAGGAAGCTTTAGCATGAGAGGTATCCCTTACAATTTAGAAGGGCTCATTTGGTTCCAGTGGACAGCGGCACCTGCCTCCCTCCTCTTGGGAGCAAGGGGCCTGACTAAAGGCATGGAAAGGAATATGCTGCTAAATGTGGTCACTGCCTGGTTTTCCTTATTTATGTACAAATGGTGGGGTCTGAACTACATCAAGAAATGACTTACGGAAACAAGAGAGGTGTGGGGGCTTTGGGGGCCCCATATAGTGGTGCACTGGAGCTGGCTTAAAAGGTGATTGTTAGGGCGGCTAGGTGGCACAGTGAGTAGAGCACCAGCCCTGGAGTCAGGAGGACCTGGGTTAAAATCCGGCCTCAGACACTTAACACAAAAACTAGCTGTATGACCTTGGGCAAGTCACTTAACCCCAATTTCCCTCCCCACAAAAAAAAATTGATTGTTAAATTTTCATTGTGAGCATTTACACCTTGAAAATCAGCAAATGCTACAAATCAGGACTTAATTTCTTGTTTTGTTGACGGTCCAAACTGAAGAAAGTGATGGAGAAAATGTTAACGATGGAGATTAAACTTAAAGTGTGTTGTGCATACATTTGTGCCCCTCCCCCCAAGCCAGTTATTAAACATCTACCAGCACATGACTGGGTCCATACCTGTTTATATGTACGTGTGTATATGCACGCATACATACACATATATATGCATATACATAGTTCATAAAACTTGTTTAATTCTATACTTTAACAAAAAAGCAGACGGACAGCTAGTTGTTCTCTAAACACTTTCTGTACCAAATGCCAATGTGGCTACTTCTCTGGGTCCTCTCTTCTCACGTACTGTTAGAGGATAAATTGCTCCCTTGGTTCTGCTTACCTTGCTATGTATTAGTTCGTATAATTGTTCCCAGGGTCAGTCTCACTTCTTTTATTCTTTGACTCCAACTGATTTCATTAAGGAAAGTTTGCAAGTATTTTGGGGGGAAGGGGAAATAAATATCTGGGCATTATTGATGTCTAGTCTGGTCAAGCTTCACATGGGACCTTGGGTGGCTAAATTGATCTCACTCCAAATAGGCACAAAATGGTGTCCTTTGCATTAGAGATGTTGGCCACTGTTATAGGAAATGTCTAACTGGCCTCAAAGGGCAAGGGAGTCCTTCCATATACACCTTCTCAATCATTCCACTGTCCTCAGACAGGGGCATCAGAGCCCTGGCAGCCACTCACCAGATTGTCCCAAGTATCCAAACTCAGGAAGAATGAATTGGACCAAGAATGCTGGTCCAGATGGTGCTCTGTAGTTGGCCTGCTAACCTGGACAGGCCACCTGTCCATCGAGCTTAGCCAATGCTGTGGATGGACATTGAGCAGGACCTAGAATTACGTACATATGAGGGATTTGTCTCCTGCTCCCACTTTCATGTACAGATTCTAAACTGCTCCCTGACCTGGGCCTTTGTCTTTTTTTTTTAACTTTTTCTTTTTGGAGGGCAATTGGCATTGACTTGCCCAAGGTCACGTGGCTAATTTTTGTGTTAAGTGTCTGAGGCCAGCTCTGAACCCAGGTCTTCCTGACTCTAGGGCTGGTGCTATATTCACTGTACCACCTAGCCTCTGGGCCTTTTCTTTAACACAAATGGTCTTCAAATGGTGCTGCTCATGGCTAGTCTTAGGATTCAGTGGGAATTTCCCAGCATCAAAGATTTAGAGTTCCAAGGAGCCTCAGATGACATATAGTTCGTCTGCTCCTATTTTACAGATGAGGAAACTGAGGCCCAGGGAGGCTAAGTGCCTAGCCCAAGGTATCACAGTTAAGGAGCCTTTGTGATCGTATAACTGGACTTAAACACTACTCGTTAATATTTCCATGAAG
The DNA here is from genome assembly GCF_028583685.1 of Petaurus breviceps papuanus. Taxonomy (NCBI): domain Eukaryota; kingdom Metazoa; phylum Chordata; class Mammalia; order Diprotodontia; family Petauridae; genus Petaurus; species Petaurus breviceps. The sequence continues at coordinate 7,064,553 of NW_027186458.1, forward strand.
ACCCTAGTGGAGCACTGCAAAGATCCCTTCTTGGTCTGAGATTGGGTAACCTTGTCAGTAGCTTGAACAAAAGGATAAATGGCATGCTTGTCAGATTTGGGGGGATGAGGCAAACCCAGAAAGGCTAGCCAATGTTCATAGCATGGTCTAGAAATCCCCAAAGACCAAGTGAAGTAATCTTGGGTTCCAAAGCCCAAACACAGGTGGGGAGGAACAGAGAGCATAGCAGGAGTCCTTGGTGAGAAGTCCTTGTGTTCCCATTAGGAATCCCATTCAGTTCGTAAAGTGTCTTCTTAATCACAGCCAAATCAGTCCCACCAATTGAATAGAGACTCTCTGTTGGTATTCGCTTGACCCAAGACTCAATCTGCAATGCTTTCCAGTCCATTGGAGGGTAGCAGATGACCCTCCTTTGCAGGGATGTTGCTGGAAAGCCAAACCTCAGTAGACCTGTCTGTGTTTGAGCACAAGATGGAGCCCTGGCCCATCTCCCAAGCTCTCCAAATGATAAGCAGCTATTGCTGATTGCCAGGATAGACATGATCTTAGCTCTGCACAGATCCTGGCAGCTCAAGAGTAAGTCAGTGAGCCCCGTGACTGTGCCCTTGTCAGCATCACCATCTAGTCACTGAGATTGGTAGTCAGAGGCTAAGTAAATGTGTTGGGCCCAATTCTGAGGCAGGGAGGGGTTGAACTTGCAGTCAGCCTATGTTTGAAACCAAATTCAGGAGCAGCCAGGTCACACAATGGATAGAATGGCAGCCCTGGAGTCAAGATTATCTGAGTTCAAATCTGGCCTTAGACATTTACCAGCTGTGTGACCCTGAGAAAGTCACTTAACTGATTTCCAAAAAACAAAAAACCCAAGTTCTATCATTTGTTCAGCATTTCAATCATTTCTAACTCTTCATGACTCCGTTTGGGACTTTCTTGGCAGAGATCCTGGAGTGCTTTGCTGTTTCCTTCTCCAGCTCATTTGACAGATGAGGAACCTGAGGCAAACAGGGTGAAGTGACTTGCCCAGGGTCACATAGCCAGGAAGTGCCTGAGGCCAGATTTGAACTCAGGAAGGTGAGTCTTTGTGACCCCACCACTTATTACCCATGTGACCTTTTAGGTCATTTCATTTCTTTGGCCCTCTGCTCTAAAATGGTTGGGCTAGGTGACCTCGGAGGGACCTTACAACTCCACACCAAAACTCCTGCCTGCTCCAGGAGCCCATTGGTGTAACCATCAGGCCAATCTTTTATGTTCAGTAATAAAACATGAGACTCTGCCCCTGCCCCTCTGAAGCGAATGTGCGCTGTAATCCTCACCGAGAGGAGGGACAGCAGATGGAGCGCTGGGCTTGGAGTCAGGGAAGCTCTGACCTTTGCTGGCCGATGCAGCCTCTGTCTGAGGTTGTAAAGTGGGGGTCGGAGTAGCACCTGCCCTGGTTGTCGTGCATCAGATGAAATGACATTTATGAAGCCCTGTAGCACAGCCCCTGTCTCGAAGGGCGCGCATCGTAAATTCTCCTTTCCTGCCTTGCTTGGCGAAACCTCGAAATTGGGAGTCCAGTAGGCGGCATAAGGGACAGTGAGCCAAATGAATGGTCATTCATCATTAACTAGGCCATCTCTGCCCTGCTTCTATCAGCAATTCCAAAGAGAGTTGACAAAGTGGGCATTTTATTTAAACACTTTTGGCAGGAGTTGGGACATTAAAAATTTTTTTTTAAAGAAAGATATAGTCCCTCTTAAGGAGCTTATCAGTGGATATAGCATCTACAATTAAAGGCAAATACAAAGTGTGTATGAGGTAATTGGGGAGGAGGAGGAGGGGAGGCACAAGGTTTCTCTAGAAGCTACTGCTTAAAGCACATCTTGAAGGTAAGGGGAATAATAGGTGTGAATACTGGATAGGTGGGTTAGCACCAGGTTGTGATGGGTGTTGAATGCCCACTGAAAATTGTTTTTGATCCTTAAGATAATGGGGATCTGCTGGTAATATAGACCTTTGCTTTTGGGTACCCCCTCTGGCAACAGAGTGGAGAACGATGGATTTGAGTCAGGAGAGAGTTGAGTCAGCAAGACCCATTGGGAAGCTATTGTAATGGTCTGGCCAAAGATGATGAGGGCCTCAACCAAGGTGGAAGCAGGGAGAAGGGGAGAGATAGTGGGAGAGGTGGAGGAGAGAGCAGGATCTTTGGCTAACCAGGAGGATGATGGGGCCCTACAGAGGAACAGGGAAGTGAGGAAGAAGGGAGGGTTTGGGTGGGACAGATGCAGACTTCTGTTCTGAATATGTTGGAGATGTCCAGAGTATTGGATGAATCTGGGGGGCTATAGAGGAGACCGTTAAATCCATGGGATCTGGGGAGGTCAAGAGTGCCCCAGGCCTAACCATGTTCTTGGCTGATTCTTACTGGGGTAAAGTGGTTTGGGATAGAAGTAACTTTATTTACTGCCTCAAATATAGGCAGCCCTGCCACAGTTGGAACAAGGTGAGGCCGTCCGAATATGTCAGAGAGCCGAATGAATTAAGGCACATGAATTTAATAAAGCATTAATGTGCTGTGTATCAGAGAAATCAGGGAAGATTTGTGTGAAGTGAGCAGAACCAGGAGAATAATTTACACCATAAAGACGACTTTGAAAGAACTAATTCTAATTGATGCAATGACTAGCCACAATTCCAGAGGACTTGCTGATATAACATGGTGCCTACATCCTAATAGAGAGGTGATAGACTCATGGTGCATACTGAGACTTTTTTACCTGGTTAATGCAGGAATTTGTTTTGTTTGACAACGAATAATTGTTACACAAGTTTTCTTTTTCTTTAATTTTCTTTCTTTTATATGGGATTGATGGAGGAGAGAAAATAGATTTTTGTTAATTGAAAAAAATAAATTAAAAAAGAGAAGTCACTCCTCTTGCCCTACATTGTCACTGAAATCTTTCCCTCTGATTAAGGGACTCAGTTTGGCCAAATGACTTTTGGACTGTTTGGGAAGTCGAATGCTTGCAGAAATATGATACTTTCAGAAGGAGGAAGAGGAAGATCTTGTAGCACCTTTAAAAGTGGCATTAAATTACCTTTTGGCCCAGTCGCTTACAGACATCTATGAAATGGAGGAGGGAGCTCCCTAACCCAGCTGTGTTCCTCCGAAACAGCAGCAGCCCTCCAGTACCTCTTCCGGATTCCTTTTGCCACCTCTGTCTGTTCTCACCCATTCACCCCAAAATCTACAAGTATGCTCCTCCAGAGGGAGCACATGCAGTAGAGTGCTGGATAAAACAGGCTTGTGCCTTGAATTCCTCTAGTTTGTTTGTCTCATAAATGTTGGCTGATGTTTCTGAGGCCCCCAAGACCTTCCCTCCCACCTTTTGTGTGTGAGGGAGCTGTCGGCATCTGCTTAAGAACCCCTGCCCCTCTGGCGTTCAAATCTCGACCTTCTATCACATTACACTGGCTTATCAAGCTGGGAACTCTTTTGCATGGTATAAAGTAGCTTAACACAGTGCCTCACTTGGACAATAGGTTGTCACCTGTTTCGAATCTGGCTGTGATCCCAGAGCAGATGTGAATGGCAGATCAGGGTTCTAAAGATTTGTATTTTCTCGAGAGTTTAAAAAGCAGGTCTGGGCTGAAGCATCAGACTTTAGCTCTGGATTTGCAACTCATACCCTGTGGAAACATAGCTCCATAGGCTTCCCTATTTAGACAAATCTCCTGAGGAGAAAAGGGCTTTTTGTTTGTTTTTGTTTTGTTTTATAGCATAACAAGAAACACTTCTGGACATTAGCCGGAGAAGCAGCCTCTGAGTCTGGAAGACCTGCCTCCTTACACATGTTTGCAAACTCAACTAACCTCACAAGGCTGGAATGTGTTGGGGTGGGGTGGGGGTGGGGCTCTTGGAGCTCTAGAAGACTGAATTGTATAGAGCAGAAGTGCACTAAAGAGGCTGTTGTCTTACCAGGAGTTTCCATAGGTTTGAAGAAAGAAGAGAAGGGAAGGGAAGGGAAGGGAAGGGAAGGGAAGGGAAGGGAAGGGAAGGGAGAAGGGAAAGGAAGGCAAAAGGAAAGGGAAGGCAGAAGGAAAGGGAGTAGGAAAGAAGGAAGAAAAGAAAGGAAGGAAGCAAGGAAAAAAAGAGAAAGAAAAAAGGGGAAAAAAAGATATAGCTATCTGTCCAAACATTTGGCAACACCACTATATTCACAGAATTAGAGAGTAGGAAGGGAGCTCAGTGTTCATCTGATTCACCCCATGCCGAAAAGACTCTACAATATAACCCTCATTGAGGGGGAATCCTTCTGGTCGGCACACTGTACTTTGGAGAACACTAGTGGTTAGAAAGTTCTTCCTGACATCCCTCAAAATCGTCTTCTTGGAGATCTCCCCCCTTTGCTTCGGGTTCTCTTTGGGACCGAACAGAATGAATGTCATTGTGTCAGCTGCATAATAGCCCTTCAGATAATTTGTAGTTAGACTCCATTTATCCCTGAGTCCCCTGAGTCTTTTCTTCTCTGGAATAAACATGTGCAGTTCCTGCCATGGTCTGGTGGCCCTTCACCGTTCTGCTTGCTCTTCCCTGGGTGTTGCCTAGCTTGTTTTTCTTTCTTAAGTTGTGGCACTGAACATGACATTCTAGACCAGGGCTGATGAAGGCGAATCACACTGGGTTCATTGCCTCCGCATTCCAGGAATCTGGGCTTAACAAAGCCCAAGAGTGTTCTAGTTTCTGTAGCTGCCACAGCACAACAAATTGTGTTGCCCACAACCCGTTAAGCCCCCAGATTTTTGTTCAGAACTGTTTTCTAAAGCTCTTCCAGCTTTCACTTATGCATCTGACTTTTCTGCCCTAACAAAAGACTTTGGATTTGTTTCTATTGAGTTTCATCTTCCTAGATTCAGCCCAGTGCTCTAGTCTGTCCATATCTTTGTGGATCCTGGCTCTTATGCAATGTGTTAGCCAGTCCTCATACCTTAGTGTCATCTGCAAATTTGGTGACTATGTCACCTAAGCTTTCATGCGAGGTATTGGTAAAAATGTGGGGCATCACAAGGCCAAGCATAGATCCCTGTGGTACTCCAGTGAAGACCTTTTGTCCCGTTAACATCGAATCTCTAACCATTCTTGGAGTCTGACCATCGAAACAGTCGTGAATCCCTCTTAACTCTTCACACTTAGCTCACATCACTCTATCTTCTGCATGAGAATGGTCTATTAAAAGCTTTACCAAATTCTAGGTGAACTATTTCCACAGTAACCCCTTTCATTTGTTAATTTTACCCTGTCCAAAAAGGAAATTAAGTTAGTCTTCCATGACCAGTCTTTGGTAAGGCCACGCCAGTTCTTTGAAATCACCACTAATTATCTCTTTAGTTATCCATTCTAAAAAGTTTTCCATGAATTGAAGTCTCACTCCCTAGCTCATATTTTGCAGACAGAACCCACCCCACCCCCCAAGCTTTTGTTAATCCAGGCGTCTGTCTTTTTCTAATCTTGTGGCACTGGTCTCATTGGCTATGACCTTTCAAATAACCACTGATGCCGGCTGTTCACTTCTCAAACTACTCTTTGCCTTGTGCCAGGATCTGGTGAGCAGTGAGCTGCGGGGGAACTTCAAACTGAACCTGGGAGAGAAGATTGAGAGAGAGAGTTCAGCAGGCTCCCCTTCCTCCTGGAGGATGGCAGCTTCTTTCCAAGGCTCCTTTTAGATCTGTGTGGGAAGGAAGCAGTTCTTCCTCCTCCGATCTATCCATTTTAGGTATTATTTTCTATGGTTAGATTGTAAACTCCTTGAGGGCAGGGATTGACTCTCCCTTTGCTTTTATTTGTTGCCTCAGAATTTAGCATAGTGCCCGAAGCATAGAAGGTCCTTAACAAATGCTGATTGGCTGACTGCCGGACTGCAGGTGAGTCTTCCCTAAGAATAGTAGAGACCTAAAGGGATCAGGGAACCCCGAGGACATCCAAGGAGGCCTTAGTAAACCTTGGGGCTTAGTTTCTCTTGGCATTTGCAAACAATGCCTTCTTGCCAAAAGCTGGTTTTTGGGAAGCCTTAGTGCTGGAACACCCACAGGAAGTGTCCTTGCTGGACTTTGACTGGAAAGGGGACTCAGTCTATGTACAAATGACCTGGATCGCTCCTGTCTTCACCTGGCTATTCTGGAGATCCCAGTGAGTCAAGGTATGCAGCTGGGGCACATGCTGTGACTTTGGGGAATTAGTGTGACGGTAAAGTGACCTAAATCAGAAAGGGTAAGAAAAAGCAAACAATCTAGGGCATCTCTCTGTTCACTCTGTGGAATTAGTGGCAGCACTTGACGTAGCCTGCATTCCCCAGGGCTCTTTTAACCCTTTGGGGTGGGAGAAGCTAGAATAAGGGCTAAGAGGGCAAAGTTTTCACGTCTGGGTGACTGGCCACACAAGTACTAGTGTCAGCCAGCAAGAGCTGGCCCTGGGATCTGTCCTTGGAAGGCTTTCACATCCTACCTCACAACAACTCAGGGAGGTAGGGGCTGTTATTATGCCCATTTTACAAATGAGGAAACTGAAGCAAACAGAATTACTCACTCAGGGTCTCACAGCTAGTAAGCATCTAGGCTGGATTTGAACTCAGGCTCTGACCTCTAACCTCTGTGCCACTTGGCTACCTCCAGAACACCTGGGTTCAGATCCCAGCTCTGTGACCTTAAGCAGTCTCTTCCCCTCTTGGGGCCTCAGCTTCTTTCTCTATACTACCTAATACGATCGTATAGTGGGGGGATAACCCAAAGAACAGCAGAGTTTGGAGAAAAGAACGGATTGGAGAACCCCATCTCTAGTCCTGCCTCTGTTTACTCCATGTGCTAGGTTAAGGCAAGCTGCTAGGTCCTTCCCTCCCCCCCCCCCCCACCTCAGTTTCCTCATCTGGAAAAAGACCAAATTATCTCCGAGGTCCCTTCTTCCTCTAACCTTATATAGGAGCCTATTATGTCTTGGGTTTTCTGATAGACTTGGCTTGTGGAAAAGAAAAGTGTATTTTGACTGAGAGCTGAGCAAAGGGCACATCGTGTCCTGATGCTTGGTTCAGAAAGCACAGCTGTTCTACAAACAGAAACCACTGTATCACCAGATTTGGCCTTGGGGGGGACCTGGGTTCAAGTCCCAATTCTGCTATTACCGTGTATGTGATTGGGAGGTGTGTGTGGGCCCTGCCAGCCCAAAGCTGTGATCCTGTGACTGGAATGCAGCAGGAACCATTCACAGGGAGCCTGGGGAACCTTCTCTTTTGACCCAAGGCTCTTCTCCAGAAGGGATCTGAAGGAGAATGTGGAAGGCAGCCTTTTTCAGTACATACCTAACACTCCCTACCTGCTTAAGCAGCTGTTTATGCTGGGGCTGAAACTACTTACATAGAAATAGTGTATCTAGTGTTAAGGCCGTCTCCTGTTTTACTGACACTGAGAGCTGATTCAGAGCTCTGTGGGGTCTACAATTTATCCAGTTTTCAAGAAAAACCACTGAGGCAGAGCTCCAAACCACTGGCACTTTATTAAAGGGTCCATGGCGCCCTCTAAGAGGTGAACTCTAGAACTTCATCACTATTTGGGATCCCCCTTTCCTCCAGGACCGACAGATGTAGCAAACTAAAAGTACAGAATCTTATTGGTTGATAGACCTTGCCCTTGACCCTCTAGGAGGGTCTACACAAAATATAGAACCATTGGTTGACAAATGAGCCCACGAGCAGACCTCCACAGAACTATCTTGACCTTTCTGAGGCTGGAGTCCAAGAGCACTCCCATGGGCTGGGCTGGGCTGATAAACAGATGTCAGAACTTCTCCATGGGCTGATGGGCCAGCAGACAGGCAGGCCACAGGCTGGCAAACAGGGCCGCTCATGGGTCAGATGTTCCCAGCCATCTCCCCATGTTGGGCAACAGAAGGATCGTGAGACAGGGAGTGACAACAAAAATAGTTGGTGGACTTTCCATGACATTGAGTCATCTCCACTCTGCTGGGCTTGGTCATCGCAACAAGGCAGAAACAAGGGCGGAGGGCCCCTAGCTCCCTCTGATTAAGCTAGAGCACTTAGGATCTGCAGTTCACAGCTCCGGGGCCTAATATGCAGATTTATAATCACTCCCCCATGGAATCGTATCAAGCTGGGTAATACTGATTGGAATAGAGTAGGGGTCCAGTTAACCATCTGTAAGAGCTCCTAGAGGAGTCAGAGCCTCGTGTCCAGCCTGCTGTCTTACAGATAGGTTTGAATTAAGCACCAGGCTCCGGATGCAGAGCACTTTCTACTAACACGATGCCATCCATGACTTTAGTCATCTGTGGGGTGGACACCATTTGGCCACAGAGTGAGATGTGACTTGGAAAGTCAGGCAATGTTAAATAAGCAGGTGTTGAAATGCACAGAGAATCTGGAGAATTCCCAGAAGAGAATAACTGAGATAAGGAGCTTTAAGCTCATGGAGACAGTTCTGGACCCAGGTGGGAACAGCTCAGGTTTGAATCTCACCCTATAGTACTTAAGAGCTGTGTGATCACAGATGAGTAGATGAGTCTTTCTGAGGTTCATTCTCCTCACGAGGGCATGAGACTAGATGGCATGTGAAGCCCCTTTCTAAATTCATGCTGTTTTTCAGTCATGTCTGAATTTTTGTGACACAGTATCTTGGCCATTTCCTTCTCCAGCTCATTTTACAGGTGAGGAAACTGAGACAAACAGGGTGAAGTGACTTTCTCAGGGTCACACAGCTAGTATGTGTCCAAGGCCAGATTTGAATTCAGAAAGATGAGTGTCTGGCACTTTATCCATTGGGCTGTCTAGCAGCCCCTATCCTAAAGTAGGTTATACAAATTTAAGACCTGAAGAAGAGATGACTTTTAGTATTAAGGGACCTAATAAAACAGAATGAGATTTCTTCTGTTTGTCCCCAGAAGTTAGAACAGGAAGCGATGGGAAGGAGTTATAAAAATTCAGATTTAGACTGAGATAAAGACATTTCCTAACAATGGGAGCTCATCGGATCCTGGGCAGGCTACTTGGGAGACAGCGTCCCCTTTCTTTGTAGGACTTCAAGCTAAGGCTGAGTAGAGATCTACTTGGCACTTTCTGGGTGATTAGTAATATCCATTCTGGCTTCAGCTAGATGGCTGCTGAGGGTCCTTCCAACTTAGCAACACTGTGATTCTGAATACTGTCCACAGCTGCATGATTAAACAAGGGCACAGAATGCAAGGTTGCAAAGATGCCTAAATCTTAAGGTTTATAACTAATCCCCAAATGACTTCCCTTATACCTCTACCTGACAATTTGTGTCAGCTGACTTGAGGAATGAATAAAAACAAAGTGCCTGAATTGTCCCCAAGGGGGAAAGACGTAGGAATGCAGTTACTTTGGGTGAGGTTAATGAGCTTAGCCTGTTAGGTGCCCATTGAGTTAAACTCTTTATCCATTCTAAAGCCTGGTTGACTCGTGTGACTTATTAACAGACCAATTTATTTGCTTTCTCTTTCTTGGGAATTGTTTCTAATCTGTTTAGCACATTTTGCTTGTTATTGGTTAGGTTTTTTCTTTATTTCCTAACCCACCCCCACACCGACTAAGATTAATTAGCATACAGTTGAAATGGAATTGAATAAGCCAGTCCATCTCTGTCACTTTATTTATTTTTTCCTTTTGGAGGACAGTTGGGGTTAAGTAATTTGCCCAAGGTTACACGGCTAGTTTTTTGTGTGGGTGTTAAGTGTCTGAGGCCAGAACCGAACTCAGGTTCTCCTGACTCCCGGGGCCAGCGCTTTACTCACTGCACCACCTAGCTGCCCAAGGTCCCTCACTTTAAAAGCTGTGGTGTGGTAGAATTAGACTTGGAAGGGAGCCTTAAAAGCCATATCATTAAGCCCCTTTATTTTTACAAACCAGGCAGCTAAAGCCCAGAGAAATGGAGTGACTTGTGCAAAATCACACAGCTACTCTGGGGCAGAGCTGGGATTGAGCCCAGGTCCTTGGATTCCAAATCCAGCACTCCTACCACTGTGTCATGCTACCTCATGGAAACAAGTGAGGACAAGTGGAAAAGTGGTCTCAAAGGTCATCCAGGCAGAGAGCAGCTGGGCAAGGATTCAAAGCCAGTTACTTTGGTTACAAATTTAGGCACCAGTGCATGCCTCAGAGTAATAGCAACAATGCTGGATGTAGAGTTGCAGGCTTTCTACTGACTTCAATAGGGTCTTCATTTGTGGATTTGAGCGTTCCATGTGTTACAATATATTTGTAACTATGACTAGAGATTCTTTGTCATCTTGCATGACTTTGAAGAGAAGAAAACCTGTCCTTATTTTCCTTTCCCATTCTTTTCTCCCCTTCTCCTTCCCAGTATGAATCCTCTCTGTTTTGTCTAGTTCCACCATCTATTGACCAAGCTTTGTTCAATCTTTCCATCATCCCTGGGTTCATATTATGCCCCTTTCTTAGAAAGAAAGTCTTCTCTTCTCTGTCTGTATCCTACTCATCTTTGAAGAGTTAGCTGAAATATGATTCTTGGACACGGTCAACACAAAAATGTGTTTTGCTTGACTATATGTTTATTATATGGGTTATTTGGTGGTGAGAGGGAAGGGGCAGAGATTTTAAAAAACTTAACTTATGCTCCATCTTTTCCAAGAAGTCTTCCTTCATCATGGTAGCCTAGAGTGACCTCTGGAGCCATGGACTCTTTTTCCCCCTCCTCCTATACGATTTCTTCCTATAGCACTTAATTTGTCTCACTTAATTTGAAATATGTGTGTGTGTGTGTCTTATATAGCTTCATCTTTTGTCTCTCCAAAATGACTGTAAACTCACACAGGTGTCATCTCTTTCTTTCTCTCCACCAAGAACTTCACACAAATGTAATAAGTCCTTAAATATTTGAAGAATGGCTCGTGGCAGCTGTTTTTTCTCCTCTTGGTTTACTTTGCTGGCTTAGTGTAGACATGTCATCTGGGAACCTGTTCTGACTGCCTTATGATAGAAGTGCCATTCCCTTGAGCACAATTCCTCCCAGAGTTATAAGTATACTGTGTCATTCTGAGGGAGCAATACTCCATCTTCTCTAGGACTGGTCAAAGAGGAGGCTGTGCTGGGTAGAGAGTGGCAGAGCATGGACCTGACTGGCATGAAATATGAGAAGTTTGGAATGAAACATGATTCAATCAGACACCACATCAAGCAGCATCCTTTAGACTACCAAAGACTACCAAAATCAGAATGATGAGGCCATGCCCTAGATTGAACTGGAAATGATGCAGTGTGAGAGGTTCAGGGACCCCTCAAGGACTGAAGCACAGGACAGGGTCATCTGGAAAGAACTCATGGACTCAAAGATTCTTTAAGTCAAGTTGGCAAAAGTTTATTGTGACAATAAAAAAGTCAATTGACAGGCAGAGCTCCTTAAGGAATTTACAGCCTAACAGGAATGATGCTAAAACTTATATAGGAAAAGCAGTGGATTTTGTGGCAAGTGTGCTAATTAGGTGATAACATGCAACCTTGGTCACAGGCGTCATTGGCTACTGGAAAATGGGGTGGAGGTGGAGTTCCTAAGGGGTGTGGTTTGAGTCAACAAGGTAGCTTTGGGAGTTGACATCTATAGCTTGACCTTTGGATTGCATTTGGTAACTGTGGGAATCAGTACACGGTAGCTCTGCTGGTACAAGATCGTCCTGTTCATACAAGGGAAATTCTCCATAGGTGAGCTTAATCTTGTAACAGGGAGAAATAGTTCGCCTCACTGGGGCCAACTCATGAGTAATTAATTGCTAGGCGTAGTGTCCTTGGACTGGGGAGAAAACTGTCAGGGATAGTTTTGGAGGCTAGGGAGAAATGTGATCTTGGAAGTGGGGTCCAAGCACAAGCATCCAAGCACCCCATCAGTAGGAAGTAGTCTATAACTTTTAATTTTTTCTTTTCTTTTAAGTTTTAGATCTATGACTACATCAGTGTAGGGAATTCCTACACTGATGAGGTATTTCATAGAAGAGGTGGAAAGTGCATCCATTCATACAGATCAGTAAACTCGTCTCTTACTTCATCTTAGCATTGCACGGGATTCCAACTTGTTAAAAAAATAAAATTCTTAGGATTTAAAAAGGAGGAATCTCCTTATGTCTCTTTTGAAGAGGCCTCATTTTGAATCAGATGCTCAATGACTTAGGCTTAATTAAACCATTGTCAGTCCCCTTGTGACTTCTAAAAAATGGAAATCTGATTGAAATGCCCATTGTGACCCAGCGGGAAGGCACTGTTAGCTGGGTGCCTGAACCCTCTGGCTGCAGTTAATGTAGCTTGCTTCCATTGTTTCTGAGACGATGCCTCCCTGCTCTCCCTGTGAAGCCATCCTAAATCACGAATCCTTACTTCTTTGTTAAATGTTTCATGAACCATAAGTTCTCTGCCAGAAATGACCCACAGTATGTGAGGTCAATCTGAGTGTGCAAGCAGAGGAAGCTTGGAAGTGAGAGGGTTGTAATGTCTTAGCAAGAAGTTCCACACCTCCCTTTTAGCCTTTGAATTGTCAGCTGAAGGAAGCTTTAACAGGAGAACTCAACCATACCTACAGTGCCCCTGGCCCTTCCCCCTCCAACTCCCAGGAGAGCTGAATGTGTAGATTTAGCTTGAGTCGAGAACGTCCATTTGGCCTAGGAGCCTCATTGAGCAGGGCAACTTTTCCATCCCCGAACTCCGGAAGTCTGTGTGCTCCAGGGTTACAAGATCTGAGTCTTCAGAAACGCAAATTATATGCTATGTGCAAAACCTGGCTTTCTGGGATAGCTGCTGCCTACAAGCCCTCCCTGTTAACAGTGAACAAGCACGCTGGTCGTTTGTGGAACAGGAAGGACCATGGAGCCCTTTCTGGCAGAAAGAGAGCCTTATCTAGGGAATGGAATTGTCCTGTTGACAAACCACCAATAAACAGGTGACTTGCTCACAACAGGCTTGCTATGACTCTTGAGACCCTGCTGCAGGTCACTTGGGACCCTGCAGGGCTACCTTTTCTACAGGAGCTATAATTGTGATGGTATATAGCTCTCCAACAAGGAGAAAGCTGGTAGAGCTCCCAAGAAGAGAAAGTCCCAAGAACTCATCAAATGAAAATAGGTGTATACCCTTTAAAATTGTCATAACTAAAGAAATTTAACTGATTGTCTAAAATTACATGATGCTCAGACTTAGGGGTATATGAAAGTGGCTCAAGCCAGCTCTGAAGAGCTGATTGTTAAATGTTGAGTGTCACCATTTGTCCCTTGGAAATTGGCAGATTATACAAATCGGGCTTGATTTATTGTTTGCTGTCCAGACTCACAGTGATGGGGAAGATGTTAATAATGCAGATTAATTTGAAGGTGTATCCTGCATACATCCCTCCCTCCCTGCCCCCACCCCCACCCCCCAGCCTGTTGTTAAACATTTGCCAGCACACCAATGCCTAGATTTTATCTCCAAGGCCTGGCACATTATAGGTCCTTAATAGATGTTTGTTGTTTGAATGAAAAATTAAAAGAATTAAACCTTCTGTAGGGCAACTACATAGAGTGCTGGACCTGAAATCAGGAAGACTAATCTTCCGAGTCCAAGTCCAGCCTTAGACACTTGCTTAGCTGTGTGGCCCTAGGCAAGTCACTTTCACCCTGTTTGACTCAGTTTCCTCATCTTTAAAATGAGCCACAGAAGGAAATAACAAACTGGTGCAGTGTCTCTACCAAGAAAACCCCAAATGGGGTCACGGAGTCTGGCAAGACTGAAATGGCAGAACGATGTCACCTGTGCTGTCAGGGAGCTTCCCTTCTCATGGTGAGGTGGGCATTTACACGCCTGTGACAGAATAAATCGGGTCAAGAGTAGAGATTGTTTTTCTAGGGTCTTTCTCAAAAGATCTTGGTATTTACATACTGCCCTTTATATCACAAAGGGAGGCAAATTGGCCTATTGCTACTGGAAACAATGCCATCATCTAGGTGACAGGATTGATAGCTAATGTGACAGGTAATGTCAGGCCTCTAGAGGGCTCCACAGTGCACAGACCACCAGATCTGGAGGTGGGAAGACCTCAGCTCAGCCACTGAGTAGTTGTGTGACCCTAGTCAAGTCACTTCCCCTCCTTTCTGCCTCAGTTTCCTCATCTGTAAAATGGGGATAATAATGGCACTTACCTTCCAGGGCTGGTGTGAGGATCAAATGAGATACTTATAAAGCACTTAGCATTTCTGAAAGCCCCATCTTAAGTGCTAGCATTTGCTCCTTAAAGAAATGCTGCATATTTCATGAATAGGGTGTGTGTGTGTGTGTGTGTGTGTGAGTGTGTGTCTGTGTGTCAGTGTCTGAGTGTGTGTCTGTGTGTGTGTCTTTGTGTCAGTGTCTGTGTTTGTGTGTGTCTGTGTCAGTGTCTGTGGGTGAGTGTGTGTGAGAGTGTGTCTGTGTGTGTGTCTGTGTAAGTGTCTGTGTGTGTGTGCCTGTGTGTCAGTGTCTGTGTGCACGTCAGTGTGTGTGTCAGTGTCTGTGTGTGTGCCAGGTCTATTTTTCCTGTCTCTTCCCTTTTTTGATTTCCTCAGTTTAACAGCAGACATTCTTAGAGAGTGGTAACTGTCAATCTTAGCCTTGGTACAGGTGGTGCCAGTAAGAAATAATCAGTTGTCTAAACAAAAAACATGAGTCCAGAAGAGATGGTGAATTACCTTCTGGTTTTTGTAAGCCCATAAGGGTTTGGCCTAATACCCACATAGTTCCTGGATCAAGGCCCAGGCCTCAAAAACTCCAGAAGTAAATCCTTAAGTCAATACACCTGCATTCCTCTTGGTGAATCACTCCAGCGGCAGCTTCCTTGGGCGTGTTTGTCCCAAGCTGGCACATGGTCTAGAAATGGTTTTTCTTCTTTAAGTGGCTGCTGCGATAGTCAGCATTGTTGGCATTAGGGGAGTAAGCATTCCTTGTGTCATCCTTTGTATTTGTATCCTCAGAGCCTAGTGACATGGATACAGACGGTGCCCTAAGGGTTAAAAGGAATAGTGAGGGTTCCTTTCCCAGGCCCCGTGAGGGGCTTGAGGCTCCTTCTGTAGCCCATCCAGTGACTCTGATCCTGTAACTTGAGGGTGTCCAAGAGCGCTTTGCACCTTATCTTGAAATACCATACACTCGTACGAGAAGGAGGGCTTTTGTCTCCCTTGTCCCTGGCCCCGTTTCTGTCGCCCGTCTTCCTCATCTGCCCATGACAATTCTTCCTTATCTTGTAAATAACCGTTTTCCACCTCCTGTTTGTTCTTCCCCTATCCCTAGTCCTCAACCCCCGCAGAGAGACCCTAAAAATTACGTCCTCACCACCGGGCTGTATAGCTTTTTGTCTGGTCCTTCCACGGGATCAGGGCTTTTGTTTAGCCCACAGTAATCTCAGACCCGCGCTGCTCCTTGTAGTAAAGCTCCCAATGGCTACAGAGAAGGCCTAGGCGAATTCTTTCCCTCTGGAGTTGCTCTCCCAACTCTGATCTCCAAACTGGAAGAGGACCTGGCATATAGTAGGCACTCAATAAATTCATGTTCTTTTGTGGAATTTTGTCACCAGGGCTCAGTATAGGGCCCGGCACAGAGTGTGTGCTTAAATTAATGCTTTGGTAGATTGTTACTTGGAAACCAACAAATCTCGACTTACCGAAACAACTTTGTGTCCTCTGCAGACTCTGAGAGCAGATGGACCTGATGGTGCGCCCCATGTGCCCCACCTCCTCCGTGCCCCCCCGGCCCCCGTGCTCCCCCCCACTCCTCCGTGCCGCCCCCACCCCCACCCCCTATGCCTCTGTTCTGCTGCTTGGCTTTTAGCTCTTGCTGGGGTGGGAAGGAATGAATTTGGTGGGATTACCTCTGTGTTTGGGAGGAATGTGGTGATGAGTCCCATGAAGAAAAGCACTCCCTGTCTGCCATAACCTTGCTTCATATCTCTTATAAGTCATGAAAGACCTTTGAATTGTGTTTAACAAATTTCCAGCGTGCCTTATGACAATAAGAGTGTGGATTTAGTAATCAACTATTGATCCAGGTAGCATGAGAAATCTAGTTTCTCTGAGCAGATTCTGAAATTTGATGCTTTATTTTTTAATGTATTTATTTTTTATTTTATTTTTAATTTATGGGCTAAAATAAGCATTCCCATCACATAATAGAATAAGGAGATGGTTGTACATGAAACTGCAAATCTATTAAGTACAACTTGCTATTATTTTTAAAGTAATAATAAAGTTATCTTATACATTTCTTCCCCCCCCCCCAAGATGGCTACCATTAGACACAAATTGACACACAATCATTCCATGCAGACTTCTATCTATCAGTTCTTTCTCTGGATGCAGATAGCTTCTTCCTTCAGAGGTCCTTTGGAGCTGATTTGAGTATTGTGATACTCAGAAAGGGGAGCCATCTGGACCCAAATGGTTCCAGAGAAGGAAGTGAGATTAGTGATTTTGCCAGCCAGCCTCCCTTAAATCCAATTCACTTGCCTGTCAGGGCATCGTCTCCCTGCTCTGTCTTCTTTGAGAATGAAGAACAAACAGTCACAACTCAGAATAACGTAGTCACTCAGTTGGTTTTGGAACAATATTGCTGCTGCTGTGTCCACCATCCTCTTGGTTCTGCTCACTTCTCTTCATTATTCGTGTAAGTCTGTCCATGTTTTTCTAAGACCATTGAGCTCGTCATTTCTTATAGCACAGTAATATTCCAGCATGATCATAGACCCCACTCTCAATTTGCACGTTAACTCAGATGTGTAAAAATGCAACCATAGCTTCTCTTGGTCTTAAGTCACTGCCCTAAAGGTAGCATGGGATTTGGGAATGGAAGACTCAGCTTTGAATGTGTGTAGATGAGGAGAGTTGGGGGGAGATCCACCCACACAAGGTTCCAAGGTCTCTTCAAGCTCTGGGTCACTCCTTTGAGACATTTCAGCTCTAACGAGGGCAGAGGCATAGTATGTTGCATGACAAGACTGTCTGGTTGCCCCACCAAGATTGCCAGGCAGTGATGCTTAAAAATAAATGTTACTCTCAAGTCTCTCAGATTATCATCACCAAGGAAAACATTAGGGTTTATTTGTTTATTACATATGGAGACATTCCTATGAGTAGCTAGCTACCTCATAACCTGAACCTCTGCCAATTGAGTGGCTTTTACTTCCTGTAGGAGCCAAGTCTGACTGCATAGCTTTGGTCTGGCTAGGGAAGACTCTCCGCTGGACAAATGGCACTTCTGGGTAGATCTTGGTCATCAGCTGAATGCTTTTTGGAGGGGGAAAGCAGAATGTCACTGTCACGGGTAATGATATGAACTAGATCTGGTCCCTGACTTTGGACCCACTTAATGGGTAAAATCAGACTGATTTTTCTCTACTGGATTCTAAATAAGAATCTTGAAACAATTGTTGGATTTCATTTTTCCTTTATCCAAACGTAGTTTTGATAGCAGACTTTCAGCAGTAAATCTGGAGGGAATCCTGAGTGATGGTTTAATTTTGTTGTCTTCTCCCCGCCCCCTCCCAGCAATTGATTTGGGTCAAACATTCTAGTACCTTTCAAAGTTTCTAGAAAACTCCATTCTCTTGCTGAAAGGGAAGCAAGCTGCCCCTGTAGGGCTTCTGGGGCTGGCAGGGAGGTGCTGTGTTTCTGTTTACATTGGCAAAGAACGGCAGTGTGGCTTGGCTTGAGTGCAGAAAGAACAGACTTTGAATGTATTGACATAAATGGCCCGTGATCCTCTAAGGTAACACACTAGGATTCCCTGAAACTCGAATAATCTTTGGAGAGTTGAGATGGGGGGAGAATGCTTGGAGGATATGGTCAGAAATAATACAGGCTCAGTGCTGATGATAACACAGCTCCCATTCACTACCATTCACTGTGTGTGTGAGAAAGAGGGAGAGGGGACAGAGGGAAGGGAGGGAGATGGAGAGGTCTTTGCAGCTAGCTCAGGAAGATCACGAAATAACAAGCTACTGTTCACATTTAGTCAGTGCTCAGCTCTAACAAGAGGCCAGGGACAGCAAGTTGTGTTCACTCATAGACTGAAACTGGGAGGTACCTTAGAATGTGGAAAGTCTAACCTCTTTTATTAATAAGGAAACCAAGGCCCAGGGGGATTTAAACCCATATCTGACTGACTGAGTTCAAAGCCTTACCTATTTGTCTTCCCCATTCTCAGATTTGACAGTTCCTTCTTTTGCCCTTACCAGTTTCTGTCCTGGAATAAAAGTTCCTAGCTGAATGGTGATCTTCCTAATGTGATTCCTTAACAGTAAAGAGTGTGGGGCTTATAGTTTCTAGTCAGAGGTCTCTGGGCCATATCTCTGGTGTTGAAGAATCTTTGAGAACTCATGAAGCTTAGAAGGAGAATGCTTCCCACCCAAGGGAAGGTAAAAGTCACCATGAAATAGAAGAAAGATATTTACTTTTAGACACATTTTAAAAAAATCGAAATATTTAAACTTTCTGTTCCAAATCCCCTCTCATTTCTCTCTTATCATTAAACATCAAGAAAACCATATTGTATATATTTATATATATGTACAAACCATATAGTATATAGATATAATATATTAGACTGATTCATATAATATTCCACTGTATCCAACTATATTTAATAAAGCAAAACAAATTCCCACATTAGCCATGTCCAAAAACCCCTAAACTTCAAACAGCCCTGGGTTCACCTGCTATCTATCTGGAGCATGTTTCATCATGAGTTCTTTGAAACACTCAGTAAATGATCAATGCAATGACCAAATGCGATTCCAAAGTTTGTCATCTTTATAATATTTCTGTCATTGTGCAATTCTGGTTCCATTCACTTTGCTTTGCTTCACTCCATGAGTTTCTTTAGAAGCTGTTAATATATTAATTAATGAATACAAGGAGCATATTCTGTGATTCTTAAAACCCTTTATTTGCAAAGGCCCTCAAAGGTCTTCCATTCTACTGGTACTTTAGAGAGAGGGAACACCCAAGAGGTGATCATTTGGTCTTTGGAAGACCTGCAGGTCTTCCAGCAATCAGCTGCTCGCTAGCCCATTCTAATTCTGTATGGCACAGGGTTCAGGCTGCATACACATTTCAGTCTAAAACCCACCCAGACTATCAGATAGAGCTAGGTCTTCCCACCCAAATTCCTAATATATCTAATTCAAAAACTAGAACTTCCTTGTTGGTCTTAATATATTGGAACCAGATTGTAAAGTGCTTAATCGTGCCAGATTCTGAGACTGATTTGTTATAGATACTAGTCTCTGAAGGTTGACTTATGCAGGTTAAAGACAGGGGCAGACTTGTGTATTTTGGCAGCTCTGTAAGGGATGAGAGAGGTGAAACTAGAAGCAGGAAAACCAGTTAAGAAGTTGTTACAATAATCAAGGCCAGAAGTAATGAAGACCAGATCTTCTGACTCCTATGCCATAGGTCTTCGCCGTACTTGCCTAGCTTCTATAAAATTGTAAGACCCCATTAGCTGAGAGTCCGCTCAGTGGCAGTCAGCAATGAAGAAAGCTGAAATGTAATTACTCTGTGTTCTTGTGCTTCCCAATTGTCTTCTGGAATCATTTGAAGGAGAGTGGTTTGAGTGAGACAATAGAATTCACTATTCTGTGAATTTGCAACTGGCTGAATGGTTGGCCCCAAAGAATAGTCAATCTCTGTCTGATGTCAGTACAGAAGGAGGTTTCCATCATCCAGTAGAGTGTGCCTCAACTCTGGCCCTGTGCCATTTAACATCTTGATTAGATATTTGGTCAAAGGGAGGATGGCATACTTCTGGAAAGTGTGGGTGGTACAGAGCTGGGTTGGAGAGCTAAGAAACTGCATGATGTAGGCTAGAACATTGGTCTATGTATCTAGTAAGATTAACAATAAATGGAGAGTTTTAGCATTTGGCTCAAAATCACTTTCACAAATACAAGATGGGGGAAGTGTACTTAGATTGTTTTTCTTTAGAAAAAGAGGTGGGTTGAAGTGCTTCAGAGGACTGCACACTCAATAGGAGTCAGAGGTATAAATCTGCAGTGAAAGAAGCTAATTCAATTTTCGGAGCTATATTTCTAAAAAGCGTAGTTTCTCCATGTAAGTTGATAACCCTCTGCACGTGGGGGGTTCAGTTCTGGATAGCACATTTTGGGAAAGCTATTTACAAGCTGGGGAGACCCTGTAGGAAATGACAAACAGGATGGTATAAGACCTCATGAGGATGAAGGAACTTGGGGTGTTTGGTCTGGAAGAGGAGGGAATTGGCATGTATGGAGAGCTGAGGGGTCTGCACACGGAAGGAGGAATCTTGTGCTGTTTGGTGCTGCTGCTGTTGCTATCGTTTTTGTTTTGCTTGATATGCACGAGACTGGGGCTTCTTATTTTGCTGAATGAGTGATTGAAGAGAAGACTGAAGAAAAAAGGCTGAAATATGACCTTTTAGCAAAGTAGGTCCAACCTTTATCTTTCAAGGAAACGTGAAGAGAATTCTTGATAAGCCTTTAATTGGTATCTTGAGAAAAATGAACTCTGATAGCATTTAGGAAATGAGAAGTCACTTTCAGTGATTAGAGGCTGCTTTCCTTCTCTTGAAAGACACCGCTTGTCAGCATTGTTAATACACTATACAGCTTGAGATATTGTTAATCATTTGTATAGCCAGCACCCTTGTCATTTAAGTATCAGAGACTAGAGTATGTGTGTGTGTGTGTGTGTGTGTGTGTGTGTGCTCGTTCATGCAAGTGTGTACATTTAAAGTTTCAGCTGTTAAAGTTTAAGATGTTTTGGGACAGCATTTTTGTATCACACACATATATGCACATCGAATACTTACTAGAAATACAGAGTAAAACAGAGATGTTGGGTTTACTCTTTTGCATGGGGTGGTCTCCTCTAATTTCTGTTGGTTCATTTTCCAAATTCATTCTCAGCCTCAGTTCTAATCCAGTCAGGAGGCATGTTGATATTTCATCATAAATGACTAAACTTGCAATGTCTGGGGGGGCGGGGCTAATTAATGACAGAAAATCCCAAACGTGTACTGTATTTTTTTCCTATCATTCTAGGTCTGCCTGACTCTTGGTGTCTAGAGAACCAAGCTCTTCTCGGGCCACCTTACCTGGTGGGACTAGCCCCCTCTGAAGACTTCTGGTCCTCCCACTCCTTTCCTGTGTCCCATTCATGGATCCATAGTATTCATTGACATGGTAAAGGCTCAGAGGCTTGAGAGACCTATCTACTCACTCATTTTATAGTTGAGGAAACCAAGACCCGAGAGGGAAAGGGTGACTATGGGGTTGCCCAAGTAGTAAGCAGACCAATTTAGTAAGCATTTACCAAGCTCCTGAAAATGAGTCAGATCCTGAAAAAGGTGTGAAGAGAGAAATAAAAGCAGTCTGTGACCTCCAGCTCTGGCAGGGGAGGGACAAGAGAGTCACAGATGAATAGGTACAAAACATGTTGTTGCCATTGTGGTTGTTGCTGTTGTTTTACACACTTCTTAGTGGGGATAGAGACAGAGATAGGATCTGACCCCTCTTTGGGGTCAAGATCCAGCTCTGGTGAAAATAGGAGTTTAGAACGTATTGGGGATAGAAGAGGGGACAAGGGCGGTGGTATCTCAGTCTTGGGATACAGAAGAAAATGTAACATACATATAATGGAGAGAAAAGGTAATTCCAGAGGAGCACTAGATACGGGGAGGTTCAGGAAAACCTCTGTGAAATGGCCCTAGAGATCAGCTTTGAAGGCGGCTAGATGATTTGTGAGGCAGAGCTGAGACCACAGGAAGCACCGGTATGAGCAACAGCCTGGGCAAAGGCAGGGAGATAAGATCTGGAATGTCATTTGTGCACAACAGCAAGTAAGCTGGTTTAACTGATCTGTATAGCATGTAAAGATGTCTCATACGCCTGCAAAGGGAGCCTGGAATCAGATGGCGAAGGCTGATGAATGTCCAACCATGGAGTCTGCATTTTATCAAAAAGGGATCACTGGAGACTTCTGAGCAGGTTATTGACAGGCTCAGAGTTGTGCTGTAGGGACATATTTTAATAGCTGCATAGACAATATATTGGTGGAGGGAGATTTGAGGCAGAGAGTCCCCTTAGAAGGTTATTGCAGTGCAATTGGAACACTTGACTGAACAAAATCAGTGCCTCTTGGATTAGGGAAGATGTTAATTGGGGAGATGTAGCAGCAAGCACCCCAAGCGTCCTCAGGGTGGCTGCCCATACAGGTTCTTGGATCTGCTTTGATAAAGGAAAGCAACTCAAAATGGGTTAACAAGCTTACTTTAATCAGTCAGACATATATCGTTTACCTTGTTCAGGGGAAAAGGTCAGCATCCCGAACTTCAAAGTATACAGGCAGCATTATCAAGACAGAAACAGATCAAGTAGACAGATTTCCAAACTGTCCAACCATTACATCCATACCCAGTCAACATCTGGGTTTCCACATCTGGGTTTTTCAAAGCTGGGGGGGCCCTGGACAACGGCTTCCCAGAATACAGATCAAATCACAGAGCACTTCTCAAAGTGAGCCCCAAAACAAAGCTACACATCAGGGCTTATATAGCCTTCTCCTGGCTCAGAGAATGTAACAACCTTATGGACCCACTGGCCAATCAAAAAGTATCTACTGAAAAACAAGCCTCCCACCCCAGGCTCCAGGTGCACTTTAGCCTAGGGGCAGGGAAGATCTTCCAAATTTGCATTCCCATTACAGGAGGGGGGGGATCTTTGCATCAGATATCTCTAATAAGGATCGGATGTCTAAGATACCTAGGGAACTAACACAAGTGTATGTATATGACCCAGAGTCATTCCTCAGAGGATAAGTGGCCATGAAAGATTGCAAGAGAGAAATTAGTCTATTGACAAATATGTGGAAGATTTCTACAGATTGTTAATAATGAGAGAAATGCAAGTCAGAGCAGTTCTGGGACTTCACTTCAGGTCTAGGAGCCTGATAGCGATGATAGTCAATGTGAGAGGGACATCGGGAGGACAGGTATGTCAGTACTTCCTGGAGCGATGAATTGGTCAAAAATTTTTTAGAACATTTTCTTTTGTAGCAAATTGGAATTATGCATATAAAAATATGATTAAAGTTCCCGTGTACTTGTACTCAGAGAACCCACTACAAAGCATGTAACCCAAGTAGGTCAAAGACCAAAGTAACAAAATATCCATAGTAACATTTTCAGGGTGGGTTGGGGGGTGGCACATGGTAACAAGGAATTGGGAGGCAAAATAGTTGCCCACTGATTGGAGAATGGCTAAACAAAGTATGTGATTTAAAAAAAATAAATATATTTTATTTCCCCCCTAATTACATGTTAAAACATTTTTAAAACTTTTTAAAAAAAAGTTTGAGTTCCAAATTGTATCCCTTCCTCCCTTCCCCCTTCCCTGAAATGGTAAGCAATCAGATATAGGTTATACATGTGCAGTCATGTAAAATATTTCCATATTAGTCATTTTGTACAAGAAGACAAATGAAAGTGAAAAATAGCCTGCTTCCATCTGTATTCAAACAATATCAGTTCTTTCTTGGAAGGCAGATAGTATGCTTCATCCTTAGTCCTTTGAAATTGTCTTGTATCATTATATTGCTGAGAATAGCTATGTCAGTTTTTCATTGTACAGTATTGCTGTTACTATGTCCAGCACCAACACAATATTCATAGCACCAGCGATGACTATGAATATGCCAGCACAATTCTGAATTACAAAATATAATAGACTCTTCATATAGAAGACAGGAGCAAAACATTTATTCACACACCAGAAAACCAAATCCCAACACCAGAAAGTCAAACCTATCATAGCAACAAAGAAGTTAATGAACCATAATACAGTAGGGAGCCACACGAACCTTTAGACTTTCCACATACACTCACTAGTTTAGCTGTCTCCTTGGCTGTGTCCTCACCTCCAACTCTAACTGCTCTGACTCACAGCTTCCTGTGGGCTCTGTTCCACCCCTCAGCAAGCTCCTCCCACCACAGGATCCATGTGATTATATTAGGCTTATTGGGGGCAGGGAAGATCTTCAAATTCCCATTCCCATTACACTATGCACAATCTTCTCTTGGTTCTGCTCATTTCACTGTGCAATGGTTCATGTAAGTCTTTCCAGATTTTTCTGAAATCATCCTGCTTGTCATTTCTTATATCCCATTAATATTCTATTACAATCATATACCACAGCTTGTTTAGTCATTCCCCTATTAATGGGCATCTCTTCAATTTTCAATTCTTAACCACCACAAAAAGATCTGGTATCGCCCAACTTTTGGTTGTCTTTGGGATATAGACCTAGAAGCGGTATTGCTGGATCAAAGGGTATGCACAGTTTTATAGCCCTTTGGGCATAGTTTCAAATTACTCTTTAGAGTGGTTGGATCAGTTTATAACTCTACCAACAATGCATTAGTGCCTAAGTTTTCCCATATTCCCCCCCTCCCCAATATGCGTCATTTCCCTTTCTTGTCATATTAGCCTATCTGATAGGTGTGAGGTGGTACCTTAGAATTGTTTTAATTTGCATTTCTCTAATAAATAGTTATTTAGAGCATTTTTTTCATGACTATAGATAGCTTTGATTTCTTTATCTGAAAAGTGCTTGTTCATATCCTTTGACCATTTATCAATTAGGGAATGACTTAAATTTTTATAAATTAGACTCAGCTCTCTCTATTTCTGAGAAATGAGGCTTTATCAGAGATACTTGTTACAAAAAATTTTTCTTGTTTTCTGCTTTTCTTATAATTTTAGTTGCATTAGTTTTGTTTGTACAAAAACTTTTAAAATTGTATACAATCAAAATTATCTATTTTACATTTTGTAATGCTCTCTATCTTGTTTGGTCATAAATTCTTCCCTTGTTCATAGATCTGACAGATGCCCTCCTAATTAGTTCATGGTATCATCATTTATGCATAAATCATCTACCCATTTTGACCTTATCTTGGTGTAAAGTGTGAGGTATTGGTCTCTACCTAGTTTCTGCCATGTTGTTTTCCAGTTTTCCCAGCAGTGTTTATGAAATAATGAATTTTTGTTCCAAAAGCTTTGATCTCTGGGTTTATCATATACTATGGTCACTTATTATAATGTAATTTGTACCTAATCTATTCCATTAATCCAACACTCTACTTCTTAGCCAGTACCGTATTGTTTTGGTAATTAACACTTTAAAGTACAGTTTGACATCTAGTATGACTAGGTTGCCTTCCTTCACACTTTTTTCATTAATTCCCTTGATAGCCTTGATCTTTAGTTCTTCCAGATGAATTTTGTTGTTATTTTTTCCTAGATCTATAAAATAATTTTTGATTGGTATGGCACTGAATAGAAAGATTTAGGAAGAATTGTTATTTTTATTATATTGGCTTGACCTATCCTTGAGCAATTAATATTTTTCCAATTGTTTAGATCTGACTTTATTTGTGTGAAAAGTGTTTTGTATTTGTGTTCATTTAGTTCTTGGTTTTGTCTTGACACATAGACTCCCAAATATTTCATATTGTCTACAGTTATTTTAAATGGAATTTCTCTTTCCATATCTTGCTGCTGGATTTTGTTGGTAATATACAGAAATGCTGATGATTTATATGTGTTTATTTTATATCCTGCAACTTTGCTGAAATTGTTAGTAATTTCAAGTGTTTTTTTAGTTGATTCTCCATCTAACAACAGCATCATATTGTCTGCAAAGAGTGATAGTTTTGTTTCCTCATTGCCTTTTCTAATTCCTTCAATTTCTTTTTCTTCTCCTATCACTATAGTTAATTTTTCTAGCACAATATTAAATAATAGGGGTGATAATGGTCATCCTTGCTTCACCCCAACTGTATTGGGAAGGTTTCTAGCTTATTCCCCTTACAGATAATACTTGCCGATGGTATTAGATAAATATTACTTATCATTTTAAGGTAAGCTCCACTTATTCCTATGCTCTCTAGTGTTTTTAATAAGAATGTGTGCTGTATTTTGTCAAAGGTTTTTTCTGCATCTATTGAGAATCAAGATATCTGTTGGTTTTGCTATTGATATGTTCAGTTATGCTAATAGTTTTCCAATATTGAACCAGCCCTGCAATCCTGGTATGAATCCCATCTGTCCATAGTATATAATCTTTGTGATATATTGCAGTAATCTCTTTGCCAGTATTTAATTTAAAGTTTTTTGCATCAATGTTCATTAGGGAAATTGGTGTATAATTTTCTTTCTTTGTATTGGCACTTCTTGGTTTAGGTATCAGCACCATATTTGTGTCATGAAAGGAACTTGGTAGGATTTCTTTTGTGTCTATTTTCCCCAAATAGTTTATATAGTATTAGGATTAATTGTTCTTTAAATGTTTGGCATAGTTTGCTTGTGAACCCATCTGGCTCAACAAAGTGTGTTATATAATTTTAATGGGCTATTACTGTGCCATAAGAAAAAATAAATATGAAAAATTAAGAAAAATCTTAGTAAGAATTAAAAGAATTGATACAGAGTGAAGAAAGCACAATAAGAGGAGGAAAAATATACAATAACTATAGCATTGTGCAGGGAAAGAACAGGAAAACAACTGAAAGTCATGTAGTTGTTATGACCAAGCTTGTCTCCGGGAATGAGGTGAAAAAATATATTTTCTTTTCTTTATGGTGATATGGAACTAGGTCAACGGAACAGTCTGTGTACTCTCAAACTGAAGTGATATTGGGGTGGGGAAGGAGGAGGGATTTATTCAGATACAAACATGCAAAAGTTATCAGTAATGTTAAGAGGCTACTGCAGTAGTGCAGGTCAGAAGTGAGGAAGTCCTGAACTAGGATGGTAGATGGAAAGGTAGAAAGAAGGGGCCATGGGCCTGAGTGAAGTTGTGGAAGTGGAAGAGATTCTTGGCTGGGGATGGAGTGGGGTGGGGTGCAGGGATTGGGGAAAAATTGAAAATGGCACCAAGGGTGCTGTCTTGGCTAACTGGAATGATGGTGGTGCCCTCAAAAGGAACAGAAAAGTTAGGAGGAGGTTATATTTAGGGGGAGAAATGACAAGTTGTGTTGAGTTTGAGATACCTGTGGGACAGTCAGTTGAAAATACCCAATAGGCAGTTGATGATGCAGGCCTTGAGCTTTAGAGACAATGGGATAAATTGAGGTCACAGCCTGTTCCAAATACCAATCTATTCTGGGGAATAGTGGAACAGGAAAACTACATCTGCTATATAAAAGTACAGGGTCCCTAAGGCTGGAGGGATGCTCTCCAATAAGGAGACGATGGAGAAACACTTCTCCAGTGCGCCAGTGCCTGCTGAGTAAAAGCAGACTTGCCAAGAAGCCACTGATCCCATCTACGAGAGAGAGAGAGAGACAGAGACAGAGAGACACACAGAGACAGAGAAATTTGATTCTTCCTCCCTTCAAATCTTCAAGCAGAGGCCAGATGACCATTTTTTTTTCATGTGATATAAAGAGGATCCTCTTTTTTCATATTAGGTTGGTCTAAGTGGCTTCCAAGAGTCTTCTAATTCTGCAAATTCTGTCTGTTTCTGTGCTATTTCCACTGTGTGTAGTTTCCTGAACTGAGTCTGAAAAAGGCCTTTGCTACTAAAATACCTCTTGAAAGACCACCCTATACCCATCCTCTCATCCAGCCTGGTTGGGAGAACATGCTGTGTCCTCAACCCATCTGCTAAACTACTCATTCCCAGCACGGTTTTACTTGGACTAACTCCACTGATGTGTCTGTCTGGATGAGTTTCCAAGGTGAGGAGAAAGCTACAAGGCATTCTGTTCTTTTTGTACAGATGTACAGAGTCTGACAAAGGCTGGGGGCAGGGCAGCACAGGGCTGGAGAAGAACCCAGAGAAGCCTTCTCGGGACAAGGTCTGACTTGTTGACCCAGAGGCTTTGTCCTCAATTCAGCTTAACCCTTCCAAATTCTATGCTCTATTAGCCTACCTTCTGGGAGCTCTGAGTTCCCGTTTTTAGGGGAACAAAGAGATAACCTGATAAATAAGACCAAATGCCTGTATTTCTAAGTAGCATTTGTCTATAAGAGACAATGATTCAGCTTCTGTTGTCACACTATCGGGGGAGTGACCTCCTGGCAGTCAGAGTCCAGTTGGAGACTATTATCTGTGTAAGGATGGAGGGAGTTGGGAGCTGATCTCTCTTATGTACTGGACCAGTTCTGCCTAAACTTCCTGGTCCCTGCCACCAGTATGGAGATGGTGACCTTGGATTAAAGGCACCATGGGAGATGCCAAGGCCAAAATTCTTTTTGTATCTTACCCCCAATTTAGAAACATGCTGGCACCATTTTTTTTTCAGATGGCTGCCTTTGTTTTGAATAGAAAGTCATATGAAACCTGATATCAAAGCAACAGTCTCAGGATGATGGGACCTATGCCCCCCCCCCCCCCAACCCTCCACTCCTTCCCACCCCTTTTATGCAGGGACAGAAAAAGGCCTGAATGAAAAGTACAAACTACCATCGAGGTTATAAATGAGGAAGTACTAACGTTGACAATACATTCGGCCACACCAGAGAAGAACAAAGTTCATACTGGTACACTTCAGGTAGAACAGATTTGGTTTATATAACATTGAGATATGAATAACAGATTGATCTGCATTTCGTAATTCCCAGTAGATTGAGTCCCTAGTTTTCTACAAGGAAAAACGTGTATAAAAAAAATGTCACCCACTTCCATCAGAAGCTGTCATGATGTGACTTCCATAAAACAAATTGCTATCAACCTTACTGCCATGCTCCCTGTGGGCCATGGGAAGAGAGCTGTGGGTATGAGGTAAGTCAGTCTGTGTCATTATTCTTGGCTAACTTCAATCATGGACTCACGGATTTCCAGTTTGCCAGAGATCTGAGATGCTATCAAGTTCAATTCTTTTATTTTACAATGGAGGTAACTGAGGTATAGAGCTGTTATGCATTTTTTCCAGGGTCACATAGGTAGCAGCTGTCGAAGGTGAGATTAGGACCTAGGTATTCCCGACTCTAGGCCCAATACCATATTGCTTCTTATTTTAAGCCTAATTATAACCACCAATCTGGGTGTCAGGAGACCTGGGTTCAAATGTGAATTCTCCACTGGGTCTCACCAGGTACTCTGAGTATCACTGCTGCTCTGGGCCCCAAGGCACAAACTCTGTAGCCATTCTTTGATTCTATACAGTATCAGCTCTGAGCTGTAGAATGGGACAGGTGGATTCCATTACCCAGTTAGGTCTCCAAGTGTGATCTAAAGGCGTTTGATAGTCTCTGGGTTGTTGTTGTGGCTTTTAAAAGTTTCAAATAATCCTTGAACAGCAAAGACTCGGTGTTCCAGTAAGCAGATCCCTCAGAACCCTGGGTTCTGCTCTCCCTTCTGTCACTTGGGAGCTGTTCAGCACTCTGGCTTCCTGTTAAGATGAGGAAGCTTACATTTAGAGAGCGCTTTAAGCCTCGGAAAGTGCCTAAAAGGTGCCTTATCTAATTCGATCCTCGAGACCACCCTGGGAGGTAGGTAGGTAGGTGTGGTTATCATTATCCCACGTGACAGGCGAGGACCATTAAGCGATTTGACCAGGGTTCCGCCGCGCGGGAGTGTCGGTGGACCGACTCCAGCTGCAGCACTCTGTCCACTCCACCCAATTGCTTCTAGGAATTGACTTGACTTACTTCTCACGTCCTTCTAGCCTTAACATTCCGTGAAAACCATCTGCACCCCCGAAATAGACTCCTTTCAAATGGAACAGGAGCTGGAGAGGGAACTGGGCAGGCCTAGTGTCCCTCAGCCGGGCCCCACTGCATTCATTTGAACAGCGCCAGGACCAGGAATCCAGGCAAAGGGGAGAAGCTACAAGTCTGAGTCACAGGGCAGTGTGGTACTGGAGCTAGGGTGCGCGCTGCTGCTGCTGCTTCTCTCCCCCTTCAGTACATCCTCTGGGTTCGTGTAGGCTGCTGGCCGAGGCATCCTGAAGCCTACTCGGGGCTTAGGTCCACCCTGGGGCTGAAGCCGGCCCTGGCTGCGCTGGGACAAGATCGATGGCGTGGCGAGAGCTGCTGGCCATTGGATCTGCACTGTGTTAACAGTGCTGCGGCGCGGACTGGGGTACGCCTTACGGCGATGGGCGCGCTCTTCGCACACACGGGCGAAGCTGAGTGCCAGGGAGAAGCCCCCCACTAGCAGCAGGCAGCTGCCCAGGAAGCCGAGCACTACGCTGTAGCCGACCCTCAGCTGCACCGGGCTGGCCTCTGCGGGCAGGACGGTGCGGTTCTGCAGGACGTGGCAGTACCAAGCCACTGGGACGAGTCCCAGGAGGCCGGCGGTAAAGAGTACGAGGCCCGAGGCTCCTGCTAGCCAGGCGCGGGGCTTCTGGTGCCAGCAGCGCACCCCCAGCGAGGCCATCAACAGCCCCACGGCCGAGGTGGCCAGCCCCGTGATGGTCAGAGCGCGCGCCGCCTGCACCGGCTCAGCCGTGTAGTAGCCCAGCTCGTCGCGGACCCCGCACTGACTGTCGCTACTGCTCTGCTCTCTACACGTGTCCCACAGTCCCTGGGTCACCAGCACGTTCACCGGCTGATCAAGGAAACCTGTCTTCTGCCGCCAGCCCGGCGTCAGCGTGCAGACCAGGCACAGAAGCAAGCCGCAGGGGGCCAGCACCAAGCCCAGGGTCATGGCCGCGGGCGTCCTCATCTCCGCTGCTGGGTAGCTGCTGGGCCCCTCACTTGGCTGGAGGAGGTCTGTCCGAGTCTGTGGACCCCTTAGTGCAGGCGTCTCTGCCTTGTCTCCCTCGGCTCTCTCCACCCAGCTGAAAGCTTTCCCTAAGGGGGCCTGTGCGCCCCTGGCACTGAGGTGCCTCTGGCAATCGGAGCGCCCTAATCAGGGCATCAGACTCAGTCCTGACTCAGTCCGCACCTCCCACCTCCTTCTCCTCAATCTCTCCTTTCTATTCTGCCTCTCGCCCATCCCTCTCCTCGACTTCCTACAGGGCAAAGCTCCGCCCGTCGCTAAGCGAAACCAGAGCCCTGGTACTCTCACCGAAACTGAACAAGCTCAAGAGTCCGCCCGGCCCTGGAGGGGCTGACCCTGTAAGGGCCAAACAGGAAGCAGCCACTGGGCTCTCACTTGGTCCAGCCCCGCCCTTTCTTGCTCCTCCCCCAGGCCTTGGACAAAGGTTGAGACCAGAGCTGGTAGGAGGGAGGGGGCTAGGAGAGCCTGCTGCTTGTGGCCGCGCACCTGTTTCAGTGGGGCCGGGGCAGAGGCTACTTCTTCCCACCCCACCACTGCCCACTGCCTCGGGTGTAGAGCATTCAGGGCCAGGGAAGATCCTGGGTTTCGGCGGTCCTGAAGCCGGCCGCCTTTCTTGGCGCCTCTCCGGGTGTCTTATTTACCCTCGAGGGGTTATCTGGAAATCTTTTGGCTTCATGGAGTCAGTTACCTTTTCTGCCTCTCCGAGCTCTTCCTTCCTGTTGAGTTGGGGTGGAGAGGACCGAAGGTCGGTGTTGCTTAAAAAAAAAAAAAGTCCCAGAATGTAGCTTTCAGCCGATCCGTTTGGATCTCTGTCTGGTTCAAGGATGTCATAACCTTAGAAATAGTAATAGCCGACATTTCCATAGCACATTTAAACACTTCAACCTCTGCTTTGAGCCTCCAAGCTACCCTGGGGAGTCTATGAGTTAATTGCTTCCAGAGGCCAAATGGGTCCACAATTCAAGCCTCTCTTTCCTCACGTTGCTCTAAATGAATCACAAATAGCGAGAAGGACGCTTGGCACAGCCTTGTTCAATATTCTAATCAGTGTCTTAGAAAGGAAGACCCAGATGTTGTGTTGGTAAAGCTTGGGAAGGCTAGCTAACCTTTAATGACAGAATTAGCGTCTAAAAATATCTTTCTGTGACGGAAAACTGGACCAAATATGTAACATAAAATTTAAGAGGGATAAATATAAACTCTTATAACTTGTTTTTTTGTTCGACTTTCTAAGTTAAGATAGAGGCAAGGGGCAGCTAGGTGGTGAAGTGAGTAAAGGGCTGAATCAGGAAAACTTATTTCCCTGAGTTCAAATATGTCCTCAAGATGCTTTCTGTTTGTGTGACCCTAGGAAAGTCACTTAACCCTGTTTGCCTCAGTTTCCTCATCTGTAAAATTAGCTGGAGAAGGAAAGGCGGACCACTCCAGTGTCTTTGTTAAGAAAATCCCAAATGGGATCAGGGAGAGACCGATAGGATTGAACAATCACGACAGGAGGCATTGAATAGAGTGCAGGCCTTTAAGTGAGGAAGAAAGGAGTTAAAATCTTGCCTTAAAGACTAAGTCACTTAAGCTCTCTGCATTTCAGCTTCCTCTTTTGAAAAAAGAGGATTATAGTGGCAAGGATCCACTGGGGTTATTGTGAGGGCAAAATGAGTTAACATACCCATGTAAAGTGCTTTGCAAACCTTGTTAAATAAATGTTACTTACAATAATTACCATTATCTTTTATATCATCTTTATGTGTAAATATGTTGCTCTCTTGACCTCCAAGGACAGCCATCTCTTGTACTAAGAAATGCTGTGCAATTTACTTTGGGTGTTTCCTAGATAGCTACCACCAAGAAATGAGCCAGCACAGGATACAGAAACAGGGAAACTGGAGTTTATTCACTCAAGATCCTGACACACCCCATCAAAATCACATCTAACATTCATATAGCATTTATTATGTCCCTGAAGGATGTGTTGGGACATCGCGTATAAAGCTCAGCAAATACAGAACAAAATGTAGTTATGTCATTTCTTAATAGATCAAAATCAGCTCTTTAAAAAGTCCACTGTCAGGGATTCGTATCAATTGGGGAATGACTGGACAAGTCAGGGACTATGAATGTGATAGAATACTGTAGTGCTGTGCTGGATTGTAAAGGGAATGGTGTCAAGAAACTGGAGAAGACCTGTGGTAACTGATGCAGAAAAGCCTGGGAAAGTCTGTATGAATGGATGCAAAACAAAGTGAGCAGGACCAGGAGAACAATTTCCACAGTAACAGGAACATAGAAAAGACAATCAATCATGAAAGACTAAGACTTAGTAACTCTGATCACTATGATGGCCCACCATAATCCCAAAGGATTCAAGGGGAAAATGTTATCCACCTCCAGATGGAAAACTGGTAGACTCAGATTCAAAGCACATTCTCTGTCGCTCTTGTCATATGACTGATGCGAAAATGTGTATTGTGCGATTTCATATGATAACTGTTATTATCATTCTTGCCTTTTCAGTGGATCAGGGAAGGCTGGAAAAAATTGGAATTGAAAATAAAAATGAAATTGACATTTAAAACCCTTTTTAAACAGAAAAAAAATGAATACAGTAAAATTTATCAACAATGTCTGCAGAGGATACTGTGTTCCACACTAGTAGCTCCTTGTCTCTGCAGCAAAGGGAGGTTCATTTTCTCCTCCCTTTGAGGATGAGTATCATCAGTTGGTGGCACCCCAGGTGAACTCCCTTCCTACCTCAGCACTCACAGATTTGCAGCCTTGGCCCCCCGGAGGGTAACTCCTAGAGGTTCTAACAGTTCCCATCTGGCTCTCTAAAACTATAAAGATCCTCCCCAGTGAGGTCACCTTTAAGAGTCACCCAGGAAATACAATTAGCTCCAACCAAAGGCATTTACTAAAATGGCATAGGAAGATCAGGAGCTCTACATCTTTTCACCCTGCATTGTAAACCCAGCAGGCATTCTGACAAATGCACAACACAGCACAGAAGACATTGGGCACCAATGTAAGGTGTGCTCATAGTGGGAACATAGGGACAGGGTACCAAAGCACTATGGTTCTGCAGGACCCTAGGGTCTTTCTCTTCTGGTCAGGCCTACCCTACATGCTCCCCATGGGGCCAGAATCTCTGCTGGGCAGGGCGCTCAGCTGGCTTCCCTGGGTTTGCTCCTCTCAGCTGCCAGGCCTGGTTCTCTCTTGAATCTGTAGCTCACTAGCTCTCTTTCCTCCTCCCAAAGGAGGAGGCTTGCTCCCTAAAACCTCAATTGCTGCCATGTGTTTCTTGTGAGTTGCTGGATGCAAGTCTCATTGCTGATGGGTTGCTGTTTAGTCATTTTCAATCCTGTCCGATTTTTTGTGGCCCCATTTGGGATTTTCTTGGCAAAGATACTGGACTAGTTTGCCATTTCATTCCCCGGCTCACTTTAGAAATGAAGAAATGGAGGCAAACAGGGTGAAGTGACTTACCCTGGCTCACACAGCTAGTAAGTGTCTGAGGCTGGATTTGAACTCAGGAAGATGTGTCTTCCTGACTCCAGGCCCTGGCCTCTGTCCATTGTGTCACCTTGATGCCCTAGCCAATGGGTAGGGAATGGAGAGAACCCCTTGTTCCTTCTGAGGTGGGAGTCTCACTCTGTAGCTTCTCTCTGAGCAGCTCAGGCCACAAAAATATTGATCAGGACTAATAGCTTGTCTTTTAAAGGTCACCCAGGGTAGGATCAGTATATTCTTTTTTCTAGCCAAAAGTCAGTTTCTTTTTATGATTCAAAGAACTTTTTCATATTTTCAATAAATAGGTAACAAGGTACTGACATATCCTTGCATTATTCTATTCCTGGCTGTTCATCCAACTTTCTGGTCTTCAGTTTCACCTCCAGTGAACCTCTTCCAGTGCCCAGGTTCTCCTCACACTGGAACATCCATCTGCTCAGTTGGGCCCCTTCTCCAGTAGCTGGGGTCCTCCCAGGGCTTCTCTTTTGGGGAAGGGCCCAGGTGGGCCAAACTTCATCCCACCCACCCCCACCCAGGCTGTACTTCTGACTTTCTGGACCTCAGTAACATGCCCCCACTCAGCTAACTTGACCTCTTACCATTTTCAGCACTCTTGAGGGGTGTTTTTCTCCATTAGAATGTAAGCCCCTTGTAGGTAGAGACTGTCTTTGTCTTTGTTCTTATCTGTATCCCCAGTGCTTACCATAGTGCCTGGTGCCAGATAAATGTACCTTGCTAGCTCTCCATTAGCAAATTCATGATTTATTCATGGTTATCCAACCCTCATATCAATTGGAGGAGGCAACATGTAGAGAAATGGTCTTGGAATCAGGGAGACATGGGGTTCAAAAACATCTGTTCACATCTGGACCTATGATCCTGGGCAAGTCATTTAACATCTCAGTGTACCAGGCAAGTAGTAAGATGGCAAATAGCAAAGAAAATGGTCTACTGTGCTATAAGAAATGATGAGCTCAGCGATCTTAGAAAATCATGGAAGGACTTGTACGAAATAATGAAGAACAAAACGAGAAGAACCAAGACAACATTGTATACAGTAACAGAATTTTTTTTAAAGACTGCTTTGAGTGACTGTCATTTTCACTATTATAAATGCACAAATTAAAAATAAAGGACATATGAAAAAAGATGCTATCTATAGCCAGAGAAAGAACTAATAGAAGTACATAAAAAATAATTTTACATCTGTATACCTATTTGTGTCTAATGGTTGCCATCTCTAGGGGGAGGGGGAGGGAAGAAAAAAAGAAAAAAATTACCATAATTTTATTATACATTTAAAAGAAATAGCAAGTTATACGTAATAGATGTGCAGTTTCATGTGAAATCGTCTTTTTATTATACTATGCTATATAAAAAAGAAAATGCTCATTTAGAAAGGAAATTTCTTAATGAAATCATATATTTTGGGCTAAAAAAGTTACCAGGTATATTGTTTTTCCTGCTTTTGCTCACTTTGCCTTCATATACATCTTCCCATGTTTCCATGTCTTCTCCATATTCATCATTTAATGGTTCAGTTACATTCCAATATAATCA
Source organism: Petaurus breviceps papuanus (assembly GCF_028583685.1). Classification (NCBI taxonomy): domain Eukaryota; kingdom Metazoa; phylum Chordata; class Mammalia; order Diprotodontia; family Petauridae; genus Petaurus; species Petaurus breviceps. The sequence continues at coordinate 7,100,386 of NW_027186458.1, forward strand.
TTTTTTTTTCAGAATTTGTTTTCTCACTCCCAAGTTGATGGTCAGCCACTATGTTTACAGTTTTTTGCAACAACAAAAAATGCTGCTATGAATATTTTGTTATAAATGGAAGCAGCAGTTCACCATGAGGGAGAGCGAGGAGGTAGTGTGTGCTGGGCAAGTCAAACCATCCTCACCCCCTCAAACACCACCTTCCCTGAGACCCTGATGAAAGTAGCCCAGGACCGTGAACCTAAAAGCCTTGGGAATAGCAATTCCTCCCAGTCTATGAAACACCAACTAATATGGATATAGTTGTGTTTGCTTAAAAAAAAAGGACAAAATTTATCCAAATAAATTGATAAATTTGTTCATTTACAATCAGAAAGAAAGGCATAGGTCCATTGGTTCCAAAGGAAAAAGGAATTAGTCCAGTATCCTCTGGCACCTGAGAGTTAATCATCTCAAGATCCAAAGCTGAGGAGCACAAGAATGATTCCAGGCACCTTCCCAGGTATCTGAAAGGTACTTCTCCCCTCCTTATCTTTTTTGGCACCAGTGATATGAAATTTGACAAAGTTAAACCCATAGAACCAGTGATTGAAAGCTAACCCTGCACATTTCTTGGTGAGACAGAATTCATATTTCATATATTCTGCAAACTACACAGAAGTGGGGACTTAGCCAAATTATATGTTTGGATTGAACTTTGCAGTACCCATCTTGAGTTTTTCAGATTTGCTTCAAAGTATTGTGAAAGCTAGAAGCACCATTTTAAAAAAATTGTCCCCCCAATAGAAAAATCAGTGTCTTCATCAAAATATGACTATTATTGTGTTTGCTGAAAAAATAAATGAACAAATTTATTGATTTATTAAGAATGAAACAATAAATGTATTCATTTATCATCAGAAAGACAGGTACATGGGCTCCCTCTGAAGAATAATGGAATTAGACCACCACCTGCTGGTGCCTGGGAGTTGAGCATCTGGAGCCCCAAACACAAGGGCACAAGAATGATTTGGGTACCTTCACAGGTAACCTACAGTGTATTTCTTGCCTCCTCAGCTTTTTTTTTTTCCCACCAGTAAGGAGGTTTTACAAAATTAAACCCATGGAACCAGTGATTGAAAGCTAACCCTAATCCTTTCTGCAACAGAATTAAAATTTCACATATTCTGCAAAATACATAGAAGGGGGGGTGGTACTTAGCCAGATTGTCTAAAGATTTTTCTTTTGTAAGGTGCTTATGTATTATTAAGCTTTTTCAGTAGCTATTTTTAGAATTTTTTCTTTGTCAAACCTCTTATTATTGGTGCCCAAAAAGATAAGGAGGAGAGAAGTAGGATACATGAGAAAGTGCTTGGAATCATTTTTGTACCCCAAGTGTCTGGAATTCAGGAAGTTCAACCTCTGTGCTACAGGGGATGCTGATCGAATTCCAACTTTCTTTGGAACCAATGGACCTATGCCTTTCTTTCTGATTGTAAATGAACAAATTTATCAATTCTTTTTTCCCCAACAAATACAACTATGCCAATATTTTGATAAATAAATGAATTTTTCTTTTTTTCACAACTTTTTTTCCCTTCAAAATGGTGCTTAAAAGCCCCTGTTCCCTATGTAAGAGAATCCGAAAAAATTCTGAAAGTAGCTACCAAAAAAGTTTAATAACATGCAAGCACCTTACAAAAGAAATGATTGTAAGCTCTGTAAGGATAAGGGATGCTTACATTTTTATTAATTCTATGCCCAGCGTTTAGTATAGTGCTAGGCATATAATAGGGGATTAATAAATATTTATTTGATTGGATTAGAATGGGTCTGAAGTATTTATTATTATTAGGTTAATAAAAAGTGTTGGGTGCCTCAAAATTGGGGTTAGGGTTAGATTCAGAATAACAATTTAAGATTATAAAAACGTCATGCCACTAGTTTAAAAAAAAAAAGGCTGACTGAAGCTCCCGAAAGTTGTCCCCCTGAAAGTTGGGCATCTTGATCCTGGTACTGAGGGGCACAAGGATGATTCCTAGAAATTTCCCAGGAACGCTCAAGGGAAATTAGCTTCTTGGTAGCATTTCCACCCATACTGTGAGGTTTTACAAAGTGGTCAAACCCAACAAACAGAAGATTGAACTGTAATTTTGCCAATTCGTTCTTAGCCAGGATGTGATTTCTTGAAAATGAAGTAAGGTACATATTTTTGGGGGACATGACCAAATTGTCCAATTTTTTTCTTGCCCAAGATGCATTGTAATATGGATTTAGATTTAATTTTGTAATAATTTTATAATTTTTTCTTCAGTTTTCTTCCATGGGGTAGGGCTGCTGGGAAGCACCGTTTTGAAAAAGTTGTCCCCAAAAGTAGAGAAATCCTTTTCTTTGTAATAATAAGGGAATAGTGTTGATCTCTGAAAACAATAAATTAATAAATTGGGGTTAGAGTTGGAGTCAGAGGTAGAATTATAATCAGGTACTGAATTAGCCTTAGGGTTAAAGTTAAAGTCAGAGGGATAGGGTTTGAGTCAGGGTTAGGATTAGTTTTAGAGTCGGAATTAAAAAATTAGATAAAACGTTCACCTTCCATTTTTAAGGTAAGGAGGAAGAGGCTAACCATGCTTGTGCCAGACAGGCCTTGGTCACCTGAGGACATCACCAGATCCGCCTCCTCCTCCCCAACTCCTTTTTCCTAGCATTTTATAGGTAGTCCTAGCCCCCAAAGAAATGAGCACCCGAAGAGGTCTAGCCCAGAGATACCAGACAGAGAAGGATGGAACAATCTGACTGAAAGCCTGGGGTAGGCGGCCAGGCAGGTTCCCCAGAACTTAGTGACAGGCTAGAAAAAGAAACGCTTTATTTCCTGCGACCGGATTCGGCTTGTTATTATTGGTGGGAGGAAAGTTCCAGCTCAGCCGGGGGGGGGGGATCTGTGAGCTTCTAAGGAGGACGGGTGGGTGGAGGTAGGCTTACGCACCCCGGGCGGTCGGGGGGCTTCCGACGGTGGTAGTGAGATGACAGATTAAAAGCAACTGAGGATATCGAGCGCGGATAAGGCGACG
>NW_027186458.1:7103523-7115731 GCF_028583685.1 Petaurus breviceps papuanus
TGTTTTTTGAGGGGTTGTGGGTCTTTTTGTGTTGTTGCGGGTGGGGGGGGTGGGGGTGGGGGGGGGGGGGGGGGGGGGGGGGGAGGCTTGGGCCGATGATGCAGTGGGCCTGAAAAGCGTGAGACCTCTGCAGCCACTGTGGTTTCAGATCTTGGTGGTAGCAGCAAGTATTCAAACAAGAACTTTGCTGCCCGAAGGAGAGAAGGGAATGGGAACAGCCGTTGAACGCGCGACAGGCAGTTCTGAGTGATAGGCGATCGTAGTTCCCAAGGTACAGGTGATAGCCTCCATGGCCCTCAGCCGACTGAAAGGGAGTTAGGTGATATCCCGAATCCAGAGTGGCGAAGAAGGTGTCGAGAGGCATCCAGTGCGGCAACTGGGCGGGTCCTGGAGAAGCCGACAGGAGTCCAAAGACCGCTCTTTTTGGTTTGTGAAGGGAGGGCTGCCTTGGAATGAGGTCGCTTGGCTCTTGAAAATCCTCTTGCAGGTCCCTAAATCTGCAGCAGGTCTCTAAGGTAAACAGCTTCGGGCGTGTTGGAACTACGGGGATAAAGGATGCTGGCAAGTGGGATCCTTTGGGATGAGGATTGGCTACAAGGCTTGGGGGGTAAGCCGGCGACTGGACCAGGCACAGCTCCGGGCTTCTGTCTCCCCTTCCGCCTCCAAGCGCCCTCCAGCCAACAGCTTTCCTAGGTCGCTCGGCTCTCCTGTTCTCCTTCGACCTCCCGGGGCTTCCCCCATCCCACACCGCAGCTGCAGCAGCTTCTCCCGCCCTTCCTCGCTTCCCCCACCCCACACTGATGCTCTTCTCCCACACCTGCGGTAGGCAAAAGGAAGAGGATCCGCGCTTGGGCATTCCGGGTCCAGGAGGGCGCTGGCGCAGTAGGGGTTCTGGCTCCGCATGCCCAACCCGCCTCCGGCCAGATCTATGGCTGCCCGCTCCCCCCAGCCCTCAGGGGCCGCAGGGGAAATAAGACGGCTCTGATCACTGATCCGATGAGGGGCTGAGGCGAGCCTTGAGGGGCTTCTCAAGCTGGGCACTACCAGCTTCAGAGACAGTGTCAGGCGGAGCTGGACTGGGTTGGGTGCACCTGTCAAACGGTAGCGCGGGCGAGCTCAGGGAGTTCAGAAACTTCCTATGGAGCAGAAGGGCAAAAGCTCTATTGATCTAGATCTTTTTGACCTTTGGGGTTTTAAGCAGGGGGTGTCCGAGAAGTTACCACAGTTACCACAACTGGTTTGTGGCAGCCAAGCGCTCACAGCCACGTCACCTCCAAGTCAGAATTCTCTCTCAGTGTGAAGATCCCGAAGCGCCAAGGAACTTCGGTGGCCCTAGGATATACAGACTGGCTGCCCCCATCCCTCCCCCTCTCCCCCAGCGGAGGCGGAGCAGAGTGAGTTTGCAGCGGGTCCCGAGAGCCGCAGCGAAGGGGGCCTTCTTCTTACCTGGAGTTCGGAGCATGGTCGTGGGGCACCGGGTGCTTAACCATTGGTAGATGACCGGCTTCTGGATCAGGGATTCGCATGTAGGAAAGCAGCTCCTTCGCTGCTATCTATTGAGAAGACGTTACATACAGACCTTTCTCGATCTTTTCCCCTTCTGTCGAATTTCAGCTTGTTACTGGGAAACAAAACCGTCTTTCCCCCCTCCCAGGTTGGAGAGCGGTGGGGGAGGACAAAACAAAACACAACCCGGGAAAGCCAAACTCCAACCTGCTTAAATGTGGACGGAGGACTGAGGGACACACCTGAGGAGGAAAGAAGGGGAACGTTCTCGGTGGGGTTTGGCAGTATGCGCTGGCATGGCTTATTGGACCGTCTGTAGTCTGTCTCTTGCACTCGGTGGAAAGGGGCAGCAGTGCTGGTGAACGTCGGAAGTCCCAAAGGGTTTGCAGGCTCTCTCTCATTCTTGTCCTCTCCTCAGGTAGCTTCCCTCCTTACCCACCCTACTCTGCGAAGCTTGAGGAAGAAAGGTAATGGGACCAGCACGAGGCCCTGGCAGTGATGCCTGCATCCCCTCTCCCCTCCCCCCCCCCCAACCTCAAAGACCTCTGCTCCCTAGTCTGGGGTAGGGCTTATTATAGTCGACGTCAGGCTCTAGTTTCCGCCTCCCCTGTCATAGTTTCTCCCTCCTCATCCCTCCCCGCTCCCCCAAGGATGTTGCAAAGAATCGCCCTGGGTTTTGCTTTGCATAGTACGCTTATTGCCACACGTCTCTCCCCACAGAACCAGGCGGTTCGGGGCACGGTGAGGTTGGTCTTGGCACACACACACTACACGTACACATACACGTACACATACACGTACACGTACACACACACATATACACTTATGTGTATATCTATATCTATCTCAGTGACACAACTCGGCGGTTCTCATCTCCATCCCACGTGTCGGAGAACCTTACCCCACGAGGCTGGGCACTGTGGGGCTTGTCGAGGGTTAGGGTTTCCTTGTGGTAGGGAACTGGCGGGTAGGGGCTTTGTCTGAGTCTAGTGGCTGGTCTGCTCTCTTGACTGCTTGCTTGCCTAGCACACAAGACGCACATCCTCTCCTCTCACTAACCTCGTGGATCAGCAGTCTTCCGAGTGGGGATTTTGTTGGGCTCCCTCCCACACGAGATAAGGACAGATAGCTACATTTAGGAAAGCTCAGAGACTGTGGTGATAACCTTCTTCCAACTCTTTCCTTTTCTCACACAACCTCTACTTCTTTCCTTCTAACAAGAGATAGGGCGGAGTACTTCCACTTCTGTGTCCGACAATCTCAACCAAATTCCTTTGGGACAGATTCCCTTTTACACTTTTCTTTAAAAAAATTTTTTTTTAATTCTTTCTGCAGATTTCAATCGGGATGCCCACTGGTCTCGAGGGCATTCTCCTCAGAGTGTTCTTCAGTGATGGCTTCCCTTCTCCACCTTCCTCCCTCCCTTTAAAAAAAATCATTTCTATTTTATGAAAAGAAAAAAAATAGTTAAATTCTTTCGGTAGATCTTCACCAGTGTGTAACGGAATGTCCACTGGTCTTGTGCCATTCTCCCTAGAGTGTCTACTGATCTCAGTGGCAGGATTAAGATGATCTCATAAGAAGAAGGGGAGATTGGGAAAGAGAGGGTGTGGTGGGAGGAGGTGAGGAGAAGAGTGAGGAAAGTAACCTCACAATAGAGGCTGGAAAGGAGGAGATTCTTACAGTGGAGGGGAACAGAAAATGCTTCAACCTTACTCTGACCTGAACTGGTTCAAAGACCAAGAATATATATATATATATATATATATATATATATATATATACATACACACATACATAATACATATATGTGTGTATACATTATATATCTACTATATCTACATTCTCTATATATACATATATAGTTAGTATGCATGTGCCAACATATAAAAGAAAAGGATGAATAAAAGAATATAGGATAGAGGGAAATACACAGCGATCACAATTGTGAATGGGATAAACTCTTCCCCACCAGCCAAAGGAAAAGACAGAGTTCAAATAAGGGGTGGAGCAGAGTCTGATGCTGATTCAGCTAAAGATCGGAATGGCAGTCCTGCTCTCTCTCAGAGCAAAAGCCAAAGCCGACCTAATTAAAAGAGGTCATCAGGGAAAGAAATTTTGCTCAACTTGAATTAATATCAAGGCTGAATATCTAGGCACTAAAAGGCATCGCATCTAAACTCTTGAAGGAAAAGTGATATGAGTTAGGGGAGGAATGGACAGTAAGAGTATTGCAGTGGGAAGCTCATTTTACCATATAAATACATACTCATAAAACCATAAAATAAACAATAAAGAAATTAAAGAGATGAACAGAATTTTAGTAAAGTTAGCTATGAGAGACCTCTGAGAGGCTGAGAAGAGAGCATCTCTTTTTCCTCAGCTGATCATGGCACCTTCATAAAAACCGAGCCTGTGTTAGGGCATATAATCATCACAAACATGCAGAAAAGAAGAAATACTAAATACATCCTTTTCAGACCATAATGCAATAAAATTGTATTCCATAAAGGGCCTTGGCAGCATAGATGAAAAGTGAATTGGAAAGTAAATAATCAAACCCTAAAGAATGAGTGGGTCAAGGAGCAAATCTGAGACCCAATCATTTCATTTTTTTTTTTGGAGGGGGGAAAGTAGGGCAGTTAGAGCTAAGTGACTTGCCTAAGGTCACACAGCTAGTTTGTGTTGTGTCTGAGGCTGGATTTGAGCTCAGGTCCTCCTGACTCCAAGGCCAGCACTCTATTCACTGTGCCACCTAGCTGCCCCCCTATCATTTAATTGAAGAGAATGACTATGGTGAGACAGCATACTAAAATTGGTAGGGATGCAGCCCAAGAAGTACTTAGGGGAAAACTTATACCTCACTCTAAAAGCTTACATCAATACAAGAGAGAAAGAGCAGATCAAAACGAATTGTTTTGCATGACTTCATATATATAAATGGGTATTTTATTTCTTGCTTTCTGTGAGTGGGGGAGGGGCTAGCAAGAGGGAAAGAATTTGGAACTGAAAATAAAAATAAAATAAAACCTCCCCCCCCCTTCCTGGAATATCCCTCCTAATATTTTTTTTTCTCTAATACACACCTCACTACCCTTTTCCCCACATAGCTCTCTCTGTTTCTCTATGTTTAAATTAAATATATTTAATTTCTGATTTCTTTTTAACTGAAGTGCAATTGGATCTCACTTCTGTGAGCTGAGCCGCTTTCAAAAGAAGGGGGAAAATCTTTCTAATGGAACACTTTTTCTTTCATTCAGATGAACTTTACCTCAGTGTCCATTTCCATTCATTTCATCCCTGTTTCAAACCCCACCTCTGCTGTTTTTTTTTTTTTTTTAGTAAAATATATCTTGTGTTAGGGGACCAGAAGCACTGCTTTCCTTCCATCTCCCCTTCCTGGGAAGGCTTAGGGAGGCTAAAGAGCCCTCAGCTTCTCATGCCTAAGAGAGGCCTAAGGGATCCCACCCCCTAAAACTTCACATTAGAATTTGACCCAGACAATACCTTTAAGGATTTTGAAGCTTTAGCCCCTTGAGATAAAGGACTCTAGTGGTAACATGGTCTACCTTGACTTTTTTTTTTTTTTAACTTTCACTTTAATTTTTTAAAATCTGGCTTTGGGGGACCAAAAGCAGCTCTTTCTGTCAGTTCAGCCTTGCCAGAAATGCTTTGGGGGTGGGGTGAAGACCCAGAACTCATCGTCCAGCCAGACCCTTTCCTCCTGTGCTCATGCCTCCTGGGCACTGGGAGCTGACTGAATCTCAGACCCCTTGCCCTACCCCTGAACTCAAAGCTGGGCTCCTCTCCTCAGATTTGGACCCAGGCCGCCCTTGCCAGGATTCCCAAGCTTTACCAGCCTGATAAATAGGCTTCCCATAGTAACATGGGCTCCCTTGGGCCAGATTTTCTTTTTTTAATGTAAATTTCTTTCTTTCCTTTTTTTTTTTTTCTTTTAAGGTTATAAACATCTCATGTTCTGGGACCAGATGCAATTCTTTCCTTTCATTCCTCCTTCCCAGAAAAGCCAAGGGGGTTTCAGAGCCTGCAGCTGGTCTGCCAGCCAAATCCTTCACTTCATGCCTCCCGGGTCCTAGCACCTGAAGCAGCTTGGGCTTGCCCTTTGGACTGGGAACCCCAAAGTATGTCAGAAGATTCCTGAGTTTTCACCCCCCACCTACATAGATCACCAACAAAAACACTGACTCAGAGCCTTTTTGTTCTTTCTTTCCTTTTCTAAACATTAACAATCTAAAGCCCCTTTCCATCCATTTCTCCCAGACAGCCCTGGGCTGCAGATCCATCTTGACCCTTACTACTGGACCCTTTTGTACAGTACTCAGTTTCCTCAGAGAATGTCACTTTTCTGACTTCATTCAGCTTTGGACCCCTGGAGCATCTCAAAGGATCCACTAGCTTCATTACCCTTTTCCCAAGTCCTGAAGGCCTGCCTGACATCCATCCATCCATCCATCCATCCATCCATCCATCCATCCATCCATCCATCCATCCATCCATCCAGCCAGCCAGCCAGCCATCCATCCAGCCAGCCAGCCAGCCAGCCAGCCATGGTTTATTTGGCCCTCAGGCTTCTGTTAAAGCAAATACCTGGGTTCTAGAAAATTGGTACTCAGGAAATGATGCCATCACAGCAAGCAGTCAAACAAAGCATTCACGAACTACGGCAAAGAAACAAAGGTTTGTCTCCATGTAAGAAACTCATGGAGAAGAATGTGCTGGGGAGAGAATAAGCTCAAAGTTGACATTCATGTGGCAAACTCAACCCCTAAAGATGAACATGGTTGAAAATAGGTGATGATGATACCTGCCTGCCGTTTTGCTTCCATCCATGCATCCACAAAAACTTTTCTCTGTCACTCAAATCCCCTTAAACTCAGTTGGGTTTGGAAGAGGGAAATTCTGAGAGCAGGTAACAAACATCAGTCATCCTATTCAGGATCATGTCATTTTTTTTTTTTTTTTTTGCTTTTGGAGGGCATTTGGGACTAAGTGACTTGCCCAAGGTCACATGGCTAGCTTTTGTGTTAAGTGGCTGAGGCCGGATCCGAATCCAGGTCCTCCTGACTCCAGGGCCGGTGCTCTATTCACTGCGCCACCCAGCCACCCCAGCCTAGTCATTTTCTAGAAGGCATCCTTTCCAATTTATTATGTCCACACTACTCGTGTGCGGTGGTGTCTCTATCAGCCTTCAGGTCAACCGTGTTGAACGGAGGGAAATGTGAAAGAACAAGTGAAAAATCTTTCTGAGTGGGGGTGGAGGTGGGAAGGGAGAAAGAGAAGAGAAATAAAAGGTTCATTGAAATAATTAAAGCCTTCAATGAAACCAAGTGGTCTGGGTTCGCTGGTCTACCCTATCTGCGACTGAATGGAGAATGAGAGCATGGACCCTGAAAAGCCTGCTGTCCCTGTACCTAGCCTGAGAGAACAGAAATGATGGAATGGGTGAACAGTGAACCGGGAAGGGCTGGGAGGAGGAAGAGGGGGAGAAAAAGTGGGCGCAGCACGCAGCAGCGGCAGTGCCAGCGAAGGCGCTGAGCTCACTGAGTTGGGCGGGGTTTCGAGCCGAGGAGCAGGGCTGCAAGTTTGCTTTAGGCTGTAGGCGTAGCTCCGAAGGGATGAGAGGTGGGGCCCCGGGTCCTCTTCCTCAGAAGGTGGGACCGGCTCAAGCCAAGGCATCTTGGAATACCCTGGCACCTGAGATGGGGGATGGGGAGAGGGGTCCGCAGAAATGGAACTCTATGTGGTCCCGTGGTTTGGTTGGCAGCTGTTGAGCGGGGCTCAGAGGGGTTAGTGTTCACTGGGGACTCCGAATATCCCGATGCAGGCTAGCCACCTCCCGAACCAGAGATCCCGTCTGGACTTCAGACGTGATGGAGAGGCCGGGGGGGTGAAAACCAGAGTCCCACAAGTGCATCCCCTTCCTCCCCTCTGAGAGCAGGAACAGCTTCATCTCTGCATTCCTGATTCTTCCAAGGGCCCCAGGGCCCAGTGCAAGCAGCAGGTTGATTCTCTCAGGGTGAGGTAAGGCACTCCAAGTTTAAAGCAGAAGAGAAGCCATCCATCCAGTAAATCTCTCACTCACTCGCTCGCTCGCTCGCTCGCTTTCGAGTGAGTCAGGGAGCTGGCCTGTGCTGGGTGGAAGGAGATAGACGGGTATCAAGGCAGAGGAATTGATTTCTGAATCCATGCCCAGCCCCTCTGGGAAGAAGTTCTTCCACAACCTCAGATAATGTAATCCCTTCAAACCTTTCCTCGAGGCTAGGAGAGTTTCCAAGCCCCTTCCCCACCCAGTCCTGCGCCCCAGAAGCTGCATCCAAAGTCCATAAGGATGAAAACGAAATGAACTGACTGGTGGAGTCAGTCACCTCAGGGACTTTAGTTCAGAGAGAAACAGACAGATACAATAAGGACAAGCTTTTCTTTTCTTTTTTTTTAAACAGAAATCGTGAAAGAAAGGTGGGGGTGGGGCAGAAGACAGCAAAATTGGAGGATGAGAAAAGTCAAAAAGAATTCCTCCATTCATGAATCCTTTTATGTTTTGGGTATAGAGCCTCAAGTGAATCAAAAGTCACACAAATGATTTTTACTTAAACATTCCTTTCTATTAGTGTTTCCCTTTCTCAAAAACAGCTTAAAATTTATCCTGATGTAAAAAGTCAGTCATTAGACTTTCATGAAGTCATAGCTGGAAACCTCTAAATGGATAGGTATCTATCAACCCTTAAAGCAAAAATAAAAAGTTTTATACTATAAAGCCCTAGTTACCATAAAAAAAAACCCCTAATTAATACCTCCCTCTAGTCAAAAAGCATTTGCAATGGGGGAGGAGATTCAGTTTTCTAAGTGAAGCAATGCCACAGACAGACCCAGTTAGACTGGCTTTATTATAATAACTCCTATAAACTCAATCAATAATCTTACAATTGTCATAGGTGATAGCTAGATAATTTTAGATGAAACCTTCCCTATACTATAGGCAAGTACCTCAGAATATTAAGTTTTCAATCACTTTCTTTTCCTTTAACAGTTCAATTCATAATGGAACATCCAGATTAGGGGGGAAAAAACAACCAAACAACTGTGCTCCTAAAACAAAACCCATTTCTAGTCAGAGTACCTCCATTCAGCATTATAGAATTTATACTATGCCACCAACAGAACTGAAACAAACATGTCAAAACATCTTATGAGATAAAGTAATGAAGAATTTTTTCCATCGTTATAAATCAAATCAAATCCTCTTTAAAACTGAAAGTATGCCATAATAATCTCCAAAGTTAAAGAGAATCTATGTTTCTGTCTATGTGGTATTGTTACAGAATCTCATAATATTGACGTGTACTTAATTTTACATATGCTTAATGAAGAAATACAGATAAAGTTTTTTTATTTTTTTTTACCAGTTTGAATTTCATACCCCTTACCATCAGGTTAGCTTAAAGTATGCTGGGCTAAAATATTACAAGATTCTAGTTGGAGGACTGGGTTTTGGACCAGGCAAAAAAAGCCCTAAGGAGTTTGATCTGATGTTGGCAGGGAATACTACATTTTCCACGGGCAGAAATCATGGAGTTTTCAAAGAAGGAGTTCATTAAGTAATTCTCAATTTGAAGAATACAAGGAAACATTTAGGGTCCTATGTAATAGTCACTGGTCATAATAACCAACATTTTTACCATAACCAGTATTTATATAGTGTTGGGTTTATAATATAGGCTTCCTACAGATCATCCCCAAAGGTGGGTGGACACAACTAACCAGATGCTTGTCTAACCTTACTTGGAGGAGACTAAAGCCAAAGCTGAAAAATCATTATAAGAACAGTGATACAATGGTTAGAGACAACTTTTTTTTTTTTAGGATTAAGGATCCTGAATAAATATCTTTTCCTTTGTAATTTCTAGGTCTCAACTAAAATTAAATGATTGCACTTTAAACTGAGCATGGGGCTAGATCTTGACATCTTAAAAACATTAATTCCTTGTTTGGTTGTCCATCTGCCACAAACCAAGCACTCAGCATTTCACAGATGAGGAAATTTCATAGTTTCTTACTATGCCAAATTCACAGAAAACCATTGTTGCTATCTTCTACATTTCTTATGAATTAAAAAAAAACATAATTACAACAATCTTTTAACAATTAAATCCATAACCCAAAAGAATTGAAAAAGAGTTCACTTTTCTAAAAAAAAAAAAACTATAACAATTACTGTTAGGCATTGTCCTTATATACATTACAAATTTAAAAAAACTGAGGTAACCGCTTAAAACCACACAGCTGAAAAATTTTCCTGATTCATATAGTAGAATAATTCATATAGTATAATAAATTCTAGGAAGGAAACTTCACTTAAAATGAGATCAAGATAAATTCAATTACCCCTGGATCCATTTTCCAAATGGTATCATCTGGAATCACAATTTATAATTTCAATTATCTAGTATTATATTTTACAAAAGAGCTATTTATTCCAAGCATTTCATATTATGGGATTCCCTATTTCCATCCAAAGATTTTTCAAGTGATAGTTATCTACCCCAATTAGCACACTTAGGAACTCTTTTCATATCAGATTTCTCCTAATCCTCTATAGCTTTGTCTAATGACTTTCAAATCAAGCTATACAATTTTAATTCTTAATCTTTTTATTTAAAATAAACTCCAATTACCTCTCATTCTCTCAATGTGCTGAAGCTTCTGAAGCTGGCCCAGGGACACCCAGAGCAATTGTCCAGGGACATGATAGTCCACTTGCTGTGTGCAGGGCATGTCCCCCATTGTCCCCAAACCTTATCTACCTTCCATATTTTCCCTCAAGCCTTTGTTTCTCTTTCCAAATCTTCCAAACCCATTACTAAGACTTCCTTTACATTTCAACTATATCCCAGACTGTATTCATTCTACTTAACATATATATATATATATATATATATATATATATATATATACTTTAGCACATACTGTCATTAATCTTCCCAAAGTGTATAATTAATTTCAACCCAGGTGGTTCTTTTCCTCAATTTACCTACCATGATTATAACCTGTTGCTTAGTGTTCTGGATAGATCACAGGGCTCCAAAGCTCTCTTTCTCCCCTAAATGAGATAGAAATATGTACTGCCTATTCTAACTCCTAATATATAAGAAGTTTGTGAGACAATTTTTTTTTAATCCATTGATTTTTTTTTTTGAAGTAATTACAAAACCTTTCAAGAGGCCTGTTGAAGCCCAGGATCGGGGTTCTGTGTTCTTCCAAGCCTGTTAACAGTTAACTTGTTTTCCAGATCAAACCACACTTCCTCTCTTTTCTGTTTATTTACTTTTCATTTTTCAGAATCTAGAGAGAGTAATTCATAAGTCAAGTGATTTGCATTTTCATTTTTTTACCAAAATTCATATGCAAACAGCTTGCACAATGGTAATATATACATTTTAAACAGAAATTGCTGAAATTCCAAAGTGATTTCATTTAAAGCTACTATAGAAAAACCTTGATCAAATCTGTCTTAAAGGATGAAATCTTTTTTTTTTTTTTGCCCAGATGTCAGATGGACATCTTCTTGTCAGATGGACAAGAAGAGCTCACCAGATTTAAATTGAACATAAACCACAAACGTTAGTTTGGGGATCCAATCAAACCTGGAGTAATTATTCACTTATACAATTGGTGAAGGGAACAGCCGCACAGAAAAGCTGGGCCTGGGATTTGGGGGATGATAGTTCTCCAAGACCTGCCCCTCCTTTCCTTCGTCCTGTCTCAATAGACATACTCCACCCAGCAGGGTATGAGCCAGAGAGACGTTTTATGAAGGAAATAGCCAGCCTTACTTATAGTTCGGCACTTCGCATAGCCTATTGTAAAAATAATTGATATTCTCGCCTCCTCTGCGACTGTTTCTGGAAACTTCCTTACTTCTTTCTCTAGGTGGAGGGATCAGAAGATAACAAAGGTTTGTAGCATCTAATAAAAATTACAGTAGCCTGGCTAGACAAAAGGAAAACGTTTTGGTAAATCTTTCAGTTTAATTTAAATTTAGCCGAGGGACCAAGTGGCTTAGGATAGGTGGGAGGCTGTCAATTAATCTCCATGAAGACTGCCCCCACCCCACAGAGCTGGGATGAAGGGAGGCAGGGCCGAGCTGGGCCTAGACTGTTTCCGGCTCTGCTCTGGGTCTCTGATCGGTCTGTGCCCCAGGGAGCCCCCGAGGATCCTCGGGCAGATTCAACCCCGCCTCCTCCCTCTCCTCCTTGGCCCCCCAATCCCAAGGCGGCCAGGCGCTCCCACTGCCCGGGCATCGCTTCTCCAAGGCCAAGGGCTGCCTCGATTGCCCTGTGTTGGAAGAGGCAGGAGACCGGCCCAATAACGGGAACCTCCCTCTGCTGCTTGGAGACGAATGGCGGGAGTCCCAGAGGCCGGGACGTCCGGAACAGTTTACATCTTAAAGTAACATTGATGCAGCGCGTGCAGCCCTCACAAGCCCAGGACAAGACGAAAAGGCCACACCAAAGCCCGGGAAGGCTGGGGAAGAGGGCGGCTATCTAGACATCTAAGACAGTCCCTGCCCTCAAGGAGCTCTTATTCTAATTGGGAGAGATAATACGCCCAGCGGCGTGGCTTTGGGGTTTCCAAGCTGTAATGCGAATGTAAATTTTAAAGATCTTCCCTGCCCCTAGGCTAA
>NW_027186458.1:7120731-7209309 GCF_028583685.1 Petaurus breviceps papuanus
TTAGCCTAGGGGCAGGGAAGATCTTCCAAATTTGCATTCCCATTACACCCTCACATTTCTATAGTGTTTATGTGCTAGAAACTGTGCTGCATGCCTTACACAGGTAAAGTGACTAGATCAGGGTCACCTAGCTAGTTGTATCTGAGGCTGAATTTGATCTCCGGTCTTCCTGAAGTTCACAGCCAGTTCATGGCATGAGATGTGAGAGGACCTTGTGATTTTTAAAGTGTGAAAAGCCTCTGCTTGTAAGCAGCTTCTTGACTCTCTGAGCCCTGCAGGTTCCCTGTAAACAGGCAGCCCCAACAAAGACTCTGGGGATCCAAAGGAGGGAATCTGAATCGTGCTTGGAATCAAGCCTAATGGAAAATAACTCAACCATTCCAGTGTATGGGCTGGACTAGACAATTCTCAAATTTCGTGATTCTGAATTTCTTCCTGTATGAAGACTGGAAAACTTTGTGGTCCCCCCCCCCCCCCCAACCACCCATCCCAGCTTTATGTCTTATCTCACAGTGACATCTAGTGGCCAGACACAGGTGGCAGGTGTTTGTACAGAGGTGTACTCTGTCCATGCAGGTGAGCAGGCACACAGCTTGATAAGACACATTCCCTGTGCTCATGGAGCTCACAGTCCAAAAAAAGATATAAGCCACCAATGCTAATGACAATCACCTTTCAATTTATTTGCAATCATAGTCAATAATAGATTCCTTTATAACATGGCCTTTTCCTACCTTTCCAGTCTGACATCTTAGAGCTTTCTTCAATCAGAGATCCAGTGATATTGGCTATAAGCACCCTCTTCTTCCCTCCCCTTACCTTTTAAGCTTTTACAAAGAAACATTTTATTCACAGGTATAATCACAAATACAAAATCTTAGTCCATGTGGGAGGCATTATTCCCAACTGTGAGGAGGGAAAGGGGGATTAGGTTAAAAGTTTAGCTCAGTTACTAGAGTACAAAGTCCCCATTACAAGGTCAAATCCACTTCAAGCTTGAGTTCCAGGCATCCTGGTTTCTAGGCTGGCTTGCAGCAAATTCTGCCTACAGTCCTGTCTCTAAGGTTGCCATGGTTCACACTCCCAGATTTGATGGGCATTTACTGCCCACAACTGAAACTGAAGACAAAGGACACAGAACAAAACCAGATTCCCTCCAGACCCATTTCTTGGAGCAGGGGAAGGAAGTCCTTCCCCTCTCACCAGCTCTATTCATGGCACCTTCACAGGAGGTCTTCCTCGGGGAAGCAGCTGGAGAGAGCAAACGGGGAAGTACTGGAGCCAGAAAGAACTATGGATGTTTCCTCTGGCTATCCTTTATGCCTTGAACATTTCCCCTCATCTCTACTTCCTGGCTTCTTTCACTTTTAAGCTAAAATCCCACCTGCAAGGAGCATTTTCCGGTCCTCTTGAATTTCTTTGTGTCAGGCACTATGTCAAGCACAAAGAAAAAACAGTAGGCACTTAATAAATGCTAGCTGACTGAATGACAGGAAACAAACAGGCACACAGCATCTGTAATCATTAGCTGCTAGCTGCTCTCAATGAGCTCAAGTCACCTAGTTTTGATAAACTGCATCCCTGGATACTTAAAGAGCAGATAGATAGGATTCCTATGCTTCTACCCGTGATACAGAATCTTGGAAAATGGGAGATGTGCTTGAAGGACATCAAGATCTTCAAATGCTACCCTGATTTTCAAAATGGAAGGAGGGGAATCCTAGAAAGCACTGCTAAAAGGATCATTGTTTTTAAAAATTGAGCAAAGTAAATGATGATAAAAAAGAGCCAGCACAGCCTCATCACGGACAAGTCACGGGTGCCTTTCACTGGCCATCCCCATGCCTGGAATGCTCTCCCTCCTTGATTCTGCCTCTCGGCTTCCTTCAAAGCTTGGCTTAAATGGGGCCTTCCCATTGACATCGCTGATATCGTGTATGGGCATAGTAGTTTGCATGTTCTCTCCCCATTAGACTTTGAGATCCTTGAGGCCACTGGGTGGTTGGTTTTTTTGTTTGTTTCATTGTGTGTTTTTGGTTTTCTTTGTATCTTTACTTTAGCACAGTTCTTGGCACATCTTTTATTATTTATATCTGGGCTTATCCTTACTACTTATCTAACTTTTTGCAATGTGGAGGAATAAGAAACAAAATAGATGCCAATTTGTTAGAGTCAAGGACTAAACAATTTGTGGGATGTGAATATGATGGCATATTACTATGCTGTAGGAAATGATGAATTCTATGAATAAAGCATGGAAAGATCGCCATGAACCAATGCAGAGTGAAGTCAGAAGGATCCAGAAAACAATATTCACAGTGACTATTCCTATGTAAATGGAGAGAACATTCCCTCCCCCCCCCAAATCAAAAGTGAATGTCACAAAATTAAAAGGAACAAGCATGGTTCAAAAGAAGATAACAAACTCCCAACCTATCCCTTTGTAGAGGTGGGAGGTACACAAGTGCTGTCTCTTGCAGAACATTTTCAGATTTTTTTTTGGATGTATTAATCACTTTTGCTGATTTCCTCCTTTTTTGCCTTTAAAAATACTCCATTATGTTATTTTGTATGACTTCACATATATAAGTGGTATCATATTGCTTGCCTTCTCCAAAGGGAGGGAGAGAATTTGGAACTTAAATGATAATGTGTGATATGGGATGGCTCTCTGAAGAAGAGCTATAAAGAGAAATTTTATTCAAAATAACCAGAGTTATAGTATCCTTGGTAGTATATCTACCAACATGCACTGTTATATTAATGTTCTATTAATCTAACTGTAAAACACTCTTTGAAGAAATATAGATGTAGGGTGGAGCCAAGATGGCCGAGTAAAAACAGAAATATAGATGTAAATAATTGGGGGGAAAAGTTAATTGCTGATGGGTAGGTTGAGCCAATATAACAAAAATGACAATGCCATCTAAGTAACTTACTTTTAGGATTTGTCTGGCACTGAATATTTTACAGACCTAGAAAAATAATAATGAAATTCCTAGGGAGGAACCAAAGGTCAAAAATTTTGTAGGTAATTTAAAAATAAGAGAGGACAAAGAGCTATAATACCAGATCTCATAGTGTAGTATAAAGAGGTAATCATTAAAGTGATTTGGCAATGTTTTTTTTTAAAGGGAGAGGGCAAGAGGTCAATCAGAGGAAAAGATTAGGTACACAGCAAACAAACACAGTATCTAATGTTTAATAAATCCAAAGACCTCAGCAGGTGAAAGTCATAATTTGACAAATTACTGGCTAAATTGGACAATAATCTGGCAGAAATTAGATTCAGATCAACACCTCATACCATGCACCAAGACAGTGTCCAAATGTACACATATCCTGGATATAATAATTAATATTATAATCAATAGGAGTAAGGATGAAATTATCTTTCGGATTTGTGAATAGGGGAAATATTCATGACCAAAGAAGGGTTGGCCCTGGACCTTTTTAAGCTAAGGTCTGTTTGTCTGAGGCAATACCCTATAGGTTTTTAAGGCTAGGTCCATCAAATCAGTAATGATTCCTCTTTGGAGCTGACCATTTAACTGGTTTTGGATCCATCTAATTATACTGTTACACATCTCTCATGTTTTCCACAAGATTAGCAGGAGACTATAAAACATTTAGCTAAAAGCTAGGTAAATCCTGTGTACAATATCCCTTTGATCTGCCAGTTAAGTAATCCTTTCCAGAATGGAAGTAGGCTGATTCTGGCATTACTTGTTCTTTGAAAAGTACAGTGTTACATATCTGTTATCTCGTGTCTCTGGAAAAAAAAGGGGGGGGGTACAGGCAGATGAATAATGTCAGCCTCAAGTTGTCAAGCTGAGTCGTCTTAATCATACAGCATTTGGGCTTTTTTCTGTTCTCTCCAATAACAATGTTATCCTAATTGTGAATATTGTTTTCCTTGTTCTGAATGCTTAATTCTGCATTTCTTGTGAATTTTTCAGTCATATCCAACTCCTAGTGATCTTCTGGACCATACTGTCTATGGTGTTTTCTTGGCAAAAGAGTGATTTGCCTTTTCCTTCTCCAGCAGATTAAGGCAAACAGAGGCTAAGTGACTTACCCAGGATCACTAAGTTAGTGTCTGATGCTGGATTTGAATTTGGGTTTTCCTGACTGTTGGACCAGTGCTCTATCCACTGAGTCACCTAACTGCCTCTCATTCTGCACTAAAGTTCTTATAAATATTCCCAAGCTTCTCTGAATTTCATTGACAGAAAACTTGTTAACATATTTGTTAATATGACAGAAAATTTAATACCTAATGTAATATCTGCCACTACCTCTTAATGATTCTAGCCATGTCAAAATTCCAGTAATGTCCTTGCATTCCTACCCATAAGATAGTGTTTTAGATAGATTGAACTGAGCCATGCTCTAAATCCCTACTCTGGGACTTTTCCTTGTAAACAAAGCCAGTTTGAGTCATACCAGTCCCAAAATAGCCCCTGATATCTTTACCATTTCCATTGGGATTTATGGCACGAAGGGCAAAAAAGACAAAATGAAGTGGTTTTCCTTGTTCAGACTGCTGAGGGCAGCTGGCATTGCATGACCAACCCCTACTATCTAATAATGACCCCCTCCCTTTTCTCCTAAAAGTATAAGAACCTTTTCCTGTGAGTCTGCTCGGGGGACATCCCTCTGGCCAACAAGTTTGCTAGCCTGTTATCTCGATTATAAAAGCTTTATTCCTCCACTCATCAGCTTGATTTATTTCAGAGCTTGACAATATTCAGTGTTTCTGACAACAAAATAATATTCCATATTTAGGTACCAAAATTTATTTAGCTATCCCCCAATCAACAGGCATTGACTCTGGCAGAATATGTTCTTGGTGAAAGAATTGGTTACATTCAAAATGTGTCAATTCCTTATGAGTTCTCTGATATTTAATAAGGCATCCCCTCCCTGGTCTGAATTTTCTGATGGCAAATGTGATTTGTTTTCTCACCAAAAGCTTTCCCTCTCTCATTGCCTTCTAAAGGCTTCACTTCAGTATGTGTTCTCTGATGTCTAATAAGGTGTCCCTTTTGGCTGAAGCCTTTTCCACATTTACTACATTCAAAGGGTTTCTCTCCAGTATGAATTCTTTGATGATAAATTAGGTGTCCCCTCTGACTAAAGGCTTTCCTACATTCATTACATTCAAAGGGCTTCACTCCAGTATGAGTTCTTTGATGGGTAATTAGGTCTCTCCTTTCACTGAAGGCTTTCTCACATTCATTACATGCAAAAGGTTTCACTCCACTGTGACTTCTCTGATGAGTAATAAGATGTCCTCTTCGACTGAAGCCTCTCCCACATTCATTACATGCGAAAGGTTTCTCTCCAGTATGAATCCTTTGATGGGTAATCAGGCTTGCCCTTTCACTGAATGCTTTCTCACACTGATTACATGCAAAGGGTCTCTCTCCAGTATGAGTTCTCAGATGAGTAATAAGGAGAGCCCTCCGGCTGAAGCCTTTCCCACATTCTGTACATTGAAAGGGTTTCTCTCCAGTATGAATTCTTTGATGATAAATGAGGTGTCCTCTCTGGCTAAAGGCTTTCTGACAATCATTACATTCAAAGGGTTTCACTCCAGTATGCGTTCTTTGATGTCTAATAAGGTTTGCCCTCCGGCTGAAGGCTTTCCCACATTCCATACATTCAAAGGGTTTCTCTCCTGTATGAGTTCTCTGATGATAAATCAGTTGTCCCCTCTGACTGAAGGCTTTCCTGCATTCATTACATTGAAAGGGTTTCACTCCAACATAAGTCCTCTTACATTTAGTCACATTTCCTTTGTGGCTCAAGGTTTTCCCATATTTACTACATTGGTCATGTTTCTTGCTAGCATGAAATGTCTGTTGTCCAACAAGATTTGATTTTCTGGAAAAGGCTTTACCATATTCATTATGTTCCTGCAGCTTTTCTCCAGAAAGTGTTCTATGAAATTTTATTAGGTCTGAGTGGTAACTGAAGGGCTTCTTCCATTGTTTATACTTAGAAAGGTTATTCCCTAAGGGGAATATATTACATGGAATTAGATCTGGAAAACCCTTGAAGCTCTTTTCAAGTGTCACATATTTATGGATATTTCCCCCTACAGTTTCTTTCCATCGTGCATCAAAGACTGATCCCAAATGAAAAGGCCTCTCAAGTGCATTACACTGAGGCGCACTCCCTGTCTTAAAAGCTGCTCTCTGAGTGCTTGTCACTTGTCTTGATGGTCTCTCCTGATTCATCTTTCCTTTCTTGGAATTGACATCATGTCTTGTAGCTTCTATCTTCTTGGGTAGCCAGGGACTCTTCTTTGGCAACCTTTTCTTGGATGAAACTCCTATGAAAGTGTCTTGTATCAGACTTGAGTTGAGGGTTTCAAACCAGGTCTTCTCAGTAAGGGAATCTGAAAGAAATTTTTAAAAAGTCACAATCTGCTATTGATTATGATGTGACAAAAGGTCCCAAGTTAGAACTAATTCTAGCTTCTGTCTCACATATCAACAAGAACAGATACAGACATGATAGACTGTGTGGTTCAATCCTCTCTCTCTCACACATACACACACACGCTTTAGAGTTACTCTACACTTTAGAAAGTATGGAAAGTGAAGTAAATGGACATTTTGATCATGAGCTTTATTTTACAGGTATCTGAATATTTGTTTTTATCAATGATTATTAAATTTCAAATGTACATTTAAAAATACAATCAAAAATGGGAAGCATAGCTTATTACCTGTGCTCCCTTTTGAGCACAACATGAAGTTCATATGAAAGAGGGAGTCTAGGTCTTCCCCACAGGTCTTGGGGCTTGTCCAACAGTGACAGGGTGCAGCCCCCAACATGGTCAGGTAAGGTGCTGGGTGCCGCTGCACTCACCTGGACAAGAGCTATGTGAGCTTTCTTCTCCTTCTGGTCTCCATGATGCATTTCCACTCTCCAACAGGGAAAGCATGTCCAATTTAGAAACAGGAAGCCCTAAAAGTAGGGAGAGAAATGAGAAGATGCTGGGGGACAAAACCATCTAAAAATTCAATTCTATTCATGGAAAAGAGGGCAGCTAGAAAGTACAAAGGACCTCTGAAGAACATGCTGCTTTGTATTCCAAAAGCACATGGGTTAAAGAGCTCATTTAGATGCAGAAAGAAAAGTGGTTCATTCAACCTACTCTGTGCTAAGAAGTTAAGGACTTTTCTATGTATCTCAGCTTGGATTCAGTTATTTCAATCAGACCATCAACTGGAAATATGTATGCACAGAAATCAACACAAACTTTGGAGAAAATAAAGACAGACAATTTCAGGAGGGAGTCAGCAGCAGCTTCAGAGATCAGGCAAGGTCTCATTTAGGAGGTAACATGAACTGAGTTATACAAAGGCATGGAGGAAGGAGGCAGAATGTCCTAAGTGAGGTAAGGCAACAAGGCCAGTAAGTCAGACAACAAAAGGGTGGCCCAGAGTGCTGGGCCTAGAGTTGGGAAGACTTGAGTTCAAATCCAACTTCAGACACTTATTTTGTATATCCCTGGGTAAGTCACTTAACCTCTCTCATCCCAACTTTACAGGTGAGGAAACTGGGGCTAACAATAGAACCCTACCTCACCAGGTTTTTGTGAGAATAAAATTTGATAACATAGGTAAAGAAAACCTGTTGTGAACCTTAAAAATGCTACCTATTTGGCCCTGGAGTCAGGAGGACCTGAGTTCAAATCTGGCCTTGGACACCTGACACACTTACTAGCCATATGACTTTGGGCAAGTCACTTAACCCCAATTGCCCTCCAAAAAGCAAAAAAAAAAGCTACCTATTATTGTCATTAGTATTACTGTCATGGCACATGATGGTGAGTAATGTGTAGCAGAGATGGAAAGGTATATTTTATCCTAAGGCAATAGGGAGCCACTAGAAATTCCTGAGCAGGGAAGTATGGTCAGATCTGAAAAATCTTCTTTTGGACTCTGTGTGTGTGTGTGTGTGTGTGTTCGTGTGTGTGTGTTCACTATATCAGGCATTTATTTAGTACTTACTGCATGCTATAAGAATTGCCCAGGGAGATAACAAGTTTAGGGATTCCAGTCTAGGGAGAATGAAATCCATGTAAAGGAAAGCTTCAGGCCAAGAGTCTAGAGACATCTCTGAGGGAGAGGGAGGAGGCCTTCTTGGAGTAAGTTATCTTCTAACAACCCTGGGCCTTTAGACAGAATCTTTGTAACCCGGTGCAGAGAGCATGGAAGCTAGGGGATTTCCATCACTTGGGATTTGGGATTCTCCCCAAGTCTTGAGCTCTTAAATAGCCCTGCTAAGCCAGCCCAACCTCAGCCAAGCTTTTTGGTCCTCTCAAAGTCAGAGATTCTGAGTCCAAGGCCAGAGCCCTGATTACCCAGTGAGACGAGGTTCTCATAGTTCTCCAGCATCACACCCCGGTATAGGTCCTTCTGAGCTGGGTGAAGATGGCTCCACTCCTCCGGGGTGAAATGTATGGCGACGTCCCTGAATGACAGTGATTCCTGAAACAAACACATGACTGCTTACCCAGGGACCATGGAGCTGAATGTTTCTTGGTGATGTACTCACTATGTGCCTTTTCTGTGCTAGACTACATAGGAAGTTGACAGTATTAGTCCTCTCCACAAACAAACCCTAAGAAAACCACAAACTTTAACCAACATTGATGCTGGCACTCAACCTCCTGATAGCCAACTATGCTAAAAGCAATCATTCTCCAGTATGGACCCATGTGTTCTGACACAGATATGCACAATCACACTTCTAACACATTATATTAATCATCCTCTGTTAGGGATCAACATCCTCCTCACAGATTTAATCAGGAAGCAGTAATCCACAAAAGGTATGTTGTGCTAGAAGCTCTCCCCATTTTCTGACCACTGAAGGCACATGGCTATTTGCACAGGTCACTCCTTCCTTTGCACAGCTGGGTTGTGATTCCATTCTTAAAACTCCCACTGAATGCTTCCATTAGGCTAGAAACAATCATTATATTTTACATAATTATAATCTTGAACAGTGTGAATTCAAACTCACTTCATGATAAGTTCTGAGGGAGAGATTTCCTCTGGTCCTTCAATTAGACCTGTGACCATTTGAATGATGGCACTCTTTTTTTTTAAATAAATTAATTTATTTACTTTTAGTTTACAACATTCAGTCCCACAAGCTTTTGAGTTCCAAGTTTTCTCCCTCTCCTCCCCCTCCCCACCCAAGACAGCATGTAATTCAGTATAGATTCTACGTATATCTTCACATTAAATGTATTTTCACAATAGTCATGTTGTGAAGAAGAATTATAACCAATGGAATGACCCACAAGGAACAAAACCAAAAAGAAAAGAGAGAGCCAACAGTGTGTTTCCATCTGCACGCAGCCTCTGTAATCCTTTCTCCGGATGTGGATAGTTTTTTTCCCCATGAGTCTTTTGGAGGTGTCGTGAAACCCTCTACTGCTGAGAGGAGCCAAGTCTATCAAAGTTAGTCCTCACAGATACAATGTGTCTGTAATTGTGTACCATGATCTCCTGGTTCTGCTCCCCTCACTCAGCATCAGTTCACATAAATCCTCCCAGGTTATTCTGAAGTCCATCAGCTCATCACTTCTTATAGCACAATAGCATTCCATTACATGCATATACCACAACTTGTTCTGCCATTCCCCAATTGGTGGGCATCCCCTTGATTTCCAATTCTTTGCCACCACAAAAAGAGCTGCCATGGATATTTTTTGTACATATGAGTCCTTTTCCCATTTGTATGATCTCTTTGGGATACAGCCCTAGAAGTGGTATTGCTTGGTCAATTTTTCTAGTCCTTTGGGCATAGTTCCAAATTGCTCTCCAGAAAGGTTGGATCAATTCACAACTTCACCAACAATGTATAAGCA
The DNA here is from genome assembly GCF_028583685.1 of Petaurus breviceps papuanus. Taxonomy (NCBI): domain Eukaryota; kingdom Metazoa; phylum Chordata; class Mammalia; order Diprotodontia; family Petauridae; genus Petaurus; species Petaurus breviceps. The sequence continues at coordinate 7,130,633 of NW_027186458.1, forward strand.
CACCGATTTTCCCATATCTTCTCCAGCATTTATAATTTTCCTGTTTTGTCATGTTAGCCAATCTGACAGATGAGATATGGTACCTCAGAGTTGTTTTGATTTTCATTTCTCTAATCAATAGTGATTTAGAGCATCTTTTCATATGATTATAGATATCTTTATTTTCTTCTTCTGAAAACTGCCTGTTCATATCCTTTGACCATTTATCAACAGGGAATGACTTGTATTCTTATAAATTTGACTCAGTTCTCTGTATATTTTAGAAATGAGGGCGAGCACTCCAATGGTGAAAATGGCAACCCATCTTAGCATTTGTGAGTCTTGCCTCCATCTTCCCAGAAAAACAAACCAAACCTTTGGGGGGGGGGGGCAATCAAGAAGTCTTGGGGCTACTGAGGCTCCTCCAGGACTCACCAGACAAGCAATGAACAACCAGAGGCAGTGCATCTAATCTCAGCCCTCATCCTCATTAAAAGACCTGCCAACCTCTTTTCTCATGTTCCATCCACAGATTTCCATCCGTAACATGGCACAGCTTACTTATACCCGTAATATGTCCTTTCTATTGTCCCCTCACTGACTAGTAATTCCAGATTTTCAGAGATGGCAGTATGCTTTGATTCAAACATCACCAAAAAAAAAAAGGTTGGTGTAAGAAGACTGTCTTTTGCTGGTAAAATTGACAAAAGAGAAAAATGTCAATGATGGAGGGTTGGAGAAAAAGAGGCACAGGAATTCATTCTTGGAGATGTGAGCTGGAGGAGCTGAAAGAGGGAAAGGGTCTATATTCTGAAAAATATCTATAACAGTTCTTTTCATAGGAGTCAAAAATGATAAACTAAGGGGGAAGGCTCCTATTTGGGAACAGCTAAATAAACGGTGGCATAGGAATGGAGTGGCATATTGCTGTGCCATGAGGAATTAAGAAACCGGCAGTTTAAGGGGAAACTGGGAAGACATGGGACCTGACATGGGACGAAGGGAGGAGAACAGAACAATTTAGAGAATGATCACACTGTTAGAGAGAAAAACAACTCTGAGAGCTTTTAGAACACTGACCAATACAATGAGAAATCGTGAGTCTGGAAGGCTGAAGATAAAACATATTGCTCACCCCCTGCCAGAGAGATGAGGAACTTAAAATACAAAAAGTAGCAGGTATTTTCAGGAATGGTCAATGTGAAGAGTTGTTTGGCATGGATGTCTGTAATGAATGCTGTCTCCCTTTTTTTCACTTAATAGTATTTTTTTCCAATTACATGTAAAGATAGTTTTCAAAATTCACTTTTATAAGATTTTCAGTTCTAACTTTCCCCCCTCCAAAAGACAGCAAGCAATCTGATACAAGCTATGCATGTACAATCATATTAAGCATATTTCCACATTAATCATGTTGCAAAATAAGAAGTGGCCACCCTCCAAGCCTGGAATGCTTTCCCTCCTCTTCTCTGCCTCCAGCCTTCCTCCAGGTCTCAGTGATGATCCTGTCTCCTGCAAGAAGCCTTTCCCAGTCCCTTATGGCCAGGGTCTTTCTTCCCTCCAAGAGGGTTTCCAATTTGCCCGTCATTGTATCTTGTATGTACAAGAGGGCTGTCTTTGTGCTCTCTCCCCTAATAGACTGTGAGCTTCTGGTGGGCAGGGACTGTCTTGTACCATTCTCTGTGTCCCCAATGCTTAGCAAAGTGCCTGGTATACAGCAAGTGCACAATAAATGTTCTGTGACTAACTAGATGTGTGAACTGATCGCTGAAGGGAAGGGAATGAAATGATGTATACACTGAGAAATGCTATGGCATGAAGCGATACCCCCAAAAGAACTTACCTGAGCCCTGGCCACGACGAACCCAGCAATTGTTCCCTCCTCATTCTCTATTCTCTTGTTTTGGGGAAGGGGAGAATCTTCAAGAAGCTTATCTGGATGAGAAGAAAGAAGTCCTGGGGAGATGAACCCTGACCAAGGCCTCACAAGCATCCCTCCCTCCCCAGTCCTTCTGCACTATCTGTTCCGCATTCCAGATCCCCTTTCCATTGGCTTCCTTGACCTTCCTCCTGTGCTGCCCCTTGCTGCTGAAGGAGGTCATGAAACAATGTGTTACCAAAAAAGAATTATATTTCTTTTCTCCTTCTTTCTCCTTTCAACTGCTCTCCCATCACACATTGCTAGTTCTTTCCCTTGGCAACAGCACTTTTTAAATGTTTACTGACTAACTGCCTGGAAGGGCCAATGAGCCTGGGCCATGCAATGGCATGTACCGAGTGATCCAGAGAAGAGGAAGCTGGGGCAGCTGCTCTTTTAATTCTTTCTTCCCCTCCTGGGCCATCCCCTCACAAATCCTCCCCTTGGGGGCCTCTTTTCCTGTCTTACACACTAGGCAGGCCCCCACTTCAGTAAGGCTCACCTCTCTCCCCAGAGGTGAAGGCCAAGTCTCCCATGGTAACTCCCTCCGTGCTCGCTGACCACTGTGACTTCAAGCCAATCCTCTCTACCTCGCCAGATGGTCAAGACTTGCTCCATCCCCAGAAGATCCAAGATTGGCTCCTTTCCATGAGGCACTGCTTTGAAGCTATGGTGAAAGGACAGTGAAGTTGGGCCCTGTGGGCTCCAAAGCAGTACAGTTGGACCTGGGACCTGCACTGTGGGGCTTAGATCCATGTCCCCAGTTGGGACCTCTACCTCTGGCATTCCAGGATGGGCCCTGTTGGACTCTCCCAAGAGGGGGTCATGCCCAAGAACAGGGGCACCAGGAGGGGCCAAGACCTCAGTCACACATTGTTACTTAAGGAACACTGACAGCCACAAACCCTGATCAGAAAGGCACAGTGTGCTACCCTAGGGGGCGAAGAGTGGGAGTGAGGGCGATAGCTTGTAATCTGCTGTAGGGCTCAGCACCGACCAGAAACTCAGCCACTCAGTGGTCACCAAGTATTATTATTTATTATCCCAACAACTAGCATTTATATAGCACTTTAAAGTTGGCAAAGCACTGCACAAAGGTCACCTAATTTCTTAAAACAGTCCTTCAAAGCAGGTATTGTTAGGAGTCCCACTTTACAGAGGAAGGAACCCGAGCAGACAGAGGTTCTGTAGCAGCAAGCACCCCAGCGTGCCCAGGGTGGCTGCTCACACAGGTTCTTGGATCTGCTTTGTTAAAGGAAAGCAACTCAAAATGGGTTAACAAGCTTACTTTAATCAGTCAAATATGTATCATTTACCTAGTTCAGGGGAAAGAGGTCAGCACCCGGAACTTCAGAATATACAGACAGAATTATCAAGACAGAAACAGATCAAGTAGACAGATTTCCAAACTGTCCAACCATTACATCCATACCAAACAACATCTGGATTTCAAAGGGGGGGGGGGGCCTCTGGACAACGGCTTTCCAGAGTTTCATCTGATCAAATCACAGAACACTTCTCCCCCAAAACAAAGCTACACATCAGGGCTTATATAGCCTTCTCCCGGCTCAGAGAATGTAACAACCTTTTGGACCCACTGGCCAATCAAAAAGTATCTACTGAAAAACAAGCCTCCTACCCCAGGCTCCAGGTGCACTTTAGCCTAGGGACAGGGAAGATCTTTAAATTTACATTCCCATTACAGTATCTGAACTCAGGTGTTCCCAAGCTAGGCCCAGAGCTCTATCTACTGCACCTGCTTGCTTGCTGCTGCTGCCTGTTCTTTGTTCTCAAAGTGGACCACGGCATCAGGAAGATGACGCCACAACTTGAAAGTGGATTGGATTTAAGTGAGGCAGGGCTGTGCAAGCTCACCAGCCTCACTTTTTTTTCTCCAGTCATCTGGGTCCAGTGGCCAGATATCTATCAGGGCGACTAGAGACGGCAGAGGATGCAGGGGGAGACCTTGGCCTTAGATTTGAGTAAGACTTTTCACTGAGGGGCTCTAGCCCTGACTCAGGAAAGGTGGTTCTGAAAGGAAAAGGTAAGGCTAAACCTTTCTACACTGCTACCTGGTGTTGCACCCGGCCTCATTCTGGTGCCCTTTCCCCTCCCCCACCCAGCTCTCCTACACAAAGTAAGCAAACTGCCAGGTTTAGCTCCGCCCAGGGAAACTGGATGGCGAGGGACTTTCAAAATGTGTACTGACCAATCACTGATTTTAGTCTCTGCAAGTTCCTGGGTTGCCTTTAAAAGCCGAGGCTTTGAGGGCGGCTTTCGGGGGTTTGATTTAGGGTGGGGCCCCAAGCAGCCCACATGGCGCCAATAAAGTGTTCATTTCTAAATTGTTACTTGGGCCTTGCTCTGTTTGGGGTACAAAACTGCTTTCTGGGAGATAGGAACCCCCTCCCCCCAACTTCAGATTTCAGCAGTAGGAACAGAATTGGAGATTTTGCCAATCATGGGTACAGGTCTCAGTAGGGGAGCCTCTGGCCAAGCTGAGAGTGTAGCTGCCTTTTTGGGGAAGGCAGAGTCTTGAAGAGACCGAGGGATCCACCTTGTCCAGCTGAGACTGTCCCTTTGAAGAACTAGCCGTGCCCAGTATTCAAGTGACCTTGGCCATCAGCGGAGCCAGGCATCTAGCACAAATGCAACGCAAAGCAGGGGCCGGCTTGAGAGAGGAACAGTGAGTCCCTGTACGCGTGGGTTCTTGTGGTCCCCCCTTTTCTGCGCTGCCTCTCTGTGTACCGGCGGGAGATTGGGCCCCAGCTTTTTAGCCTTGTTTGCTAACTATGGCTCTGGCTGTGCCCGGTGGGTAAAATGCTTCCAAGAGTCCAATGAGTCTTCTGGCGGAATGCTGACGGGAAGCCGAGCGGCGGGGGCTCGGCAGGCGCCGCGCCCGGGGTGTAGGGAGCCCGCAGGGCTGTCCCAGAGCCCCAGGCAGCAGCCCCCCTGCAGACGGGAGCCCTGGGGGGGTGCCAGAATGGCGGCCACGCGCTGCAGGCGTACCCACACTTCCCACTAGGGACGCTCCACCACCAGCACGCACGTCCTCGCACAGGACCCAAGCGCATACCCGCACTTCAAGCAAACCCCAGCTCGGACATGCGCACTCTCTCCCTCCCGTCCGCGGCTCCCAGAACCGGGGCGCATGCGCAATCATTGCCTTCTCCCCTCCCTTATTCCATTGGTTCAATCTTGATCTGGGAGAAGGGGGGGGAAGAATGCATAGGAAGGTGAGAGCCACGCGTGCATTTCCAGAAACAGGGTAAACGGGGTGGGAGCTGGGCAAAACAGCCGTACATTCTCACCGATTGGGATGGCGGTGGTGGTGTAGGGCGGTAACGCATGCCCATTCACAGACATCAGAAAGACGCGGAGGGGTGGAGAAAGCGCATGCGCCGTCTTGGACTTCAGCGCTTGGCTGTAGGAGAGGAAACTTGGGAGAAGCGCATGCGCACGGGCTCATGCCCTCCTTCCCTCCCTCGCCCCAAGGCCTCCACAGCTCGGAGTCCCCCCAGGACCCTACGCCTAGAAGTCTGACCTTTAGGGAGGGGACGGCTGCGTGGTATTCCAGTGGCCTGAGGAACAATGCCCACAATGCATCAGGCTCTGCGGCCTGCAGAACGGGATGGCCTAGAGCGGCCATCCTGGCTTCGACGCGGGATTTTCGACGGCGTTTCGGGAAATGGAGTCTCCGGGGGGGAGGGCTCCCGGCCTCCTGGCGCGCCCACGTGATAAGTGGACTACATTTCCCAGAAGGCATGGAGGCCTCCCGTCCCTCACTGGAGCGTGTGCGCCTGCGCGCGTCTGCCCCCTGTCTTTGGCCTAGGCCCGCTAGGCCCGCAAAGCGTTGGGCGCTTTTGTGGCTAAATTCCATGAAAAGACTCTGGGTGTTCTGTGCTTCTGCTTTCTTTCCTCTCCTTTCCTTACCTCTCTGAAGTCTGGCTTCTGCCTTCATCATGCGACCAGAACAACTCTCCAAAGTTACCTGTAGATGGCGTGGCGTGAGAATGGGCGCGGTCCTGGCTTTCTCGCATGGCTCCTTGCCACGTGCCCATTGGTTGGGGCATGGCGAAGGGCTTGTTGTTTAAATGGACGGAATGCTATTTTTTATTATGTTTATCCCCTTCTAATGCCGTCCCTGAGGACATTTTTTTTTCTTTTCTGGTAAATACCAGTACTGTATGGCTGTATAATTTACAACTCATAGTTAAATAATAAAAAAAAAAGAGTCCTAGTCACATGGAATGCCATGTGCTTTAAGACGAGATGAACAGGGAGATTCAGAAACACTTGGAAAGACTTGCAGGAACTGATGCAGAATGAAGTGAGCAGAAGCAGCACAACGTGGTATACAGTAACAGCAACATTGTAACTATGGACTTAGCTCTTCTCTGTGATACAATGATGCAAGACTAGTCCAAAAGACTCACGGTGGGAAATGCCATCCGCATCCAGAGACAGAACTGTGGAGTCTGAATGCAGATTGAAGCAGGCTATTTTCACTTTTTTTGTCTTCTTTCATGTTTTTCCCCTTTTATTCTGTTTCTTCTTTCACACTATGACTAATGTGGAGATTTTTTTACGTGATTGCACACGTGTAGCATATTAGATTGCTTTCTCTCTTGGGGAGGGGATGGGGGAAGAAGGGAAAGAGAAAAATTTGGAACTCCAAATCTTACAAAAGTGAATGTTGAAAACTTTTTATGTGTAATTGGAAAAAAAGGTACTATGTACAAAAAAAAATTAGGATGTTTTCAAGAGTTTCTTGGGCTTGTTCTGACAGTACTTTTTCTGGGAAGACAGGGGACCATCATTTCTGCAATTAGTTCTTTCCAGGGATCCTGAGATTGAAGTTGTATATTGCAAGGTATGTGAAGCTAAAAGGAGCCCATTGACATCAATAATGTTATTTCTTATGGCCTCCATGATAAAAGGAGCTATATGGATAGTTCTCAGTGTTACAGGAAGTATACTCCCAGTACCAACAGGATCTCCAGACATAATGTGGTTGTTCATAGGTAATGTTCTAATGTCCTGGCATGGTGCTGATACTGGTGGATGTTCAACATCAGGTTTCCACCAGGGGAACTCATTGCCTTTGGCAGCTGCATTGAGTACTGATGATTTTTTGTTGTGTAAATAGGCTTGGAGATAGTCATCTCTTCAGACCCAGGGCCTTCTTTGCTGTGACCTCCTTTAAACCCAGAGAAAGAAGATTCTATGGTAGTGCAATACATATGATTGGTTTGTCTCCCACCAGTGATCTCTTAATTGTCTGATGGCCTTTTCTCAATCGCCATCCTGCATCACCTCTCTGCAGCCTTTAACATTGCCAATAGACCACCTTTTCTGTGTGACTCTCTTCTGCCTAGGTTTTTGTGATATTATTGTCTCCTGCTTCTCTTATCTCTGAGGACTCAGTTTCCTTTGTTAGTTCTTCAAGTCATATCTGCTAAGTTTAAGGCAGGGCATGAAACCTGAATGAATCTCACCACTGGAGTTCACTGACTGAGAATCCTTTGTGATGAGAGGATATGTCTTGGTGGGAATCTTTAAAAAGGGCTTGAAGGGTGAGAAGCCTGATAACTTTGTAGAATTGAATGTGCTGGGAAAGTTGACAGATGGGCTGGAGGCACTTGTCCAGAAATGCCCCTGCATGGAATGTAAGCTTCTTTAGGACAGGAATAGTTTAGTTTTTCTTTGTGTTCATGGCATCTACCACAGTGCTTTGTATGCATCAGGTGCTTAAGAGTTTCCTGCTGATTGACCAATTCAACTAAACGGCACACTGGAAACATTAGAAGAGAGGAGGAACATGGAAATCTCAGGACTATGTTGGGGGTTGGATCCATGGGTAGGCAAGAGAGATCTTGCCTATGCACTTTGGAGCCTGCTTGTAGAGCCTTCCCAGGAATGGCAGGACCAGGTCCTTTTTTTTTGGTGCTTTTGGTATAAATCTGTTTTTAGCTGGTCCACTAAGTTTCTAGAGTTTATGGATAAGCATGAGAAAGTGGAGAAACAGCCACTAAAAATCAGGAAGATGCCTCAGTTTTCTAGGGAAAGTCTATTGTAGGCCAACCTGGGACCATATTTCCAATGCAGAGATGTAATTGTTTGGTTGATACTAACTTGGTCTAAATGGGAAATCATGGCAATGTCCTTCCCCAAACTGGGCTCCAGAGTGAATCCAAGGCTCGAGTGGATAACAGGGGCTTGATTCCAAAATTAGAATGGCTGAATTTGCTGGTAATCTAATTATTTGGAAGTTTGTCTTGACAACTAATATCAGTTTGTCTCTTTGCAACTTACATCCATTTTTCCTATGCTTTCCTTCTGAAATAAAATGAATGAGTTTAATCCATCTTCCACATGATATCCTTAGGGCTGTCATTTCCTCACTGAATAATCTCTAGGCTAAACATGTTCAGTTGCTTCATTTAATCCTTATGATTCAGGTTCAAGATTCTTCACTATCCTGGTGGCCTTCCTTTGGACACCTTTTGGTTTATCAATGTCTTTTTCCTTCCTTCCTTCCTTCCTTCCTTCCTTCCTTCCTTCCTTCCTTCCTTCCTTCCTTCCTTCCTTCCTTCCTTCCTTCCTTCCTTCCTTCCTTTTCTTTTCTTTCTGTAGGGGGAAAGGCAGGGCAGTTGGGGTTAAATGACTTGCCCAAGGTCACACAGCTAGCGAGTGTTGTGTCTGAGGCTAGATTTGAACTCAGGTCCTCTTCACTACAGGGCCAGTCCTCTATTCATGGCACCACTTAGCAGCCCCAATCAATGGATTTATTAAGCTATGACACCCCAGAGTGAACAGAATACCCCAGATGAAGTCTGACATGAGTGGAGTACAATGGGACTTTTACTTCCCTATTGCTGGAAGCTATGTCTCTGTTAATTCAGTCCATGATCACTAACTATTTGGGGCTGTCACATCATGCCATTGATTTATACTGAACTTTCTGTTAAAATCTCGAGATCTTTTCCATCACAGATATTCTCTAACCATGCCTTCTTCATATTGTACATGCCAAGTTCATCTTTATACTGAAGCATGCAGATTTTACATTTGTCACAGTTTAGATGCTATTAGATTCAGCTGAATACTGAATCAAGGTGTTTTGAGATGCTGACCCTGCCTTCTGTGTAATTGGTGTTCTCATGTTGCTCCAACCTGGGTGATGCATGTCTATTGGTCAAGTTACTCACTTGGCCTTCCTGCCTTTCCTTTTCTACTCAACTTCTGACTCAGGGCTAATATTTCTTTTGAACACATAGTTGTCTATGTCCTCTGATGCTCGAGAGCATCATCATTGGGTAAAGACCAATGAAGGAATAAAAGCAGAGGTGTGCAGGAACATTATAAGGCATTGTCACAATTTACAAGAGCTGATTGTTAAATTTTCACTGCAAGCATGTACACTTTGGAAATCAGCAGATGTACAAATATACACATTTATTGTTTGGTTTATTGTTTAGACTTAAGAAAATGATGGAGAAAACAAGAATTCAGATTAAATTTAAAATCATTTCATGCACATGTATAATCTGTATCAAATTCCTTGCCTTTAGGGCAGGGAGAAGAGGGAGAGAATTTTGAACTAAAAAAAAAAAGTCCATATAATTGGGAAAAAATATACAAAATTTATAGAGAAGGGAGTTTCATGCATGCTTTGCCCCAGAGAGCTTGTTGTTAAACATTTACCAACATACTGCTGAATAAAAGTTATATTGTCATAGAAATATACTATAGGCTACCTGAACAGAAGAAAGAAGTAGAAGATTTGCATGAAAGAAATCACACACAGTGTGAAGACAGGATGGGAGACATTATCTGGAAACCGGCTGGAGCCCTCTCGCCAAACGCTGACCAGGGGATACATTTAATTTAATCCATTTATTGAATGGCTATCATATTGGCAACTCCTTATTTGATCTTGACTTATTTAATATTTTTAGTCTGCAAAAGTTGGAGAAAGTGGCAATAGGAAAAGCTAGTTGGAACTGATTTTATGTAACAAGTAGGAAATGGTTTTTGCAACAGAAACAATGGAAATCTTAAGGAAAATGGGTCTCTCCATCTTAGAGTTTATAATAGAAAAGGAGAGGGAATCATACCCTACATTTTCAGAGAATATATTCTTTTTTTTTTTTTTTTGCCTTTTGGAGGGCAGTTGGGGTTAAGTAACTTGCCCAAGGTTACACAGCTAGTTTTTTTTTTGTGTGTGTGTGTGGGTGTTAAGTGTCTGAGGCTGGATCTGAGCTCAGGTCCTCCTGACTCTGGGGCCAGTGCTTTACTCACTGCACCACCTAGCCACCCCAAGAGAATATATTCTTAAGGAGTTCTAAGAAAGGGGTAGGTAGGACCCAGTGTCTTAAACTTTGTCAGAGACTTAAGAGGAATGAGAAAATATAAAATTCTGAAGGCCCAAATGATTTTGATGACGAATAAAAGGGAAAGCTTCCTCCTTTCTTAGAGAACATGAGTTCCTAAGGAGCTCATTTTCCAACTTAAATTCTTAAGCAATTTATAGAAGGTGGAGAAAGTATGGTTAATGTACTAGTAATAGCTGATTGGGTCATGTGAACAACAAGATAGATTAGATATTCTCTCTGATCCCTACAACCTCTTAAGCTTCTCAAAAAAATAATGTACCAAAGTTAAGGAGCTTCAGTTGTCTCCATGGTCTAGGAAACCCAGATTCCCAAAGCAAGGTGAAAAGAAATGATGCTTACTGACCTTGTTATGGCTTTCCCATCTCCTACTCTCCCAGCAGTGAGATTTCACTAGTAGACCCAAGGAAATGATACAGACTTATAGCAAACTGCATCCCTACACTCTGGTTACCCTCCACTACCTTCTTTACAGTAATGTGGACACCCTGACTCCAGGCTTTAAAAGTTTTCTTGGGTTGCAATAACCAACTTTGCTAAAGCCCTGCAGTAGTCAAGGTCTGCTGGGAGTTGCACCCCCATAGCACTAGTGCTATAAAGCTCTGGCCTGCCACTGCTTGGGCAAAGGGCACTACAAACTCTGAGTTGCTCATGCAGGGCCAGAGAACTGAGGAACAGAGGGAGTGGGACAGGTGATCAGGACAGGACATTGTGCATGTGGGAGGCTGTGCTATACTCCATTGAGCATGAAGGACAGAGCATGGCATCCAGCTAGGCCAAGTCTGACCCAAGTTTTTGGGGGCAGAAATCATGAATTGCTGAGATATTTTGTGATCCAGTCCCCAAGGAAACCACTGATAGGGAAAGGAGTTAGAAAATGAGTGATTGATAATTTCAGTCTTTTTTTCCTCTTAAATTTCCCTAAGATTTCAGGAAGAAAGAAACTTAAAGTCATTGAACATAAATTAATGAAGCCACAGGAAAAAAGCAACAATAAAAGAAAATATGGCTTACAGATTTAGTAAAAGATTTCAGTCATCTATGAATAAATATTGCAAAACAAAAGAAAATTAAACACAGGATTTAACACAGGATCCTGTTGAATTTAAGGAGAACACAGAACCATAATATACTGTTCCTGAGTGATGCAAAAGAGAAATGAGAAGTATGAGAGTAGAATTTATGTCCAGCATATCAAAAATAATGAGTAGATTAGAAAAACTTGAATCTATAAGACTCACGAAAGTAACAAAAGACAACACAATAGATTGAGAATGCACATACAAAGAGGGTAGATTAATCTAAAAGATAAGAAAAACTCCAATAACATTAAAAGAAAATGTACTAACTATTCAAGCAAAATTTACGGATCTTGAAAACAGGATGCTGAGACAACCTAAGGATAATAGGTCTCCCAGAAGAACAGGACAGGGCAAAAAAAACTTTTAACACCATGATGGAGGGAATAATAGAATTGTGTCTAGAACTTCTGAACATAGAAAATGAAATTCCAATGGAAAGAATTCACAGAATACCTCCAGAAAAACTGCCCAAGGCCATAAACTCTAAGATACATAGCAGCTAACTTTAACAACTCATTTCAGAAACAATAAGCTCTGCAAACCATCAGGAGGAAGATTTTCTTTTTCAAATACAAAGGAAAAGATATTTGAATTGTGCAAGACTATTCTATACCAATTAGAAAACATGAGGGAAGAATGGAATAATGTATTCCAAAGATCAGTAAAACTCATGATGAATCCCAAGGTGACCTGCCCTACAAAGCTGAACTTAATCATACATAAAAAGATAGACATTTAATAATAAAGAACAGTTTGAGAATCAAATAATCTCCCCAGTTCTGGTTTCCTTTCTAAAAATGTTTCAGACAGCCCAGAAAACAACTTCAGGAGAAGTGCATAAATGAAGCAGATAAGGACAACAAATTCAACAGACAACAGAGCTATCAGTAAGAGACTTCTTTTTCAATGTACATGAGGAGATAGGTGAAAGTGGAAATCTGGTAGTGATAAAGTGAAGAGGCAGACAAGGGAGCATACACAGAACCTGGTGACACCTGCCTGCATATGAGTCAATTTTTTTTGTTTTTTTTTTTTTGGTGGGATGATGTTACCAGCACATGCACGTGAAAGGAGGGGAGTGGAGAAGATGGATGGATAGGACTTTTTGATGTGCCAGGGTCAAGCCAAGGACTAGCAGTAAAGGGAAGGTGACCTCTGTGGTCTCAGAAAGAGTAAGTGAGGAGCAGGAGGGAAAGACTGAAAAGGGGAAGAAAGTAAGGAAAACTTACTTTGGAGGTGAGAAAGGGTTCCATTGATGAATGTTCCTATAGATTTAGGGAGATGAAGACCTTATACTGGATGAGGGCTGGGGATTTGGTGCCTGAAAAATCTACTTACCTTGGGATGGGGGAGTTGGAACCCCTGAGAGCAACTGGCACCTTGAGGAGTAGGAAAGCTTGGACATGGGGAGAAGATTTCCAGGCAAATGTAGAAAAAAAAAGTCAACAAAAGAAGGTATGATCAGTGTGGGAGGGGAATTTACCATGGGGCAGTTTTCTCTCCAATACTTGAGATAATTGGCATTATTCTGGAAGTAAGGCACAATGGAAAAAGAGAATTAATGGGGCAAGGCCTACAAGGCAGCAGCAAAAAAACAAAAACAAAACACACTTAGAGGGGAGAGCCTAGAATGGATGCTTTGGAAGCTTTGATTGCATGAAGAATGCAGAGAAAAGAGAAAGTGACCAGATAATTATAGAGGTCATGAATCAGAGAATGAGGATCTAGAGTAAACAGAAAAAATGGATAATGAAGAGAGTGAAAGAAATCCTTTTTGGAAAGGGGTGCAAACAAACCTAATGAACAAGACTAGCTGAAGGGGAGGAGAGGAAGGGAAAATCTATTTGACTAACTGAGAGGAAGAAAGAGGAGTAAATGCAGGAGAGAAAAAGGGAACAATAAATAAAACCTTAAAGGAAAATGGGTAACAAATGAGAAGAGGGGATCATAAACGAGGGGAAGAGAGCTTGTATGAAGAAGGTTACAAAAAAAAGAGATTAAAGTACAGTAATTGAAGGAACACAATACTATGTTTACAGCAGAAAAAAATAATTTTAGAAACAGATGGAGGAAAATATAAGCTTAACTCATAAATTTAAATGTCAATGGGTTAAGCAATCCAAGAAAACAAGAATGACAGATTGGATAAGAAAACAGAACCCTACAATCTGACACTTACAAGAAACATATTTAAAAAAAAACAATGACATACAAAAATAAAACTGAGGCGATGCAAAAAATTATTATGTATTAAGTGAATGCAAAATAGCAGGAGTTGCCATTATGCTATGTGACAAAACAAAAATAAACATAAAAATATAAAAAGGGATTAACCAGGAAACAATATTATGCTGAAAGGAACTGTAGACACTAAATCAATATTAGTAAGAAACTTATTCACTTCAAATGCTTTAGCATCCAAAATAATGAAATATCCATTTTTTTCTGAGTTGTAATTCTAGCTCTTTTGCCATCCAGAATATCATATTCCAAGTACTCTGCTCCTTTAATGTGGTAGCTGCTACATTTTTTTTAATACTGACTTTACTTCCACAAAATTTAAATTCTTTCTTTCTGACTGCTTGTAATGTTTCCTCCTTGACATGGGAGCTGTGGAATTTGACTCTAATATTCCTGGGAACTTTTCATTTTGGAATCACTTTCAGGAGATGATCAGTGAATTTTTTCATTTTCTACTTTTCCTTCTGGTTCTGTGATATCTGGGTAGTTTTTCCTTTATATTTTCTTGAAATATGTTGTCTAGGGTCTTTTTTCTTTTATCATGGCTTTCAGGTAGTCCAATAATTTTAAAATGAACTCTCCTCAATCTATTTTACAGGTCAGTAGTTTTTCCTATAAGATATTTTACTTTTTTTTCATTCATTTGACTTTGTCTTATTGTTTCTTGATGTCTCATGGGGTCATTAGCTTTCACTTGCCCAATTCTAATTTCTAAGGAATTATTTTCATCAGTGAATTTTTGTGCCTTTTTAAAAATCATTTGATCAATTCTGTTTTTTATGGAGTTGTTTTCTTCAGTATTTTTTGGCGCCTTAAAAAAATCCAACCATTAATTATCTTTTCATAATTTTTTGGCACTGCTCTCATTTTTAACCCAAGTTTTCCTCTATCACTCTTACTTGATTTTTAAAATACCTTTTCCCTCAAAAACAAAAACAAAACAAAACAACAAACCTCTTTAGCTCTTCTAGGAATTCTTATTGGGTTTATGTCTAGTCTGCATTTTTATTTGAGGGTTTGCTTGTAGATGATTCCAAGTCATTGTCTTCTGAGTTTGTGTCTTGAGCTTCCTTCCTTCCTCCCTCCCTCTTCCTTTCTTCCTTCCTTTCTTTCTTTCTTTCTTTCTTTCTTTCTTTCTTTCTTTCTTTCTTTCTTTCTTTCTTTCTTTCTTTCTTTCTTTCTTTCTTTCTTTCTTTCTTTCTTTCTTTCTTCCTTCCTTCCTTCCTTTCATTCTTTCTTTCTTTCAGGGAGGAGGGCAGGGCAGTTGGGGTTAAGTGACTTGCCCAAGGTCACATGGCTAGTCAATGTTAAGTGTCTGAGGCCACATTTGAACTCAGGTCCTCCTGACTTCAGGGCTGGTGCTCTATTCACTATACCACCTAGCTGCCCCTTCTTATTTCTTAACTTTGGACTTTATGTTAGAGTTGGCCTCTGTTCACTGCTGGGTAGGATGTGATTAGGCTGCATGTCAGACTTTCATGTCCTGCTGTTTTCACAGCTAAGCCTGGGGGCCTGTAAGTCTTCAATGCTTCCAGAGTGGTATGATCCAGGGCCTGGTCACTTCCTTTCTGCTGCACTCTGGTCCTTACCCAGGTAGAGCCTTTGCTTCTTCATGACTGCAACTACCACTGCTCCTTTCTGCACTGAACTGTGACCCGGAGCTGGGTTCTGGGTGATGGAGCTGCCAAATGGTGTCTAATCCTGCACCCAGTGCTAGATCAGGGGTCCACATACAATCTCTTGCTGATCAGGTGTTCAGTCTCTTTACTGGTCCTGGGTGTTGTATGGTCCCAGCACTGTTGCTGCTGCTGCTACTGCCATCACCATCTCTAAGGCCCATAGCAGGTGGCACTTCTGCCAAGCCGTGCGTTAGGCCAGCTCCCACTCCAGTGTCCACACGTTTCTCTTTCTATTCTACTAAGTTTCACTGGGCTGGAAATGTAACTCACTGTGTCACATTTGTCTTCTTTGTTACCCTACTCAGAATTTGGCATGAGGTGCTTTTAAAAAAGTCGTTTAGAGGGGTGGGTTGGAAGATCTCAGAGAAATGACCAATTTTGCTCCGTTATCTTGGCTCTGACTTCCATCTAAATTCATAAGGCAAACATTATCAGAGGTTGAATAAGATATAGACAGGAACATAATAGTGTCAGGAGACTTTAATACCTCTCTATTAGTTTTGGACAAGTCTAACAAAAAGATAAACAAAAGGGAAAATGTGGAAGTGAACAAATTTCTTGAGAAATTAGAGTTAAAAGACTTACAATATATTCTGAATGGAACAGGAATAAATATACATATTTCTCAGCATTACATGAACTTTTACCAAAATTGACCATGCACTAATGCACAAAGATGTTGCAAATAAATACAAAAAGGAAAAAAAATACTTAATATATAATTTACAAACTATAATGTAATAAAAATAAAATTTGGTTCAGGGACCACAAAAGATATAGACTGAAATGGAGACTTAATGAAATCTTAAATGAATGGGTAAAAGAAAAAAAAACAAGTAAATATGTAAAAGAAAGTGATAATGATGAAACAAATCCCCACATTTCTGACATGTAGCCAAAGCAGTCCTCAGAGGGAAGAATTATATCCTTACAAACATACACTAACAAAATAGAAAAAGAGGGGATTAATGAACCTGAATATTCCTTTGAAATTAGAAAATCAACAAATAAAATAAGCACAAGAGTAGATATATAAAAAATTAGAGGGGAAGTAGATAAATTTGAAAAAAAAACCCATAGAAATGATAAATACAACTAAAAACTGGTTCTTTGAAAAGACTAATTGATTAAACCCTTAGTCAATCTGATTAAAAACTAGGGAGCAAAAAAATCATATCAATAAAGTAGCAATGAATAAAGTGAAATTATAGCAAAACCAGAAGAAATAAAAAGAATAATCAGAATATATTATATGTAATTATATGCTAACAAACTGAGGAAACAAAAAAAAATAGAGGAATACCTTCAAAACTATAAAATAGTCAAATTCTCTGAAGAACAGATAAGAATCTTAGATAACTTGACCCCAGAAGAGAAAATAGATCTAATTGTAAAAGAACTACCAAAGGTGGGGTGGGGAGGGGAAGAGATAAACTCTTGGTCCTGGTGGATTCACAGGAGAATTTTTATCAAACTTTTAAAGAATAGTTAATTTTCATACTTCACAAATTATTCTCAGAAATGGAGAATGAAAGTACCTTACCAGGATCCTTCTATGAGCTAAATATAGTTCTAATATCTAAACCAGGGAAAGATGAAACACAGAACACTATAGTCCAATGTCATTAATGAACATTGATGTAAAAAATTTAAACAAAATCCTCTGAAGCAGACTATAGAGAGTTTTCCAAGAAATTCTTCATTATTTTCAATTGAGATTTACATCTGGAATACAATATAGAAACATTATTAACATTATAATGTAACAGCATTAGAAAAACAATCGACAAAATTAATCATATTAAAAACCAAAACATAAAACCAAATGATCATCACAATAGATGCAATAAAAGTCTTTTGCAAAGTACAACACTCTTTTATGCTAAAAACCCTACAAAATGTAGGCATCAAATGACTTAAAAATATCATCAAAAGCATTTATCTAAAACCAAAATCAAGCATCATAAGGAATGGGAATAGAAAGGGACAGCTAGGAGGTAGAGGGAATAGAGTACTGGGCTGCAGTCAGGAAGACCTGAAGTCAAATTCAGTCTTACATACTTACTAACTGTGTGACCCTGAGTCAATCACTTAACCTCTGTTTGCCTCAGTTCCCTCATCTGTAAAATGGGCATAATAATAGCACTGACCTCTCAGGGTTGTTGTGAGGATCAAATGAAATCTTAATTGCAAAATGCTTAGCACAATGCCCAGCACATAGGAAGTGCTGTATAAATACTAATTATTATTATTAAATATTTATAATAATACATGTAGTCATGAAGCAATGACATTTACTCTCCTTGTTGCTGTTATTTAATATCATTCTGGAAATTATAGCAATAGCAATAAGATGAGAGAAAGTAATTAAAGGAATAAAGATGGGTAAGGAGTAGATACAACTATCCCTGCTTGTTGATGTGACAATTTGCTTATTCCCTAGAATTTCCAAAAAATTTCTCAATATTAATTGAGACAGTAATAGCTTCAGCAAAGTTGTGGGCTACAAAATTAATCTTCAAATCACCAGTCTTTCTGTATAGTAATAACAAAACACAAGAAGCAAGAATAAAAAGGGAAATTCCATTCCAGACAATTAAAAATGCATAAAATGTCTGAGGATCAACCTCAGAAAGTACACAGAAGACTCAAATACATTCAATTACAAAGTCCTCCTTAAAGAAAAAAGAAACAACTTAAAGAGTCAGTACGAGGCCGCTAGGGGGTGCCATAGTGCCCAGAGTGCCAGGCCTGGAGTCAAGAAAACTCATCTGACCCTCTATTTACCCCTTCATGGAAGTGGGAGATCTGCGAGGGTCATCTATTTTACAGTTGTTTCAGTGCACTGATCAGTTGTGTTCATTTCTTTTTTTCTTTCAAAAATGTTTTGTTTGTCTTATGAGATGGCTGTCTGGGAGGGGGAGGGACATCAGGATAACTATGGTGATAAAAGAAACAGAAAATATTAATAAAAACTTTAGAAATTGAGAATGGGGGGCAGCCAGGTGGCTCAGCGAGTAAGAGCACCGGCTCCAGTGTCGGGATGACCTGGGATCGAATCTGGGCTCAGATCCTCAGCACCACACCCAGAAATAACTGGCCTTGTAACCTTGAGCAAGTTACTTAACCCCGATTGCTTAAAAAAAAAAATTGAGAATGGCTGTAAAATTGTAGCGTGGATTGAGTACCAAAACACAGAATGTGTTACTTGACTTATTTTTGTTTAGTTGATTTTTTTTCCTGTTAAGGATGGTCTTTAGATTCGGCATGACAGAGCAAAAATAATTTATAAGGCCACCATAAGTGATCAGGTAGTTAGAGAAGAACTATCTGGCCTTGCTGAGTTTAATTCCCCCTGACTCAGATAAACGACAATCCAGTCTCTGCAAAGAATGGGCTCATGTGATCACTGAGCACTGGTGATCAGGTGAGATCAAGGGAAAGTGGAGACATTGTGGAGGTCTGGAGTAGGACAGGTAATTGGGCTTTCAGAATTAATGAGCCAGCTCGTGGCCAATGAGCTTGACTTGAATTCCTGGCAAAATTCTACTATATTATTACTAAGACGATGGTTTTCTGAGTATTTGGAAGGGAAAGTGTTTATCACCAAAGTGATGGTGGTAGACTCCATCCTCACTGGGGGTCCTGAGTGTGATACAGCAGAAGCCAAAGGGCCTGTGATCTTTGGCTGTTTTTTAGAGGAATAGCAGACAGAGGGTAGAAGATGCTGATCTGGCTGACTTCACTCTGGTCCAGATATATTCATACAGTGTTTAAGTGGACAGGCTTACAGGAAATTTGATCCCGTATTCTACTGTCTGGGGATAAATAACCACCCACCTGGTAATATTAAAAGTGCAATATAAGACCTAGAGGTAAACATGGCATCTGTTCATGAAAACGCTGAAACACGTCTCAAGGAGACCTCCTAGAGCACTGCACGTAACTTACTAGACT
Organism: Petaurus breviceps papuanus; assembly: GCF_028583685.1. NCBI lineage: Eukaryota > Metazoa > Chordata > Mammalia > Diprotodontia > Petauridae > Petaurus > Petaurus breviceps. Next base: position 7,149,885 of record NW_027186458.1, read on the forward strand.
CGGTTGCTTCCCACAGTGCTCTGCCGAGCTCATCTTGAGTGCTGCGCATTTCTTTTAATGCTCCTGCTCCATTTGACAGAATCCTGTGTCAGCCACTTCTTAATCTTTAATTGAGCTTTAATTTTTTTGTTCATTTGAACATAAATACAAAAAGACAAAAAAATTCCACCTCCACAGCACAATATGAAGAGAGGATTCAGTGTGAAATCACGAATCTCCATTTACCCAGTTTACAACTATGTAATAAATACTATGCGCTGTTTCCAAAGCTACCCTGTTTTTCGGTGCTTCCTTCTGAGTCTTCTTTGGCTCTCTGCTGTGTGCTTTTAATTTATTTTTTCTCTCTCCCTCCCCACCCTGAACTAGAGAAGGCCACCATTAGGCGCGCGCACACACACGCACAGTGTTTCTAATGCTCTAAATAACTTAGTCATTCACAGGTGTGCTTCAAACAAATATGACTGTTACTGTGCTTAATGTTCTCTTGCTTCTGCTCATTTCACTCTTTGTTATTTCCTGCAAGTCTTTCCATGCGTTTCTAACTGATCTTTAATTTAGATACCAAAATGTCATTAACTGCATCCTATCCCCCTAGGGTTCTTACTGTCAGTTCATTGTAAGCTACCCTGTAGCCTTCCTGATCCAGACGCTGACAGACCATCTGATATTTCTCATTCTCATCAGCCCTGGGTGATTGGAAGGCAGAGTATATATTTTCAAAGGCTATGGTAATGTCTATAATGGTGGTGGCACTGTTCTTATGGTGTACGATGAAATCTGGTCTTAAAGCCTCTCCCAATCCTAGAACTGCTGAATTTACCCGCGTCTATTTTTTTTTTTTTGGTACTTTGATAGCTTTAACAAGTCTATTTAAAATAACATCATGCTGTCAGGTAATAACCCCACTCAGCTAAGGATCACGGGGCAGAGGACATGTAGGAATACTTCATTTGATGCCTCTCATGGACAATAGGTATGTCTCTGGAGCCAAATCCCCTGGCTCCATTCAATGGGTAGTAGTTCAGTCTGGCTCTGTGAATAAATTGCCAGTTCAGGAAATGGGTGAAGGATCCTTCCCTCCTAAAGAAATTTGAGGCTGTAGCCATCAAGGTAATGGAATATATTATGCCCTGATTGAGTTTGCAGACCAACTGCTGTTTAAAATGATATCTTCATACATATTTCAAATTCTTCTCCACTCTTTCTAAGGCCATCAAACTGTCATTCAGCTGAATGCCAGGACACCACTATTTACTCTCCACTTGGTTGAGACTGAATCGAGCAGACAATTGTCAGGAGGTTACCCGTAACTGGGACAAAATTATTTCCAAATTCTCCTCTCCTGCTCATTTCACTCTTTGCTATTTCCTGCAATGTAAAAGCCATGTAAATAAATAGCCAGGTTTTCTGATTGAGTGTTATATTTCCTCGAGTAATATTCTGTTCCTCGAGGTATCACTAAGTGAATGGTGGGACAGTTAGTTGGCGCAGATTGGCTGATGCCGGAAGCCTCATTCCTTGAGCCACCTGGCTGATGCCTTCTGCTATAACTAGGGGTAGCAGATTCATGCCCCCATTTTATAGGGGAGAGGGAGGGGATCAATGCTGGCTATTTGAGAAGAGGTGTAGCTATCTCTTGCCATCTTTTAAGTTGTTCTGTCCGAGAGTTTGAAAGCGCTCTTGGGGACAAAACCATTTTTAAGGTGGAATGAGATGTGGGGTAGGATGACAGCTTTACTAGCTCTATTCTCTTCCAAGGAGCCAAATAAGACTTATCCATGAAGTCTCGGTCTGTAGTCAGGTTGGTCATCATGTCCTTGGAAGAATTTGTGGTATAGAACCTTGTGTGGCTTCCAAGGTAAGAGCAGTTTTCCTCAGACTTTCCAGAGATCTCTGATTTTGTATTGAAATGGCATAGGGAGTATCTTCTTCTGGCCACCAATCAACAGACATGCACATTTGGTACCATTAAAGTGTAGTTCTGCCCACGTGGCAACCTCACAGGCACTGTGGCATTTTGAGCAGGGAGCCAGGGATCTGCCACTATGACCAAATAGTCCATTTAATTTCTTATTGTTCAGTCGTTTCAGTCCCGTCTGACTCTCTGTGAGCCCATTTGGGATTTTCTTGGCAAAGACACTGGAGTGGTTTGCCATTTCCTTCTCCAGCCCATTTTACGGATGAGGAACCGAGGCAAATAAGGGCTAAATAACTTGCTTAGGAACACACAGCTAGTAAGCGTCTGAGGGCAGATCTGAACTCATGGAAGATGAGTATCCCCGCTTCCCAGCCTGCTGGTCTATGCACTATGGCATCCCCTAGCTGCCTGAGTCTGCTTACACTAAAGATATTCATTTTCCCATTGCACAAATCATACCCTAGCCCTGTCCTTGTCAGGGCACATATTATTCCAGTGTTAAGTTAAAAATCATGGGGCTAAGAGGACAGCTCCTTACCTTACCTCTGCATGGAAGTTAATACTTGGAGGCCACCTCTAATGGGTCTAGAAATCTTACCATCCTGCTAGAGTTTGTCTCTAATCCTAACTGCTTCTTCATGCAAACCGGCCCATTTTAGCACCAGTCGCATTGTTTTATGTGACACTGGGCTGAATGTGGTGGGTACTTTAAACCAGGTCCCCTCAAACATTTCCCTTTTCTATTTGGCTTTCTCCAATATGGACTGCAGTAAGAAATTATGCTCACTGCAGCTGTCAGTAGACAAAAAGCCCTTTTGATTCCTGCTTATGCATCCATTCATTTCTCATACTCCAATTGATGAGTCTTTTAGACAGGACAGAGGCATACTACATCTTATCTATGGGAAACAGGTTACCCAGTGAAACAGGCCTCCAGTTCAAGGACAGATTCCTATTACCTTTCTTAAAAAAACTAGTTATAGATGACTGCTACTCCTTCAGGACATAATTATATGTCTGTGATATACTTAAAACAGTGGTTATAAAACATCCCTCTGGATTGGTCTTCTTCCAGATCCAGTATTTAATGCCACCTGGTCCCAGAGCATTCTCAGTGCTATATTCTTATAGCACTTTAATTGACCCCATATCTCAACTAGAGCAAATGGATTACCAGATGGGTTCCTGAGTCAGCAGGGGTGTCATGATTACATATTAAAGTATGCATAACTATAGAAGGGGTAGTACTGAATCAGAAGTTGTTGTTGTTGTTTTTTTAAGCATTCCTGCAATACTTGGGCTTGGAGGGAGGCAGCGTTGGACAAGGTAGGGGACTGGTGCTAGCTTTTAGAAGGTGGTGGGGGCTTGTTCTCTGACATGTAAAATATCTTCAGGGATTGTAGAGAGAGGTCCCCCCCCCGCCCCGCTCTTTTCTTTCTCTCTCTGTATTGTACTGTTTAATTGCACAGGCAGTTTTAAATCTTGAAGAGGACCATGACATCAGGAAGGTGATGATGTCATGACTTGTAAGTGAATTGCATTTAAATGAGGCAGGGCTGTGCAAAGTCACAAGCTTCACCCTTTCTCTGGAGTCATCTAGTGGCAAGATATGGATCAGGATGATTGGAGATGGCCCCCAGATGCAGTTACAGGCCAAATTAAGGCAATTTTCAATGGGAGAAAGCATTTTCCCAAAGCCAAGCTCACATATAAGAGTTTATGTATCAAGCATTTACACAGTAAATTCCTATTAACTTTACAAAAGTTTTCTTATAATGTTCACATTATCCAATCCAGGGAAAAGCAAACCCCTCCAACTGCTATGGAACTGGCTTATTTGGGAGACCTCATTGATTACTTTCCTTTAAGCATCTGGCATATTGGGGAGACCTCATTGGTTACCTCCCTATAAGTATGGAGGTGATTTGTTTTATCTGGTTTTTACAACTAGGTTGTTTTCTCTGCATGGTTTAAATTATTAGACTTAACATCAACTCATCTACAATTACATTTAAAATCTCTGTATCTTCTGATAAAATTTAATAAGTGGTCTGGAATTTCAGTCTACTTGAACAATTATTAAAAGTTTTAATCTTCTCATTCTGAAATTTGGCTAATTGTGGATTGATGGAATTACTAGTTGGTGCTTTATAATTTGATGTATTGCTATCCCTTTCCATTTGAAATACTTCATTTTTGATTGTTTCAGTTTCAACTATGATGTCATTACTCATGTCTATTTTTGGTCCTAAAACACTAATTTTCTTTTTAGCTTCCTCTGTACATTTACCTTTGTTAGGCAGTTTTACCTGTTCTGACATTAGGTCATTAGTTTCTAGTTGTTGACTTTCCCAGGCTATCTTTGACTTTTTTTTTTAAATTTATTATCCTGAGTCCTATGGAATTGTCTTGGATTGTTGTACTGTTGAGAATATCTAAGCCATTCACAGTTGATCTTCATATTTTATTGCTGTTGCTGTGTGCAGTGTTCTCTTGGTTCTGCTCATTTCACTTTGTATCGGTTCATATAAGTCTTCCTAGATTTTTTCTCCTGAAATCTGCCTGCTCATCATATCTTATAGCACAGTAGTATTCCATCACAATCATATACCACAACTTGTTTAGCCATTCCCCAACTGATGGGCAGCCCCTTGATTTCCCATTCTTTTCTACCATGAAAAGAACTGCTATAAGCATTTTTGTGCATCCTTTTACTTTTTCTTTGATATCTTTAGGATATAGACTTAAGAATGGTCTTGCTAGGTCAAAGAATGTGCAATTTGGTAGCCTTTTGGTCATAGTTCCAAATTGTTCTCCAGAATGGTTAGACCACTTCATGACTCCACCAACAGTGCGTTAATGTACCGGTGACTTTTCTTGAGTAGGTAAGGAGAGGGACAAGAGTTTTCTTTGTTATCATTGAGGGAGAGCATATGAGATCTTTTAACCAAACATGGCCCATTGGTGGGTTCAGGTATATTTTTGGAATCACAGACTCTTTTGTGGGTTGTAAATGGGAATATGTGTCTGTGTTTCCTTGATACTTTCTGCATTCTTTAATATGAAGAACACTACCTAATATCTGCTGCAGTGAAAGGCCAACCCATGACCATGGTATTTCCTTAAATGTTTTGATAAATCTACATGCTTTTTATAAAATTTTGGAACTGAATGAAAATGTGCCACTCAAAAATCTACAGCCAGTCAGAAATCTATTATATAATTTTCTTTATTAGTATCACCTTCATTTGAGGCCACTAGATTTAAGCTGATTTTAAATACTATATTTTCTAAGTTAATAGAGAATAAAAAATATTTTTAAATGTGCTAATTAGAAGCTTTGGTTGCTGGATAAACATAGATGTTAACACATAGCAAATATCTTTTTATTGACTGAAAGACTCATACACACCTCTGGACTTATGTATAAAATAATAAGCCAGTTTGGAAATGAATAGTGATGGAGGACTGAGAGTCACATCACTGGGAACTAGCTACATCAGGGGAGTAGGGGAGAGAGAACATCTCACTCTCATTCCCTTTCTTGCCCCAAGGAAGTTCAGGAGATCCCATCATTATTAACTAGATTCCATGGCAGAGTCTGTTCACCTCTTGTTTCCTATGGCTCCTGCTACTAATGCTGCAATCAGAACTTTCAGGTGGACAGGTCCAGGCACCAAAGCCCAGCAGAGACTCACACTTGAGGAGAATTTCATGACAACTCCATAAAACGGAAAAAAGATATGATCAGTAACTAGTGTTTGTGAGTTTGCCCTTTAGCAGCAGGTATTCTTAACATGTGTGCCTTACTACCATCCTGCACTAATTTTGAGTTTATTCTCACCTTGGATTTTGTGTGGGTAGGGGGAGAACATATTCTCTCCTTAGGGGAATTTTTTTGCAACACCTACTTGCAGTAAATACCTTTTGTAAAAGTAAAATGAGTCTTACTAGCTGATAATCAATGGGAAGCACATTGGTGGAGGCTTATAACAGTACTAGAAACTTTAACCCCTCTGGGTGACCCCTGGAGCCCTAAGTAAAATGAATAGCAGCCATCCATTTAGCAGTCCAAACCGGTGCCCATGAGTGTCCATTTGCAGGAATAACCCAATAGTCGGTGCTCCATTATTTTGGATTATAGATCAGAAGTTTATCTTTGGGACACTTGGAAGATAGTTTTTAATGGACATCAAAACTGTAAAATTCAGTTTCCCAAACTTTCCCTCCTTCACTTTTTGTACTTCTACTTAGAAAATCCAAGAGATAAATTCATCTCAGGCTTCCCAAAGTGACTTTCATATTTCCTTCAGGCACTGCTCACTGTGGTAATTGATTAATTTGAGTTAGCTGGTAATTGCTAAATGACTGTGGTGTAGGATCATGGAGTGGTCCAATGGAAAACCTAATTTGACACTAGCCAGGGGTGCAAGACAGAACAGTCTTTCTCTTTTCCCACCATCAACTTGAAGCATTCAAGCTGAGCTTTTAAATTATTCTTCATGGCAGAATGAAATCGCATGTGACTTTGGATAATGGGTGGTCTGTTTGTCCATTTGGAGACATTTCTTGCTAAATCTTAAAGATGCTCTTCAGTCTTTCATTTTGACTTCTCTGCAGCATTTGACACTGTTGATTTTTCTTCTTGGATACTCTTTCCTCTCTGGGTTTTAGTTACCAAGACCTTTCTTAGTTTTCCTACATGTATAACTATTTTTTTCTCAGTTATCTTTGCTGGCCCATCATCTATATCCCCTCAAAATTGGGGGTACCTGAAGGCTGACACTCTCGGTTTTTCTACAATCTCTCTTGTTAACATTATCAGCTTACATGAGTTTTATCATGTCTGGTTCTATCTGTCCATCTTTCCTGAACTCCAGTCTTCTATCACTAATTGGCTTTTACCTGTATCCCAAAAGATGTCCCATAGATACTGTAAACTTAACATATTCAAAAACAGAACTCATTCTATTTTCCCACAAACCACCCCTTCCTCCAAACTTCTCCATTTCTTTTATTCTTCTAGTTATCAAAGTTCTCAACCTCAGTGTCATTTTCATCTCCTCACTGTCACCCCACATTTCCAAAGGGTCACTAAATTTTATTGTTTCTAATTCTACAACATTTTATTTATCTGTCCCTTTTTTTCATTCACGTAACCACTAATGTAGAAGAGGTTTATGTCACCACCTGGATTATTTTTAAATCAAATATTTTATTTTCTCCAATTACATGTAAAAACAATTTTTAACATGTACTAATTTACTGGGCTATGTCTCGCACTGGACCATACTCTATTCTCACCCTGGTGCAACAGATCTTTCCTGCCAATCTTCTAAGTGACCTTGGGTTGGAAAATTATTTCAAGCCATCCTTTTGTGGGTTCTGCCACTACAGAATTTGTTTTGAGGCATTATTTAAAGTTGTTCAGAGAGCATTTGGGGAGAGTTACTGCTTTTTCTCCACCATCTTGGCTAGCTGCCCCACCAATCCTACCTAGACTATTGCAATAGGCTCCTAATTGATATCCCTGCTGTAAGTATTCCTTTTCTCCCCTCTTCCCCAATCATTCCTTCTTACAGTTGCCAAAGATTTTTTCCTAAAATATAGCTCTCACCACATCAATAAACTCTTGCTATTTCCTCAAGGATCAAATATAAATGTCACTATTTGGCATTTAAAACCTTTAACAACTTGACTCCAGCCTATATTTCCAACATTATCACACATTATTTCCCTTATTGGACACTGCAGCCAAGCCAAACTGACCTCCTTGTGGCTCCTCATATATTCCACTCCATCTTTTGCCTCCATGTCTTTGTACCAAGTTGTTTCTCGTACCCAAAATGTGTGGCCTCCTCACCTCCATCCTTTAGAATACTTTTTATTCAAGATTCAGCTCAAGCGCTACCTTGTACACGAATCTTTCTTCATTCCCCAGTTGTTAGTGCCTTCCACCACAAATAATCTTGAATGTAATTTGGATACATTTTTATAAACCTATATTTTATACGTTATCTCCTCCAGGTAGATTGTGAACTCCTTAAAAGTAGGGGCTATTGGACTTTTTTCATTTTATCTGCAATGTGTAAGTTGGTACCAGTGTAACCATGAACTCACACTTAAATGTAGTATAGCTTGTGAGTGTAGTGTTTAATGTGCCATCTTCATCCTCCTCCCATTCACTCTCTCTAGGCTGCCTCAATATAACCAGTGCTCACTGGTACTGTTTAGTATGACCAGCACTTCTGAAGCTTGGGGTGTTATCCAGATGGATGGTCAGGGCCATGACCATGTGGTTACAACTGACTATTCTCTTGGGGTTCCAGTGTGTGTGTAGATTTTGATAACCCCTCCCTCATTTACATGAAATCAATGACCAAGAGACCATTAATCATAAAATATTTACTAAATTGTAAGGCAAAAGCAATAATAATCATGACATTTAATCCATAAGAAGCAAAAGGAGGAATACTTATAACTTTTTTACTCAATAGAAGACAAAAGCAGGAATAATTTAAAAAAATGAACATACATATTCTCCCACTGGTATTCTTGTATTCTCCCACCAATGCATACAATGTGGGCACACAGCTATAGGAACCTACCGTGTTTCCCGAAAATAAGCCCTCCCCTTACTGTGTAAGATTCCTCTAAAATAAGCCCTCCCCCGAAAATAAGCCCTATTGAGATTGCTACTGTAGTGAAGGTGATCCCCTGCGTTACACGCTACATTACGGTACCCTCTGTATGCACCCCCCCCCCCGGTGAAATGCACTCTGCGCTCCAAGCTGCATCCAATCAGAGCTGCAGCAGTGAGCGCGTCATCCTGTTCTTCCCCAGTGATTTGCTTGCTGGCGCCATTGAGAGCAGTGCCGCGGAGGAGAGCTGAGGCAGGACAACATAAGCCCTCCCCTGAAAATAAGCCCTCTGGTGTTTTTCTTTCCCAAAAAAATAATAAGACAGTGTCTTATTATCGGGGAAACATGGTAGCAGGGAGGCACATGAATGGGGAGGAAATCCACGTACCAAGTTCGTGCCAAGCCTAGTGTGCAAGCCTTGGTATCCAGTCAGAGCCACGTAGAGCCACTTCTCTACCAGTTGTCCTCTTCTGATATTCACAGCTCTCCTCCTTGGAAAAGCTGCTCATCTTCCGCCTTCAAGCCCTTGAAGTAGTGACAAGCTCTTTTCAATCGTAGTCTTCCTACATGGGGGACTGAAGAAGTCCTCTGCTCTTTTTGCAAAGAGAAATAAAGTCAACATTGCACTGAGTGTCAAACATTTTCCTTAAAAGAGAATGGCAAAGGGGTGGCCAGGTAGCACAGTGAGTAAGAGCTCGGGATGACCTGGGATCGAATCTGGGCTCTGATACTTAGCATCACACCCAGAAATAACTGGCCGTGTAACCTTGAGCAAGTTTTTTTAACCCCAATTGCTTAAAAAAAAAAAAGAATGGTGAAGCTTCTCAGATTGACTCTTTGGCCAATGCTGACAAGCCCAGTCTTCTCATTACTCAACAGAATTCTGCTTTCTTCAGTCAAATTCTAGCAAAACCAAACTCATCTACAATGAACACAGTACATAGCAAAATAGATACAAAGACTCTCTCTCTGTCTCTCTGTCTCTCTCTCTGTCTCTGTCTCTCTCTCTCTTGTTCTCTCGTTCTCTCACTCTCACCACAGAGGGCAGAAAGGTCCACCAGGTATCCCTGAGAAGTGTTCCCCTCTTTCAGGCTATAGATGGTACTAGACAGCAATAAGCTTAGACAGTTCTGTGCAGATATTGAGGTAAGCACTGGGCATACAAAAAAGAAAAGGGCAAAAGACAGTCCCTATCCTCAAGGAACAGACAATCCAGTGGGGAAGACAACAAGCAAACACATTACACAAACTATATTCAGCATAAACAGGAAATAATTCTAGCATCTTCCCTCTCAACTAAGAGGGATTAGGAAAGGCTTCTTATAGAAGATGGGGATGTAGTTGGGAATTAAGGAAGCCAGGGAAGGTAGTAGGTGGAGATAAGAAGGGAGATCAGAAAGGGGAGTATTTTAGGCATGGGGGACAGATGGAGAAAATGCTTAGAGTTGAGAGACAGAGTATATTGTTTGGGAACAAGGAGGCCATTGTCACTGGATCAAAGAATACATGTTGGGGAGTAAGATATGAGAAAATTGGGAAGGTAAAAGGAAGCTAGATTTTGAAGACTTTGAATCCCACACAGAGGATTTTGTATTTGATCCTGGAGGCAATAGGGAGCCTCTGGGGTTGAGGACAGGCAGGGGGAGGTTGTCATGGTTGGACCTGTGCTTTAGGAAAATCACTTTGGTGTCTCAATGGAAAGGCTTGTGTCAGCTGACCTACCATTAGGTGAAATAGACCAGTAGGCTATGCATTAGTCCAGGTATGAGGTGATGAGGGCCTGCACCAGAGTGGAGGTAGTATCAGGGAGAGATATGTTATTTCAGAGCATATCTGTGAGATTTTCAAAGGTAAAGTTAGTAAGGGGCAGCCAGGTGGCTCAGCGAGTAAGAGCACCAGCTCCAGTGTCGGGATGACCTGGGGATCAAATCTGGGCTCAGATACTTAGCACCACACCCAGAAATAATTGGCTGTGTAACCTTGAGCAAGTTACTTAACCCTGATTGCTTAAAAAAAAAGTTAGCAGTCTTTGACTAGAATGAATGTGTGTGTGTGTGTGTGGGGGGGGGTGAGAGATAGTGAGGGGTTGAGCATGACTAGGTTGTAAGCCTGATGGACTAGGAAAATGGTGTTACCATTTACAGTAACAGGAAAGGTAAGAAGGAGAGAAGGTTTGGAGGAAATATGAGTCCTGTTTTGGACATACTGAGTTTAAGATGCCTCTTGGACATCCAATTCAAGTACGAGAAGAAGGCTGCTGGGGGGGAGGTGAAGAGGTAGTGTGGGGACTAGTGCTGGGCTGATCCAGAGGGGCACTATACACAGCATTTAACACATACAAGTCTATGGGCACATGCACTCTGCAAAGATACCTTCAACTCGTATCCTGGCCACTAGATGTCACTGTGGGATAAGGCAGCCCTCAAAGCTTTCCTGGCCTCTAGCTATGGATGAAAAGGTTACAACTTGTCCAGGACTTTCTGTTTTGAGCTCTGTTACACCTAGGACTGACCACAGCACTCTCAATGTGCCCTGACCATGGACAAGTCCATTGCAGCTTCCATCTCCCTAGACCGCATGTTGGCCGTCTCCTAAGGCAGCCCCCAGTGGGCTCTTTGGACTCTGGTTGCTGTGTCATGGAGCTTGTAGCTGGCTAGAGCCCCAGATCTCTTGCCCCTGGTTTTTTCTTTGAAGAGTAACTGCTGTGGAGCCGTGCCTCCTTCATCTGGGACTTGTGGAAGTTTTTTGTTTCGTTTTGTTTTGTCGGGGCTGACTTTTGGTTTTATTCATTGAGTTGAGTTTCATCTTGGTTCATCTCACTTTTCTGGTCTGTTGAGATCTTCTGAGGGCTGTTTATGTCTTTATTCAAGGCACTGGGAAACATAAAGAGGACCACAGTCCTAGGTATACTCGGGACACTTTCCTGTAGACTTCCCTCCAGTGACACTGACCCGTTAATGATTCTGGCCACTCAGCCAGTCCCCCGATCAACCCAGATGTACGTTTATCTAGCTTGAATCTCTCTATCTTGCCAACAAACTCAGCCTAGTAGGTTACAGAAAAGTATCTGAAAAAGTTCAAGGAATCCATTTTTATAGCATTATTACCCTGACCCCCGAACCTAATAATACTGTTGAAAAAAGCAAGCAAAATGAATCGGGTATTAACATCATTAACCATATATATTAATTACTTACTATGTGATAGGCAGTGTACTAAGTGTAAGGAACATAAAGAAGAGGAAAAATGTCTTCCTTGACCTCAAGAGCTCTTAATCTAATGAAGCAACTATGTAAATAGAGGATCTGTAAATGGGAGGCCTTGTCAGAGTAAAAGCTTTGGGGATGGGAAGGGTGTGGGATGGGGAAAGCCTCACGGAGGAGGTAGGATTTAAGCTGAGTCTTGGAGAAAGCCAGGAGACGGAGGTGAGGAGGATCAACATTCGAGGCTCAGTTAGTAGAAAGGCGCCAAATGACTGGGAAGGCAGGAAGGGCCCGGGTTATAAAGGGCTTTCCTTACTCACTGTTCTACTCTCTGTTGATCTGAATGGCAGAGAATCTGGTATTACCTCTGACATATTACCTCTGCTGTTGCAACTGGCTTCAAGACCAATCATTTTTCAGACCTCAAAGAGCCCTCCATCAGGTAACACAGTATATCATTGCTATCAGCCTTGGTATCTTACCTACCTTTTTGCCTTGGGGTTCCACGAACACAAGGAATGTGTCTTATTCAGTCCTAGCCCAGCACTCTGCACATAGTAGGTATGTTATAAGCAACCTCCGAATGTTGAATTCTCATCTAAGATGCATCCATTCTACAAAAACATCTGCAACCTGTGCTCAGACACTAGATGTCACTGTGGGATAAGGTTTGACACAGGGCCTTCAGTGCTTTCTCAGTCTCGCTAAAGAACTGCCGATTCCCAGAATTGAGCTCAGAGTACAGCTAGTCATGCTTACATGGCCACGGTTGGGTTGCTGTCCTTCAGGTTAATTTCTAACCATAGCCCAAGTTAACTTATTTGGCTGTGTGACCCTTGTAAACAGGTAGTCCTGACTAAGATATTGGATGAAGAGAACCTTGTCTGCAGAGGCTCATTAGTGTTTTAAAATCCACAGAGTCTTATTTCTTCTGATATGAACTTGGTGTGGCCTGAGGAAGGTCATTCTCTGGACCCGCTTCCTTTTATTTCTTTGGTGTTTCTTCTATCTCCCTGAAGGGGATCAGGCAGCTCCTATGCCCGTATTCCAGAAATGAGGAAACTGAGGCTCAGGGTGGGTTGGTGAATTGCTCCAGACCACAAAGCTGGGGAGGGACTCAACTTCAAGCTTGGTCCTTTGAAAAAATTAGACAATATTGTCAACATGAGTGGTGGTCCTTGCTGCCCAATTCAGTGTGAACTTAAAAATTCAGTGGGTTAAGCCCTGATGTGTTCACACTGCATGGCTACAGCTTTTAGCCTTACCACAACTGATCATTACGAGGGATTGCAAAGAGTTTTGGCCCTTTGGGAACCTGATCCCTAAAGCCCACTGGCATCAGACTTTCTCTTTGTTGGTGGAGATCAATGCCCTGTGCCTATGGGAGGGAAGGGGCTGGGTTGGTGAGAGTGGGAGACAGCAGGTCTTGATTTCTTCAGTCTCTTTGGGCTTTCTGGCTTCCAACTCTGAGAAAGAAGATGAACAACTCCTTTCTGAAGAGAGAAAAAAACTCGGGGATGAAGAAAACATGCAGAACTTTGACCACGTTCTTCTTTTCAGCTGCAATAGAGACTTTGGGGAATTTCCTCTTTAGGAGATCAGTCTGTCTGTCTCTGTCTCTCACAGAGAGGTGACTCACCTTAACAATCTGTATTGTCTGGTAGTATTTTCATACATGTACTTCCTCTGATTTCTGTTTTGCTATCAACTTAGTTAAATGGGGTTCTTTGCTTTAATAAAAAAAAAAGTGTTCTAGACCTGGAGGACAAATGTGAAGCCCTTCAGAGTAAACTGTGTGGAAACCAAGAGCAGCCCACCTCGGAGAGCAATCACACGTTTGGCCAGAGCATGCTGGGTAGACACTTTTTTGTGTTTTTCTTTTGTGCAGAAAAACCTGTGTCGTCCTGCCTATGGAGGAGTTGCTTGACAGCCTGACGTTGTGCAAATTGGACCAGCCATGCTGGAGGTCACCCAGTCTTCAGGCTAGATATCCCTGGGCTTAAACTCTTCTTGTCATTGGTCACATAGGTCAAAGATCACACATAGGTCACAGAGCTGGTGTTTAGAGCTGGGAGGGACTGTTGAGGTAATCTGATCTGCTCCCCTGATTGTCACTGGTGAGGAAAGTGGGACCAAAGATGTGCCCAAGGTCACAGAGGCAGAACAGAGCCAAACCTAGACCTCTCTCACCGCAGTGCAGAGCTGTCCTTTGTATATATCTCAAATGTCCATAGTGACTCTATTTCCATTCTTCCCTTCCCATCAAACATCAATGCTTATCCTATCTCTAAAGTCCAGATAGGTAGAGGAGGCAAGCACAGTGAAACAATCCACTCTCTGGTGCTATGTACCTTGATGGTGAGAGGATTCTTGATATTTGGGCTGTACTAGCTGGTGTATGAAGTACCCCCAGCCCAGAGAATGCAGTATTCCAGGAGCTTTTGAGAAGGAGGCAGTGGTCAGCTCAGCTCTCCAAAATGTTCCTGAGGGAGGATGGAGACTCAGGATCACCAAGCATTTCTTCAGCATCTTCTATGTGCCAGTCATGGCATTCTGTTTACCATGGAAAGATTTAAAAAATGCTTTAGTTCCCATCCTTAAGGAACGCATGATCTCTTAAGGGCAAAATTGAAAAAAATTCTAGTGGATTCATCAAGAGAGGTCATGGATGATGGATGTGTTACATATTTTTAAAATTAAATTTTATATACAAGCAAAAATCTACCTCTGTATTTCAAAGGGCCTCCATGGGCAACATCCACATGAACTCAAACAGCAACATGTTGACAAAGAAGCTGAACAAATGGCTGAGTTTTGCAGGTTTGTTTAGAGCCACAGAGGGACTTGGAGTGGAAATTCAGACCCAGGTTATCCTCACCAGAAATGAAACCAAATGATAATCTTTAACGGGCTCAGACTTAGCGATGAATGGAGATTCCATAGGCAGGCATCACTGGCTTTGTTGAATGTAATTGATAGCAGCTTGTCTCTAGATGTAGCATGTGAAAGAGCTAGGGTTCAAGAGTGGAACCAAAGGGCCCGTTGTTGGCCCCACCAGAACAAACACAACCAACAGTGTTGCAAGAGCCATGGAACAAGTGGCCGAGTGACAGGAATTTGCTTGTGGAAGTGCAGAAGTTTTTGCTGGTAATTCGTCACTCAGAGAGTTTACCCATGGGTGCTTTGTAAGGAACTTGGACTTGGTGATCATGAAGTTTATATAAGGAAGTAGTAGATATTACAAAATATTTCTCTAGGCTGAGAAAATTTCACACCTATCAGCTACCTAGCAAGAGACTCCCTGGAGGCTGGAAGTAGACATTGGAAGCTTTCTTTTTCTATTGTACTGGCATTCCCCAAATTGTTCTGGAGAGCTAGACTGTTGTATCATGAGGTGAATGTGGGCCCCTACTCACCCCCACCCAACTTGTTCAGATCTCCAAGACACTACTCTCCCCTCTTGTGTTTGCCATCCTAGGGGTCTTCCAGAGAAGCTTTACCCAAGTGACAGAGGCCTTCCTCCAGGGACTAAAATAGGTCATGGATTTTAGTTCAGTGGTCAAGATGCCCCTACCTCCAATCAGGCTGCATGAGTAGTCCATTGATTTTACTTGTGAAGACACCTGATTTGAGTTTTCTATTGCCCTTTGATTGTACAGAAACTATTATGTTCTATGATTTACAACTATCCTTGGGAAAATATTGGCATTAATAGTATGGGCACTGGTGCATGAGATCAGCTTGGTCTAAAGCAAAGATAATAAGCTTTAGGCTGCTGGCAGGCAAAATTCCCTTGTGTCCCAGAACAGATTAAAACACCATTGAGAAATGTTTTAACAATTTAACATATTAACATCAATGATGTTAATTTGTGGTTTTCTAAGTTAATACCTGGCAGGCAGAGATCTGTTGTTATTTGAGTTTGGTACAACTGGCTTAAAGCATCTCCCCATTTAGCCAAAGCTCCCATTAAATATGAGGGTTACTTCACAATATGAATGGCACCAAAGCCATCTGTTCTCCTGGCATATTAGAGAGCTTCCTCAGGTCAGTCCATGGCCATGCAAAGACAGGAAAAAATTCTGCCTGGATAAAAAAATCTACTTTCCAAACGATGACGCTCAGTTGGTTGGGGAGTCCACTGATTGAGTCTGCTTGGACAGGCATGTGCTGTGGATGAGTAAAGAGTGGTACCCGGATGAATTCAGACCCAATGAATTTAGGAAATACTGAGCAGTGTAACGTTAGCACTTTTGATTCCAATGCAACACATGGAAATCTCCCTTGTCTTCTCAGAGCTGAAAGGCTGACTGGACTCCAGCACCAGTGTTTCTACCAGGGCTCTGAGTCCCATTTGCCTAACCTTGAGATTCACTTTCACCCCACTCTCCTTCAGAGTGACACCAGCCCCTTCTACTGCCTCCACCATTAAGCCAGCAGAACCAATCCTATATGGAGCCCTGGCAGCCTTCATGTTAAGAATGAATATGAGGAACTCTGAATTTCTTTAATAGGCAGGAAGGTCCAGACATAGAGCAGTCACTATTATGAGAAGATAGAAAGTCTCACTATTTCTGCCATCAGCAACAGCATTGCTTGGGGAGAGAGCAAAACCAGCTGCCTTGAGCACTGGCCACCAAAGAAGAGAACAGAGATGGAGTCAGGGCAGGGATGGGGCCCCCACAGCCACCTGTGACAGTCCTCTCCTTGAAACCAGGGGGCATGCTTTGCTTTTTCTCACCACAGCATCACTGAATACATGGGAGGGCCTGAAGGGCAGATGATGAATGCAAGGGCCCAAGAGTCAATCTTGTCCCATCCCCACATTTTATTAAGGAGACTCCTAAGGAAGGCCAGAGAGGAGAAGAGCTTGCCCAAGGCTGCCCAAGTTGGGAGGGGCTGAGTAACTTTGCTTTTCAATAGGCCCTACAATCAAGGAAGGTTGGGGTGGTCCAAAGGATTTATAAGGAAAAACAATAGGCACCCAATTGTATACACATATTGTAAACTTAAAAGAAATCAATAAAACAAGTGAAAAAGAGGAGAGGGCCCTGAGTCATGGGGCAGGGCAGTAAAGAAGGCCTCCCAAGTGAGGTGGTATCTGAGGTCAGCCCTGAAAGCCAGCGATGCATGCCAGGCTTAGAGCTGTTGCCTAATTCTTAGAAGTCCCCTGTAAAGGTGAGCCTGGCAGGACAGATGCCGCCATAATGGTTGGTATGTGGCAGCTAGAAGTGGTTAGTGACACGGGACAATCCTCCATCTTTAGCTACCCCTCCCATCAGAATTTGGGCAGAGTCACTTTTTCCTAGCCCCTCCCCTAGCTGGTTGGGGGCTGTCACCACATTCCTTTCATCCACCAGTCATTCAGAAGCATATGGAGTCCTTTGAACTAGTGGAGAGAGGACAATGGTGGTGGTGGGGGTAGAAAAATTCCCCAATGTTAATTGTTTGCTTATTTCTCTTTGTTAATTGTGTCTTATTTATGAAGCTTCTTTCCCCTATTTAAACATGCTCACTAATGGCGCAGTGCTCGTCTAGGTGTAATGGTCTGGACTGAAGATTTTTAATCTTTCTCAGCTATTAGAATCATTCATAAATCAAAGTTCATTGAGATTCATTCCCATTTGACTCAGGCCCCCAGCCAGGAGAAAGTGTGGCATTCTATACCAAGACTTGAACCTTTGTTACTTTTTTATCTTTGTCTACCACAAGCTATTCACCAACTGCTTTCTCTCTGACAATAATGAATCACATCCAGCGACAGTTAGGATCGATCAAATTTTTATGTAGGGTGAGCTGACTTTAAATTATTAATTAAATCAGAAATTATGAAGTGAAATAAAGAACAGAGAAACCTTTGAGTGAAACTTTGCTCAGTGGGGCAGAAGGGGAGAGGGAGGAAGGGAGTTACAAAAGGACCCAGGAGGGTGATTGAAAGTCCTTTCGAGATCTGGCAATAAATAGTTGAGCCAGCCTCACCTGTCCTCAGGGTCCTGGAAGGTGGAGGCAGCAGCGTATGCAGCCAAACCTCCTCAAATTCAATCTCTAGCCCCCAATTCAGCTTCTATTTCTCTCTGCACACAACTCCACTCAAATCCAACTCTTGGAATCTCACCGAGATGTGTCTGGGTCTCACTCTTCTCCATTCCCGCCCCATTCCCTTGTCTTCCCTCTGGCCTCTCCCTCTCCCAAAAAGCCCATCCAGGACAGGTAGAGCCCATGCTGGATGCCTTCATTTCCACGAAGCTCATTATCAAGACTCTGAAGTCTTCCCTCCATCTGGTCTGCAGAGATCCATCCGTAAAACTTGCTCCCCAAATATGCTTTTCCTTTTCTCCCTTTCCCCAAATGTTCCTGTTGTTGATGAATAAGCCAGGCAAATTATAATTCTGCTGTATTTGGAGCCACGTATGCATTGGGTTTGTTATTTGACCCTTTCCCTTAGGTAGGAGATCCCAATGTATCCTAGCTTCTGCTCCCTTGTGGCATATCTTCATTGTCTTATAAAAGAAATGGTATTCTTAGGCTTCTTCTTTTAAGAAAACAAGCCTGGTCCCAGGGGTCCAATGATACTGGGACGAGAAGTTTTTAATTTTCATGTCCTTGGGACTAGACATGATTCATGGTCTCCCATAGTCATTTGAAAGTAAAATGAAAAGGAATGAAAGCAGCTCAGTCTTCCCCATGCCAGCTCCCTCTCCACCTGGTACCCTAGAACTCACTCAGATTGATTAGTGTGAATGAGTAGTTGAGGGTTTTCCCTTGGCAGCAGTGGGGAAGTGGGACAGCAGTCTAGGCAGAGGCTCTTAACCTGTGGACTTAAAAAAAAGTTGATGACTGGATTTCAACATAATCTTTTTTCCTTTGTAATTTTATGTATTTTCTAAATTTAAAAACGTGATTCTGAATGGATGCCTTGGCCTCATCAGATTGCCATGATCCGAGCTTCATGATACAAAAAAAAGGTTCAGAACCTTTGAGAGGGATAGCAGTCTGCTGAGCAGTATGGTGAGAGGGGTTGTTCTGGAAGGAAAAGGAAATTTCTCAGGGTTTCCTGTCTTCTAGTAAAGGAAAATTCCATTCTCATAGGACTAATGATGAACTTATGATTGATGAAGAAAATTCTATACTTCTGAACCAAGCTGATTCCCAGAACCTGCTTGTCAGTCTTTATGCCCAGAAGGCTTGCTGTCTGCACTGCTCTGCTGTGTTCCATTTGTCCGAATACCAAGAACAGTGCTTGGGATGTAGCAGGTACTTGAGATGGGTGTTGATTCTTATGTAATACATGGAGATCAGAGCAGCACTTTCCAGTCCTTTTTCTGTCACAGCACTAGTAATGGTATAAATGAATAACTTCCTTGGGAAACATATTTCATATTTGGGAAGCAGATAGGCACTCTTGGTCAATACTGGTTTGTGCTCTGAAACCACAGAGGAAGAGCCCCGTGCTCCATGTCCATAGACCTAAGACTGATCACACTCTTGTTCTGTCTCACAGGTGGGGGCTTGACCAAAGGCCCATCTTCTAGGCCTTCCTGATCAGGTCTAGCTTCATAGATTCCTAGGGTTGGTAAATCCATCTTAAAGCCACGTTTCTTAGGCTATAAATCTAGATCTGATTAATGTTGGTCTTCAAACCAAGGGGAATGACTGGACCTTCCTGGGGCTGGGGCTGGAGCTCTTGGAGATGACAGACTTGTCAGACTTGCCTCCTGGCAGTCTATCCCTCCTCAGGGGCCTTCCTCTTGGAACAAAGGGACAAGACACAGATGAATGACCACCCTTGCCATGCCCTTAGAGACAGGTCCATGGTGCAGTGGATAGTTCTAGGCCTTGAGTCAGAAGACCTGAATTCAAATCCTGCCTCAGACACTTACTAGCCATATGCCCTTTTGTATGCCACTCACCTCTACTTCAGTTTCCTTGATTAAAAAATGGGGATAATAATAGCTCAGTGACTGGAATCTCATAAATGCCTATTTCCTTCCCTCCCACACCTTGTTCTAGCCTTCCTAGTGCTAGACAGCTGGAGACACAGTGGTCAAGGGTGGGAGTGAGGGACAGGGAATTTTCTGTGGCCCTTCTGGGCTTGCCTCCTGCACCCATTCCATTCCCCACTGCACTTGGCATTCTGTCCTGCATTGTACGCCTGCCAAGTACAACGGACCCCTTCCAGGTCATTAATTGGATCATAGACTTAGAGGTGTTAAATGGAATAGAGATCATCTAGCCTCATGCCCTGATTTCAAAGACCAGAGAGAAATGGATTTATTAGACCATAGAATATCAGAGCTGGCAGAAGCCTTAAAGATCTTCTTGTTTAGCCTCTTATTTGACAGGTAGGGAAGCTGAGACCAGATAGGTTAAATGACTTGTGCAAGGTCACATGGACTGAGCTGAGATTCGAACCTCTGACTTTAGATCTTATGTCTGCTACAGTGTATTGCCTCTTTCTCAGAGGGCCATATTCTCTCTCTACCTTCTAGCTGAGCCCTGGCCCTCTGCACTTTGGTCACACGACTCCTCACTGTTCTGCTTGCGCAGCCCATCCTTCCCTTTCAGACTGAGATGTCTTCAGCCCTTATACTCTCAGTTGTGTGCAGGGAGGACTGGCACCCCTAGTGGGAGGACACACTGAGCCCTTTTCAGGGCTGCTCCTGCACCTTTGGTGTCTACCTGGTACTCAACTCTCACCTGTGGCTCCAAGAAGCTGTAGTTTGCACAGCAACCACACCCTGATAAAGAGCAGATGGGTTAAACCAGGCTGGGGGTAACTGACAGGCCTCAAACCCCTCACTGAGTTAGGGGGGTGTCCACTCCAAGCATGTGAAGACTTTCCCTGATTGAATGGGGAGATGAGAATAATTGGTTCCAATGGCCAGGAGGGTGGTTGAAGCAGCCAAGGTCATCCACTGCATCCCGGGTCATCCTGACTTTCATCTTTCCATTGGACTTTGACGACTCTAGAAGAGAGAGTGAGGTTGATGGCTTTGGACCACTCTGCCTCACAATTCACTGGCAAGTCATCAACTGTGATGTCATCAGTTCTCTTCAACAGCGAAGGGCAAACAGCAGCCCCAGGACTCATGAGGGGCAATATGGTGACCGGAGGTCAATGCAGAGGCAGTGAGAGGCCTGGCTCAGGGCAGTCCTGGTTATCCTTCCTGAACTTTGTGAAAAGAAGCAAACAAGAGAGTGCTGTTCAAAGGCCCAGTGCACAGACAGAGCCCTAGCCTGCTAGGGGAAGAAGAGAGCTTGGCCAGTCACCCAGCCAGGAAGCGGCAGACTCACATGAGACTAGATATTTCCAGTGCCAGTCTGTGCCTACTTCCATGGATGGTATCATGATGCTCCCAACCATTTCCAATGTGTTCATATTTGGTGCTGAACTTCTCACATGAATGGAACTCACAATGGTGTAGGACCGGGTGATCTTGTCATGGAGGAAGTGACTGAAGGATGCTGGGAAGCCTAGATTGGAGAAGAGATGACATAAGGTTAGTTTCAATCATTTAAAGCTCTCCCTGTCTTGTGGAAGAAGGATTTAATTGGATCTAATTGGCTCCAGAATGTGGAACCAGAGCAATAAAGAGGAAGGAAGGAAAGAAGCATTTATTAGCACTTTCTACATGCCAGGTTCTGTGCTAAATTCTTTATAAATATCTCACTTGAGTCTCACCACAACACTGGAGGCAAATGCTATTATTCTCATTTTATAGTTGCAGAAACTGAGGGAAACCGAGGTTGTGACTTATCCAGGGTCAAACAGTCAGTATCTGAGGTGACATTTGGTTTTTTCTTTTTGGAGGGCAATTGGGGTTAAGTGACTTGCCCAAGGTCACACTGCTAGGTTTTGTGTGTGTGTGTGTGTGTGTGTGTGTGTGTGTGTGTTAAGTGTCTGAGACCGGATTTGAACTCAGGTCCTCCTGACTCCAGGGCCAGTGCTCTATTCACTGCGCCACCTAGCTGCCCCCTGAAGTCACATTTAAACTCAGGTCTTTGTGACCTCAGGTCCAGGGCTCTATCCACTGAGCCTCTTCCCTGTCCCTTTAATAAATGTTGTAGAGACAAATTCCAGCCAATTGATAAACCTCTAAAATTTTGACTATTGTTGGGTTGTCAAAAAGTGTACTGGACTGATTCTGAGAACAATGGGTTCCCTGTCACTGAGGTCTCAAGCAGAGGGCAGATGGTTACTTTACAGAGAAATGTCCAGCACCAGGAATTCTAAAACCTGTGAGAACTTCAGTGGTGCTTTGGTGGGGCACAGGGGTGTTGGCCTTGGGAAACCACTCCCACTCTTCTCCTACTGCTGACCATGGACCAGGAAAGGGCATTTCCCAGCAGAACTTGTCTCCAGTGAGTTGTGCTTCCCTTCCCTGTAGGGGTAGAATAAGATTCAGAGAAGCAAGGCACCTGAAGAGACCATGGCTGGGGTCTATGGACATTAGGCTGACAAGGCACTGCCCTGTTACCTTTAGGGGGGTGTGCAGCTTATCTGGAGGAACAATCTCTCTCCAGAGGACTCCACCTCTGACTGTTCCTTATTCTATGACCTGGGGACCCAGATGCTCTCTCTGTTGCCCTCAGCTAGCCAGGAGATTATGTCAGCACAGAAGTGTGATTCCCATGCCTCAACCTTGGAACAAGGAGAGGGAACAGACATTTATTATGCACCTACTATGTGCCAGATACTTCAGTAAGGGCTTTAAAGGTATTTGATCCTCATAACAACCTTGGGATGTGTAGACTCTGTCATTATTCCCATTGTATGGATGGGAAAACTGAGGCATGGAAGTTTTGTGACATGCCCAATCTAACACATCTAGCGAGTGTCTGAGGAAGGATTTAAACGTAGGTCTTCCCGACTTTAGGCCCACTGCTTTATGCATTGTGCTACCTTGCTGCCTAGCAAAACTCTGATCTCTGTCTCCCCCTCTTTCCCTTTCCTGTCATCCAAGTTATTGTTCTGCTTTGCAATAGGTGATTTTTGCTGAGATTTTTGTCTTTACTGTCCTTAGCCCAGACTTTTAAAAATGGTATTTATAGTATTTTCCATTTCTGACAACAGTTTTACTTCCCATTGACTTGGCCTCCCCACCCAATAGACACCACTTATAGCCAATAAATACAGGCTAACAAAATCAGTCAATCCAGTGACCACATTGGACATATGTGCCTTCTGCTGCCCCTCTCTTCCCTCTCTGTGAAGAGGTGGGAGGCGTTCTTCATACAAGCCATTTCAAGTTGTGCCTAGTTTCTGAAGTGGGCAGGGTTCTGAAGTCTTTTGTCATTTTTTGTCTCTGAAGTATTGAAGTTCTTGCTTTCCATCAGTTCATCCAAAGCTTCCCATTTCTTGGAATTCTTTAAATTTATCATTCCTGTAGGACGATCATATTTTAAAACACTCATATGCCAGTTTTGTTCAATTATTCCCCAATTGATGGCATTCATTTTTTTGGCAATAAAAAAGTGTCACAAATATATTTATTTTTTTCAAACATGGGACTTTTTCTATTTAAAAATATTCTTGGAATCTCTGGATAGTATTGTTATCACTGGGTGAAAGGGTGTGTACAATTTAATGATTAATTTGTTATAATTTTAAATTATTTTTCAGATGTATTAACCCAATTCAAAGATCCATCAATGGCACATTAATGTGCCTGCCCTCCCACAGCCCCTCCAACTTGTGCCTTTTTTTACATTTTTTGTTACCCTTTCCAATCTATTGGGTGTGAGGAGAAAGCTCAGAATTGTTTTAATTTGAATTTTTTCTTTGGAATTTGGAGCATTCTTTTATATAAAATTCAGATTTTTCCTGAAAAAAGAATGAAAATACAAATGAGGTGAGCAAGTTTGACTTCTGGCTGTCACTTTCCCCTGACAGCAACTTCCCGTCAAGTGGTGGCTGTTTATTCATAGAAATAAAGACCCCAAATGGAGTTTGCATGCTAATGAGGATGTCAGTGACTCGTGCTTTCCAGGAAGGGCCTGAAATTATTAAAGGCAAATTATACCCACAAATCTGTCATACCACCCTGAAAAGCAGAAGCTTTTGTCTTGGCAAGAAAAATAAGTCCTAATACACTCAGGCAAACTTGGTCAGAGCAGGAAATGAACAGTGTTCTGTCCAGCACCAATTAGCAGGAATTTCTATCACCCTCTCCTTTTTTCTCCAAATGCCAGTCACCAAGGAGGCTTGATTCACTTTGGTTCTTCCAGTTATCACCCACTAAATGGTACCCATTTTTGAATTGACATGGTGAACTTCCTTGAACAAATCTCTTTTCCTGTGGTTTTACATTCTGCTGGGACCAGGTTCTGGAGATGTATGACATAAAGTGCACTTGGTGATGTTTGCTTGATCTTTATGGTCCAATTTGTCTCCTGTGAATTCTTGTCTACCTGGTATGCTTGTGTCTAAAAGATTATTCTTACCTGTGCTTGGATATCATGGTTATTAGGTCAGATACCAGAATTGTGCCTTCCTGGAGCAATAGGTATGTTCTTCCATCGACATATGAGCCTTCTCTTTGGAATGTGTAGGAAGGTTTTGGGGCAAATATCTCACATGTAGTTTTTGCTCATAGTCACATTTAACTAATGCTTTCCCATTCTATTCAGTCCTCCCCAGAAGCAGGAATACCACAATCATGGCAATAAAAAGTTCAAGACACATAATTGCTGGGTAATTTAATAATTTTATTAATGATGACATCATTTTTATTAATAAGAAGATGGTCAATTGGCCATTAATCAATAACCATTTATTAAATACCTACTATGTGCCAGGCACTGTGCTAAACACTGAAGATACAAAAGGAGACAAAAGACAATCTCTGCCCTCAAGGAGCTCATAATCAAATATGGGAGACAACATGAAGATGAACACATCCAAACTACATACAGGATAAAAAGGGAATAATTAACAGAAGGAAGACACCAGAATTGATGGAGACTGGAAAAGTCTTCCTGTGGAAGCAGGATTTTAGTTGGGACTCAAATGAAGCTAGGGAAGTCAGTGGGTGAAGATAATTAGGGAGAGTTTTCTGATCTTGGGGAACAGCCTGTAGCCAAAAGATGGAGTGTCTGGTTTGAGGAACAATCAGGAAGCCAGTGCCAGGGGATGAAGGAGTATGTGGGGGAAGTGTAAGACTGGGGAGGGGGGAGTGGGGACTAGGGTGTGAAAGACTTTGAATGCCAGAGGATCAAACCACCAGTATGTATTTCTGATCAATGTTTATTTACCTGGAAATTAAGAATATTAAATACCAATATACAAGACATAGCTGATGTGGAAAAAAATTACACTTATGAGACTACTCAAACATGAGTGCTTTTGAAAGAGAACAAACATTCCATTTCTCATCAGGCTTTGTTTCCCTCATGCAGGTAGTGACTGATGAGAAAGGGCTTCTTTCAAATGGAAGAACTTACTTCTGGGTTAGTGAGTGATTGCACCCAGGATAGTACCTGACACCAGCCAAGAGTTCCTTGATATGATTCCAGCAAAGGAGAAAATTTATTTTTCTTACTTCACTCTTGTAGCCATGGTTTTTGGAACCCCCAACTTTTATGGAGAAGGGGAATGTAACTGTCCTCAATTGGAAATATGGATGAAATTTTCTCCCACTTTAGTACTCATTTCTGCCTGTTTAAATATTTTCTGTTCCTTTCTGTACTTGTTAGTATGATGAGTGCAAACTTCTTGAAGGTTGGTACTGTTTCATTTTTGTTTTGTAACCACAATAATTAACAGTCTCTGGCACGTGTTAGATGCTAAACAATACTGATTGATGATCAACTGTAGACTTTAAAGAATTCCACTTTTCTAGTTAACAAGAATTTATTTCTTCTTCCTCCCACCTCACCACTCCTAGTGAAAGAAAGAAAGAAAACCTCCCAACAAATATGCATAGTGAAGCAAAGCAAATCTGTGCACTGACCACGTTCCAAAGATCCATGTCTCAGTCTGCACCTTGCATTCCTCACCTCTCTGCCAGGAGGGGTGGCATGCGATTGTTGTTAATCATTAACTTGATCAGATTTCACAGTCTCCCAAAGTTCTTTGTCTTTACAATCCAAATGAACATTTAACTCAGTTAAATAACCAGCTAGTGGTTTTTTTTATTTTACATTTTTAATTTAATTTTTCAATGAACAAAAATCCATTTTTCTCCCTTCTTCAGTGTTGTTTAAAACAATGAAGAAAAAATCCTTTAAACCTTTATATATATATATATATGAAATCAAACAAACAAACACAAAATACATATTACCGTGTTTCCCCGATAATAAGACACTGTCTTATTAAATTTTTTGGACAGAAAAACACCAGAGGGCTTATTTTCAGGGGAGGGCTTATTTTAATGAACATTGACAGCAATTTTAATAAACAGGTAAATGTGAACAAAAAAACGTACCTTTATTCAATAAGCAAATCACTGGGGAAGAACAGGATGATGCGCTCACTGCTGCAGCTCTGATTGGATGCAGCTCGGAGCGCGGCGTGCGTTTCACGGGGAGGGGGGGACGGTGCATACAGAGGGTACTGTAATGTAGCATGTAGCGCAGGGGATCACCTTCACTACAGTAGCAATCTCAATAGGGCTTATTTTCGGGGAGGGCTTATTTTAGAGGAATCTTACACAGTAAGGGGAGGGCTTATTTTTGGGATAGGTCTTATTATCGGGGAAACACGGTATATATATAAATATATTTATATGTTAAATTCATGTAATTCACATGTTTTATATCATACATTTATATAAATATAAATTTAGATATGTGTCATATATTATACATATGTTTTATATAGTTAAACCAAACTAATTCTTTTATCTCTATCTTTCTGTCTCTCAATACATATACATATATATGTACACATACATAGATATACACAAATATATTATTCTGTCTCTTGAACACATCATTACTGTTATGAGTTATTTTAAAAAGTTTATAGATTTCTATTGGTTGGAGGGCAAAAGCAAACCTGAGAGGTGATTTAATCATTGAGAATCCCCATGATGTGAGTGAACACAGAAGGTACAGACCTGGTTGGACCCTAGGCTACCTCTAGAATCACAGTGCTTGAAGGTACACTAGTAAACACAGAATTGGCCTCTCTCATTTTATAGGACACTGAGGACCACAGAGAGAATGTAGCTTGAGAACAAATGGTCACACAGCTACTTCAGGGTTGAGTGGTGATGGAAACTCAGATGTCCTGAGCCCCAGGCCAGAACTTACAGAGAGCACCATTCTATGCTGACTCCTGTAAGTCACTGAGGCCAGCCTAAAAAGCTGCTGTCATAGATGGATTGCATGACATAGGTTGGATATCAATTGATTCGAGGTCCCATATTTGCTGGGTGACCCTTTCACAGCCATGATACCCACTAGGTAACTTTAGTTCTGAATTTCCCAAAGGATAATGCTTGAGATCTCCAGATGGGTGTTTGCCAATGGAGCTGTTACCTTGCCTCCACCTTCTGATAGAAGTTATCCCCAACTATGGCTTCCAGTGTCTTGGCAAGGGAGGAGATGCTGGGATTGGATCAGTGGGAGGATGTAGAAAGAGATAATAATGAACTTTGAAGGTAATTATTCAGTCAACTAGCATTGTAATACAGGCCATGCATGGTGCTGTGTTCTAGGGATACAAAGAAATGTAAACAAATAGACAAATAAAAACAACCCCAAAAAAGCAGCCCCTGCTTTCAAGGAGCAGTCTAACAGAGGAAGAAAACATCCAAATAATGTACAAACAAAATGTGTACAGGATAAATTGGATATTATCAAATGAGGGAAAGCACAAGCATTAAGGAGGATGGAGAAGACTTCTTGCAGAAGATGGGACTTCAGCTGAAACTTGAAGCCAGGGAAACTAGGAGACAGAAATGAAAAGATGAGAAAGTCTTAGTCATGACAGATAGCAAGAGAGAATGACTGGGAATGGGAATGAGAAGTGTCAGATTCCAGGAAGCACAGGAGTAGATCAGTGAGTATATAGTGGGGATGGGAGCAGTGTAGGAAATAAGAAGACTAGAAAGGACGCAAGGGGCCAAGTGGAAGGCTTTAAGAGTCAAACAGAGAATTTTATATTGGATGCTAAGACCAATAGGGAGTCATTAGAATTGACTGTATAGGGAGGTGGCTTGATCAGCTTCTGTTCTTGGAAGATGACTCTTGTTACCTTGAGTCAAGGATGGACTGAAATGTGGAGAGGCTTGAATCAGGCAGACCCACCAGCAGAATATTGTACTAGTCCAGGTATGAGGCAATGGGGGGAGTGGAGGAGGGTGGCAGTGTCAGCAGAGAGAAGGGAGGGATATGGGAGAGATTTTATGAAAGTATTATTGACAGGCTTTGGCAACAGATTTTATATGAGAGTTGAGAGATAAAGAGAGTGAGGAGTTGTGGATAGCACCTAGGATATGAGTCTGAGAGACCGAGAGGGTGGTGGTGACCTTCATGGTAATAGAGAACTTATGAAGAGAAGGTGTTTGGGGATAAAGAAAAGGAAAATTTGTAGAATTATGACAGAATTTCTGTGGGAATGAGAGCAAATATCTTTGCATGGTGTGATTTTCCCAACATTTGTAAGAGCTTTTGTGCATTGCCTCCCTCCCCAAGTGCTTTGTTCCATGATTTGGAAAATGCACACTTGAGGGAAGTGCTCGAGGCAGGGAGGGAGCCCTGGGTGAGACCATAATGACAGCAGGTTTGTAATAAATCCTCCTCTCCTATGCATCAGCATCAACAGACTGGCCATATACCCCGAGGCACCCAAAGTGCATATGTTCAGCTCCTTGCAATGTTTCAAAATGATCTTTCTGGGGCGTAGCAAGAAGTGAAGGTCATCAACACACAAAGGTACCAACTTTGTTCATTATGTCTCAAGAATGCAGAAAGTGGACTTTCTGACACCTGTGACTTGCTGAATCAGAAAGAGCACTGACCTTTACAGCTAAAGGATCCTGTTACAAAGCTTGGCTTTAACATGCATTGTCTGTGCCACTAAGCACATCCCTTATGCTCCTTGAGTCTCAATTTCCTTGTGTATAAATTAATTGGGTTAGAGGATACCAAAGTTTCCTTCTAGCTTAAGATCCCATTAGTTTTAAAGAAAGAAACATCCCCAGTCATGCCCATTGAAGAGTCTTTCAGTCTCACAAATCTTCTGTCAACTTTATTTGGTCTCTCATCCTAATTGGCCATTATGATATTTGTGGATATAGATTCCTGTCTTTTTCATTAAGGTATTCAAATGGTGACTTTACTGTTTGTTTCCTAACTCTGGGTGCTATTAAGTGAATTAGGTTTGCCAACTGTTAATTTCCATTCCATTTTTTTTATTACTGTAAACTGTTTTAACCTTAACATTTTTTTCATGTGTCCTGTATCATGTATGTGCAGACATTAGTCCAGAGTATTTATTTTTGAATTTGTTGAAAGACTTTGCTTATGATTCCTTATACATCTCTTTAATGAGGAGGTGGTGAGGACTTAACATCCATATGTCTTGCCAAGTCCACTAATCCTTTCCAATAGCAATGGTTTCTCTTCAAAAATCTTGTGAAAAATATAGTATCACCAACTTATTTCAGATTTTCCTTTGAGAAGTACAGTTGCCAAAATGGATACCATAGTCCACATTGAAAGCCTGGCTAGTATGGATAAGAGATTAGGAAATAGATCCATAGCCTGGAATGGAGGCATAGTAGAGGACTGATTGAGCTCCTTCTGTCAGAAGCAGACCAATGAATAAATTATTTTGATATCTTACTTATCTTCCAATGTTGGAGCAAGCACTTTTTACTTAATTTTTTTTTTACCAGCAAGAGTAACCAACCTAGTTGCTATGGTGGAAACAAAGGGGACCTTGGAAGGAAGTGAGCACTCCATTTTAGAATTTGGGCTAGGTTAATAAAGGCACAGTCTGCCATACTGTGTAGGTTTTGTGCTACATATTTTGAAGTATTCAAAGAAAAAGATAGGCTTAAGCAGGACTGTGCTGGAGGCAGTTTATACTGGTTCTTGGGAATCGGTTGTTGGGCTTGGGGGGCTGGAGCCAAAATGGCTGGAGAAAAGTAGAGAAAGTACTGTAGCCAAGCTCTCTTAACATTCTTCAAGAAGCCTTTAAAATAACACCCAAAATTGAATTCTGGAGCAACGAAGCTGACAAAAGATGGGGATGAGACATTTTTCAAGTCCAAGAGAACTCAGGAGGTTAGAAGGAGAGATGTGTAACACTGAGGTGGGAGCCAGTTCAGAGCCTGCATGGCAGCAGCACCACTGGTGTGCCTTAGGGGCAGCAGGGACAGCAGTACCAGTAGCTTTGAAAGCTTTCAGTCCAGAGATATAAGATGATCAGGCAAATTGGTGAGAAGTAGATAAAAGGGGAGCCCTGTGCCAGTACTGGGTACAGGACCAGTTGCTGTTTGGCAACGTCATTACCTATATCCACTTCTAGGTCACAGTTCCAGGGTAGAGAGGACTGATTTCAGTCCTAAGGGAGCTCCAGACCTGAGGAACAGTATTATTTGTAGTTTCAAGGGAGCAAGGGCTCTTCCTAGATAAGGACTAGAGAGTAGACCAGGAGAGCAGTGATTACACCTCTGATTACACTTCTCCCTGGATCACAGCAACTTGGAAGCAATAAAGCCCCCAGAACTAGCTCTGAAAACAGCAGTGGAAAAAAAGCCTAAAGACTGAAGTTTGTAACAGCACCCACACCCCCATCCGGGAAACAGAATCTACGTTTAGCATAAAGTTCAAAGTCAAGAAATAGGCTGGGAAAAATAAGCAACAATAAAAGAACCTGGCCATAAAAATCTACTGTGGTGACAGGGAAGATCAGAACAGAAACACAGAAGAAAAACAGTAATTTCAAAACAGTTTATGAGCAAAACCTCAAAGCAAATAAAAATGAATTAAACAAAAGCCCAGCAAGAATTCCTGGAGGAACTAAAAGTTATTTTAAAAAAAAATCAAGTCATATGAAATGAAAAAAATTGGGAAAAGAAATGAGAATGATGCAAAAAAATTATGAAAAAACAATCATTTAGTAAGAGAAGCGCAAAAAATACTGAAGAAAACAACATTTTAAAAGCCAGAAATCGACCAAATTGAAAAAAAAAGGAACAAGAACTCACTAGAGAAAATAATAGAATTGGGAAGGTGGAAATTAATGATTCTTTGAGACATCAAGAAACAATAAAACAAGTTCAAAAGAATTAAAAAAAAAGATTTTCAAGCAACTAAAAAGATTTCAAATACCATGAAGCCAGTCAGGATCACACAAGATTTAGCAGTCACTACCACATTAAAGGAGTGGAAGGCTAGAGATACGAGGGTCGGGGAAAATAGAGGTGGGATGGGGACCAGGATAGAATGTATATTTAATGAAATAGAGGACTTTCATGCAGTTTTGATAAAAAAAACCATAGATGAATAGGAAATTTAACTTTCATGTACAAGATTCAAGAGAAGCCTATAAAGGTAAACACAGAAGATAAATGGTAAGGGACTTAGTAAAGTTAACCTGTTTACTTATCTTTTAAGAACTGTATCATTATTAGGGCAGTCAGAAGGTCTCTAATTAGAGGGTATGGGAGTGAGTTGATAATGTTGGGATGATTTAAAGAACAGATGAGTAAGAAAGAGGGGTGCACAGGGAGAAGGGGGAAAGGAGAAGAATGGAGAAAATTATCTCACATAAAGGAGGCATACAAGAAAGAGCTTTTACAGTGTAGGTGAAAATGGGGGGACAGGGGACGCTTGAAATTCACTCTCTCATGAATTGTTTCAAAGAGGGAAGCACTGGGAGGGGGAGGGCGCCTAGGTGGCGCAGTGAATAGAGCATCGGCCCTGGAGTCAGGAGGACCTGAGTTCAAATCCGGCCTCACACACACACACACACACACACACACACACACACACACCCCTAGCCATGTCTACACATCTTACCAAACAGAAACAGGAGGAGAAGGAGATAAGAGAAAGATGGGGGTGTGTGATAAAAAGGAGGGTAGATTAAGGGAGTCAGTGGTCTGAAGCAAAACAGACTTTTGAGGAGGGATAGGAGAGAGAGAAAAGAGAGAGAGAGAGAGGGAGGGAGGAAGGAAGGGGAAGAGAGAGAAAGAGAGAAGAAAACAGACAGAGGGAAATGCACAGTAATTATGTGAACTGTGAATGTGAATGAGATCAATTCACTCATAAAATGGAAGCAGATAGCAGAATGGAAGAGAAACTATAATCCAACAATATGTTGCTTACAAGAAACACACTTGAAACAGAAAGATACACATACACACAGAATTAAAATGAGGATCTGGAGCAGAATCTATTATACTTCAGTCAAAGTTTAAAAAAAGGCAGGGGGATAACAAACACGATCTCATACAAAGCAAGAGAAAAAATAGACCTAATTAAAAGAGAAAAACAGGGAAACTACATCTTGCTAAAAGTTACCATAGACAATGAAATAATATTAATACTAAACATGTGTTCATGAAATGGCTTAAAATCCAAATTCTTAAAGGAAAATTTAAATAAATCACAGGAGGAAATAGACAGTATCTCAACTTTTCCCTCTAAGAGCTAGATAAGCCTAACCAGAAAATGAACAAGAAAGAAGTTAAGGAGATGAATAGAAGTTTAGAAAGTTTAGATATGATAGAACTTTGTAAAAAATTCAATGGGAATAAAAAGGAGTATAACTTTTTCTCAACTATACACAGTACTTTCCCCAAGACCTCACAAATAAATTCAGAAAAAGAAATATTAAATATACCCTTTTCAGATAATAATACAATAAAAATTTTATTCAATAAAGGGTCATGGAAGTAAAGATTAAAAATTAATTGGAAATAAAATAATCTAATCTTAAAGCATGAGTGGGGCAAAGAACAAATCATAGAAATAATCAGTCATTTCATGAAAGGGAATGACAACGATGAGAAAACATTCTGATATTTGTGGGATAAAGCCAAAGCAGTACTTAGGGGAAAACTTATATCTCTAAATTCATACATCAGTAAAAGAGAGAAAGAGAGGATCAATGAATTGGCATGCAACTAAAAAAAAATTAGAAAAAGTACATATTTAAGATCCTCAAATAAATGTCAAAATGGAAATCCTGAAAATCAAAGGAGAAATTAATAAAATTGAAAGTAAAAAAAAAATTGAACTAATAAATAAAACTAAGAGCTAGTTTTATGAAGGATCCAATAAAATAGATAAAGCTTTGACCAATTTAATTTAAAAAAATAAAGAAGAAAACCAAATTACTGATCTTACAAATGAAAAAGATACATGCATAATCAATGAAGATGAAATCAAAGCAATATTTAGGCACTATTTTACCCAACAATATGTCAAGAAAACTGACAATCTAAGTGAAATGGATGAGCATTTGCAAAAAAAAAAAGAAAATCAATTCCCCAGATTAATAGAAGAGGAAATAGGATATCACAATAACCCCATCTTAGAAAAAGAAATTGAAAAAACCAAAAAGTTGGCTCCATAAAAAAGTACCATAAGACCAGACATACTTACAAGCAAATTCTGCCAAACATTTAAAAAACAATTAACTCAAATATTATGTAGATAGGTGTCTTACCAAATTCCTTTTATGGCACAAATATGGTAGTCATGCCTAAGCCATGGAGAGCAAAAACAGAGAAATAAAAGTATAGACCAAATTCTTTTTAAAAAAAATTTTTTTGGAGGGGGGAAGGTAGGGCAATTGGGGTTAAACCACTTGCTCAAGGTCACAGGGCTAGTTTTGTGTTAAGTGTCTGAGACTGGATTTGAACTCAGATCCTTCTGACTCCAGGTTTGGTGCTGTATTCACTGCACCACCTACCCACCCCTAGATCAAATTCTTTAATGAATATTGATGCAAAAAATTAAAGTACTATCAAGGAGATAACAACATCATATTACAAAGATCATACACTCTGACTAAGGGGGATTTAGGCCAGGAATGCAAGGCTGTTTCCATATTAGGAAAACTAAGCATAATTGATTATATCAATATTCAAAGCAACAGGGTTAATATGGTTATATCAATCTATGAGGAAAAAAGTTTTTGATAAAATATAACTCCCATTCCTATTGCTAAAACTTGAAAGTACAGTAATAAATGGAGCTTTTCTTAAAATGATAAATAGCAAGTATCTAAAACCATAAACAAATGTTATCTGTAACCAACACAAATCATCAGTATCTCTGTATATTACCAATAAAGCCCCTCAGGAAGAGATAAAGAAATTCCATTCAGAAGAACTTTAGTCATATAAAATACCTGGGAATCTACCTGCCGAGATATACACAGGCTCTCTATGAACACTAATTTTTCACACAAATAAAGAAATATGTAAACACTTGGAGAAATATTAATTGCTCATGGATAAATCAAGCCAATATAATAAAAATGACAATGCTATTTTAATTAATTTACTTATTTGTTGCCATACTAATCAAAGTACCAAAGAATTATTTTACAGATCTAGAAAAATAGTAACAAAATTAACCTGGAAGAACCAATGGTCAAGAATATCAAGGGAATCAATGAAAAAAAAAATGAAGGAAGGCAGCCTAATAGTATCAGATATTAAACTATACTGCAAAGCAATAATCATCAAAAACAACTGATACTAGATAAGAAGTAGAGTGATTGATTTAGTACACAATGTACAGAAGTACATGACCAATTACTAAGATCTAAGCTTTTGGGGCAAGGACTCACTCATTAGCAAAAACTCCTAGGAAAACAAAAAAGCAGTCTGGCAGAAACTAGGCATAGACCAACATCTCATACCATATGTCAAGATAAACCCCAAATGGGTACATGATTTAGACAAAAAAAGGTAATATCACAAGCAAATTAGGAGAGCATGGGAGAAATTGCCTGTAAGATGTGTGGATAAACAAAGAGTTCATGACCAAACAAAAGACAGAAAGGATCAAAGGAAGTAAAATGAATAATTTTGATTACATGAAATTAAAAAGATTTTGCACAAGCAAAATCAAAATCAGAAGGAAAGCAAGATACTGGGGGAAACTTTTTTTTATGGCAAGTTTCTCTGATAAAAGTCTTGTCTCTCAAATATACAGAAAACTGAGTGAAATTTATAAAAATAAGAGTCATTCCCCAATTGAAAAATGGTTGAAAGATATGAATAGGCAACTTTTAGAAGAAGGAAAAAAAACTATCAATAGTAACATGAAAAAAATCCTCTAAATCAGTAATCCTTAGAGAAATGCCAATTAAAATAGCTTCTGAGGTATACCCTCATACCCATCTACCATGACAGAAAAGGAAAATGACAAATGTTAAAGAGGATGTGGGAAAATGGGGAAACTAATGTGAATTGGAGCTGTGAACTGGTCCAATCATTTTAGAGAACAATTTGGAACTATTCCCCAAAAGGTATAAAGCTGCATCCTTTTTTGACCTAGGAATACCATTTCTAGGTCTGTATCTCAAAGAAATCAAAGAAAAAGGAAAATGATCCATATATATGAAAATATTTATAGCAGCTGTTTTTTTTTGCAGTAGCAAAGAATTAGAAATTGAGAAGATGCCCATTAATTGGGGAATAGTTGAAAGAACTGTGGTATATGATTGTATTGGCATATTTTTGTGCTGTGACAAATGATCAACAGGATAGTTTCAGAACAACCTGGGAAGATTTATGTGAACTGATGGAAAGGAGATGGAACCAGGAGAACATTGTACACAGTAGCAGCAACATTGTAATGATAACTGACTGTTCAATATAATCATCCAAGACAATTCCAAGGACTCGTGATGAAAAATGCTATCCACCTCCAGAGAAAGAACTGCTTGACTCAGAGTGCAGATTGAAACATTTTTGTTTATTTTTCTTTCTTATTTTCAATCTAGTGCATGTGGAAATATTTTTCATGACTTAATATATAAAATTGGTGTGGTATTTCTTGCCTTCTCAACGAGTGGAGGAAGGAAATTTGGAACTGCAAAGAAATATAAAAACATTTTTAAATAGCCAATTCTTACAACTTTAGTGTTAGTATTTGGAAACTGGCAGAACTTACACATTGTCTGGATTTATTGTTTTCTTAATTGTCTATACTTAGTTATGTTCTGTGGAGGAATTCAGCCCCAGAGGATGGAAAGTTCTTATGAATAACATTTTCAAGACAAAAGAGAAGGAAAAGGAGGATGTATCTAAAGAAACTTAGGTTGATGCATAAGAAAAGTAATAAACTAAAGATGAAGACAAGGGTAAGGGGGAGAGCAGGGCATCCTAGCCACTTGTCAGCATTTAGGCATTTGAACAGAACCTCATTTTCCCCTATTACCTCTCTGGCTGAAGTGGATGGGCAACAGTAAAAGTCCTTGGGATCTGGAAGCACAAGAACAATTGTGCCTTGGCCTTGGGTCATACCAAATGCTCACCAATTTTGGTGTAGGTAACCTGGTGTAAGTTGACTATCTGTGGGACTTTCTGTTTTAGGCTGAACCTTTTTATAATCTGTTTTAGCTTATGAGACCAATGAGAGAAAGACTGCTTTCTAGCCTGAGGGAGGTGGTCTTTCTCCTTGAAGGTGAAAGGAATGGAATATTGTTCTTTTGAATACATGGGGCGGCTTCCCTTGTTTACACTGATTATGCTATTATTTAATCTAATTAAACTATTACTAAATTTAACTTTGTTTGGGGCAGGGTGGGTGCATAGTGAATATTGAAATAACACTGGATCTTAAAGGGAATTGAAGGAACCAACAGGTGGGGATGTGAGTAGCTGCCAGAGCCATAGCAGTGAGTGGCCAGATCTTGATTAATTAACGGCTGATTGACACAGGACCCTATCTCTTAACTGGATCCTAGTGACACTACTGCTAAATGGATAGCATATGCTGAATACAGGAGCATGGCATGCTACTATCTATTCTAAGTATAGTCTAAGCAGTATTAATACTAAGAAGGAACTGAGAAAAGTCAAGGACGGTCAATTCTTGTTTGTTTGAGCCTTCTATTTTCTCCAAAAAAGCTAAAAAACAAAATAAAAGAGAGATGGTTGCTGCTTTAGGTTGACAAAGACTATGATAATAGATGAGGCAGATGTACATGTTTTCAGACTTTCAATAAATCAATCAATTGTGCTGACTTTATTCCCTCTCTTAAATAATATTATTTGTCATATGGAGGGACTTTCTGGGAGGGTGTGGGATACATGGGATACTATGAGGATGTGACAAACAGAAAAAATCAATAAAACATTTAAAAATAGAGGATGGTGAGAAGTTAGAACTATTTAATTTCAATTTTACTTCAATTTCTTTTAATGATGATGATGATCTTTGTATTGGGAAGAACAGAATTGACTAATGAGTGGAAGTCAAGCAAGGGTACATAAAAACACTGAGCTGCCTTTGATGGACTGGACCACATACTCCAGCACTGGAAGAACTGTTGACAATTTTGCGCTATGTTAGTGCTCTTTGAAAGACCTGGAGGATATGATAGATGTTGGAGAACTGGATAGGGGCAAATATTTGCAAATTATAAGTCATTGAGTTTGAGTTTGCTGTCCATGTCTTTCAAAATGTATTACAGAATTTGGTCAGGAATCAAACATAAAAAAAATGACTGAGCACAAAAAAACCAACATGGCTTCATCAAAAACAGGGAGAATAACTTTATTTCCTTCTTTTATGGGGTTACTAGGCTGAAAAGTCAGAGAAATGCTTTATATATAACTTCAAAAAATATTCTTTACTAAGTCTCCCATGCTATTCTTGTGGAGAAGGTGGAGATAGGACCCCCAGGGCAGTTCAGTTGAGTGAATCTTGGTGTGGTTGACTGTTTGGACTCAAAGAATATCCAAGTGGTTGATGTGGTCAACATCAATTCAATGATCGGTCCTTGATCCTATGCTAGTCAACATTAAAAAAAAATCCCATACATTGAATAAAGGGATAAATATCATGCTAAGGAAACTTTCCAGTGACTCTGCTAATGGGAATGATGCTTAACATATTCAATGAAAATCAGGACCCAAAAGATTTTTGACAGACTATAACATCAGTTTCACTTTAATAAGATGTAATTTAATAGGGCAAAAGGCAAAGTTTTATGCTGAGTCTAAACATCAAATTTTGAGGTACAAGACAGGGAATGTGGCTGGACAGAAATTGAGATGGATAAAGATCTGGCACCATAAGTGGACCATAAGTTCAGTATGAGTCATTGATGTGGCAGGGAGGCTGAAACACCTAATTGGACCATAGGCTCCACTGAGTGAGGCGCATGGTATCCAGAATTATGGAAATTATTGTCCTCCTGTACTTTTTCATGGGCAGATCACATCTGGCATATCATGAAGTCACATCTGGAGTGCAGTTTAGTTCTAGGTGCTGTACTTTAGGAAATGCATCGAAAAGTTGGAAAGTGTGCAGAGCAGGGCAGCCAGGATGGGAAGTGACCAAGTCAGATTCATTGAAAGAACAGAGGATGTGTAGCCTCTTTGAGAGCTATCTAGGAGGGACATTATATTTGTCTTTAAGAATTTCTGGAGCTGTTGTGTGGATGAGGTTTAGACTAGCTCTGCATGACCTCAGCAGGCATAGTTAAGATTAGTGGATAGATATTGTAAAACAGTGGATTTAGCTTTGAACTAAAGACAGACTTCCCAGCCATAGGTGTTATCCCCAACTGGACTGTCTCATGAGCCAGGGATTAAGGCCATCATCCCAAAGCTCTTTCCAATCTCTCGTTGGGTGTGTTGTACCTGCAGTTCTAGGTCAGGCACCATGGGCACAGCGTTACCTCTGAGGTGTGTTCAGTTTTGTAAGCCTAAAATTCCCAGATTGTGGTAGCTGAGTTTCCCTAAATTTGGTTGAATCATGCCTCCTTTTTTTGTAGATGAAAATTATCCTCTAACAAATGAACAATTTTATGAAAGCCCTCTAAGAATCAAGACTCGATTATAGGAACCAGAGAGATTTTCCAAGAATGGTCCACTGAAGAGGAAAGTTCTACTTGGGAGCATGCAGCCTGTGAGCCCTTGGAAGGCTACAAGTGATATTTCTTTAACCAGAATTATTTTTTTCTTTTGGCCTAAAAATGGTCCAGTGCTATAAACTGCTCACAGCAATGTAGATTCGTCACCATGGGGAAAAACAAAAACACATCATGACAGATGGGAAGGAGAGGCAATTGTTCAGGCTACTAGATGCTTGTCAGAAATGCTTATAGTGACTTTAAGCCTGGTCCTCCCTTTTTCAGAGGAGGGTTCAGAAGCTGCTCCACCTTAGACGGATGAGAAAGATAGTGCTCTCCACCCCGACCCCCAAACAGATGCTCGTCATTCCACATTTGCCTCTCTTATAACTAACATTACAGGGTGGTAATTTAGCAGTTGCTGTTAAACCATTGAGCAGCTAGCTAGGTGGCACAGGGGATAGAGCGCTGGGCCTGGAGTCAGAAAGATGCATCTTCTCGAGTTCAAATATAGCCTCAGACACTTACTAACTAAGTGGCCCTGGGCAAGTCACTTAACGCTGCTTGCCTCAGTATCCCTATCTATAAAATGAGTTGGAGAAGGAAATGGCAAACCAACCACTTTAGTATCTTTGCCAAGGAAACCTGAAGTGGGGTCACAAAGAGTGGTTGTTGTCCTTTGTTCTTGAGGACCAAAATGACATCACTATGTTAGAGTCAAGTTTCACTGTGTCCGACTGTGGCCAATCAGAATGTTCTACCACAGACTGGGCACAAATGGTCCATGTGCACATTTGGGGTGGATTCTCTAAACATTCACATCTTGCATTTTTTTGAGGTACTTCAATTCTGCTTCGCTCATAGACCATCACCTTCTTGGATGTAGGTACGTCACGAAGAATGGTCTCGTGCCAGTGTCTTTCATGTCACTCTTCTTCTGAGAGACCTTGACAGTGTCCTTGTATCACTTCTTCTGACTACCATGTGAACAGTTGCCCTGACTGAAATGACTCAGCAACAACATTAAATCATAAGTGAAGGATGGCAAATAGGCCATTTTAGCTCAACCCTGGAGATCATGGAGTGAAAACATGGGTGACAAATCTAAATAGGTAGTCTGGAGCCAGACGGTAAATGGCTTTAAATGCCAAATAGAGAAGTTTGCATTTTGTTCTAGAGGCAATAGGGAGCCATGGAAGATTTTGGCATAGGTTAGTGACCTGGTTAGCCTGTACTTTTAAAACATGATCTTAACAGCTGTGCAGAATATGGAGAGAGATTGGAAGTAAGGCAAACAACTAGAAAGCTGTTAAATAGTCTCTTTGAAAGATGAGAAGAGTTGTGAAAATTTGTTTTGTTTGACTATACATGTTTGTAGCACAAGTTTTGTTTTTCTTTGGGAACAAGGGAATGGAAAGAACAGAGGACAGATTTTTCCCTGATTAAAACTACAATTTAAATGAAAATAAGACACAAGGTAATGAGAATCTGAATGTATATAATTGCAGATTACTGAAGAGAAAGGAATATATGTGAGGACTGAAGTGAAAGAAGAAATGAAAAGATTGGTAACTGATTGGATATATGGAGTGTGGTTGAGTAAGGATTCCAGGATCACTGGGAGATGATTTAGTGGGGGACTAGAAGTGCCTTTGATAGAAGCAAACATTCAGAGGGGAGTGGGCTTCCTCCTCTGGATGAGTTCTTTTGGACCCATTGAGTTTGAGATGCCTCTGGTGCAATCAGTTGGCAATTCCTAACAGATGTGAACTCTCTAACCTAAAATTTGTTTCTCTCACATGCCACATTCTCCACATGTTTAAAATGTATTTCATGCTAACTAGTCTAAATTGCTATGAGCAGTTTAAAAGACTGGATAATTTTCAGGCAAAACCAGATTCTGTGGTTGTGAAAGTATTTCTTGCAGCTTGCCAGGAGCGCACCAACCAGATTCCCCAAGTGTGTCATGCAGGACTGGCTATCCAGTGCGACACTGGGGCTGGGTATATGTCTCTGGAAGTCATCTGTGGAGAGATAATCACTAAATTCATCGGAGCTGGGAGCTGATGAGGTCACCAAGATGATGGAGGGAGAGAGGAGAAATGGGTCTGGGATGGAAGCATTTGGTACAGTCATGCATTGGGGGAAGATCTTGGCTCATGTTCCATTAAAGGAAAATGAGAAGGTGTTGGCAGTCAGAATGGCAGAGAGGCAAAGCAGGAGAAATGGGAACCCAGAAAGGATCATGGATGTAGAGTTGGAAGGAACTTGCCAGTGGGAGGTGGAGAGTGAGTTCATTTGAAATTCTTATTTAAAGCTGAGGAAGTGAACCCAAGGAAATCAAGTCATTTGCCCAGAGTCACGTGGGCAGTAAGAGCCATGTTGGCATTTCCATCTCCTCTAATCTCAGATCTAGTACTCTTTCTCCCATTGCATTCTGTCACCCAGGATCTTCTCGAAGGAGGAAGTATTCAGGAAGGGAAAGGATTCCATGGTGTCAGAGACTTCAGAGAGTTACGGGAGGGGGAGGAGAGCTGAGGAAAGACCACTGGATTGGGTAGATAAGAGATCACTGGTAATTTTGGAGAGAGCCTTTTGGTTCAGTGATGAGATTACAAGGGGTGGAGAAATGAGCCAGGAAAAAGAGGAGGTGATGAAGTCATGTAGGCAGTTGGTGGTAGAGACGGGCTTTGAAACTGGGTTCTCTGACTGCAGAAGCCATGTTCTCTTCATTATACCATGAAAGGCAGTGTGACCCAGTGGGAACAAACCTACTTCTTTCTGAACTTGAACCAGGAAGACTTAGATTTGAATATTACCACCAACAATTCCTCAGCTGAGGGACCTTGCCAAGTCATATTTTCTAATACTCACTTTCCTCATCTCTAAAATGGGGACAAAACAACATCTGTTACACTATGAGAATCAGGATGGCCTGGAGCATAGTGGGTGAACACTGGAGCCACAGAGACTCGGGTTCATGTGCTGGCTCTGACATATATTAACTATCGGGCCGTAGGCTACCACCTCTCTTGTTCCTTTGACAGCTCTCTAAGCCTACAAGTTACAGAGAAATTTGTCCATTTACCTCAGTGGAGAGAGTTTCTGTCCTGGCATCTGTCCACACTGATTCAGTCACAGGTCCAGATCATCCCCACCCACTCCCTGCCCCAGCAATTATCCCACAGGGTTGTTGTGAAGATCAAATGAAATACTATGCATTAAGTACCTTGTGAACCTTATAGATCTATGTCAAAAGTCAAATATTATCAATAAAGTGCAAGGGGTGTGTGTGTGTGTGTGTGTGTGTGTGTGTGTGTGTGTGTGTATGTGATCTCTATTAGCAGCCAATGTGGAGAATTGGGTCTGGGAAATTCCACTTTATAGACAGCTCCAAACAGCAGCAGACATCTGTAAGTTCTTACCCAAGGTGACATAAAGGATGCTGCCTGTGTGATCTTTAGACCATTGCGTCTAATAGCTACAAGCCCCAATCCCTCATCACACAACAAGTCTGCTTTCAGGCCTCTGGGGCTCAATCTAGATTTTTCATATTCTGCTAAAGGGTATTGATTTTTGACATTGTGTGGTTTGGGTACGGGCAACAGTCAATTCGTCATCCTGCTTCCATTGGCATCAGGTAAAGAAGAGTGCTAGAAGGGAAACCAGATATTTCTGGGTTCATATTCTTGCTTCGCAGCTAAGGCAAGTCTTTCCTCTGCTCTGGGCCTCCGTTTCCCCATCTAAGTAATAAGGAGGTTGAACTAGATTTCCTCTGAG
The DNA here is from genome assembly GCF_028583685.1 of Petaurus breviceps papuanus. Classification (NCBI taxonomy): domain Eukaryota; kingdom Metazoa; phylum Chordata; class Mammalia; order Diprotodontia; family Petauridae; genus Petaurus; species Petaurus breviceps. The sequence continues at coordinate 7,192,434 of NW_027186458.1, forward strand.
TTCCCCTCTAACTCTAAGCTTCAGGGAATCTATGAGTTAATCAAATTACATAAACATTTATTAAGTACCTGCTGTATACCAGCCACCATGCTAAGTGCCAAGGATACAAAAAAGCTAAAAGACTGCCTTCAAGGAGGTCATGTCTAAGGGGGGAGACAGCATGCAAAGGACTGTGTACAGATGATACAGGGGAAAAGTTGGAGACAATTCACAGAGAGAAGACAGTACCATTAAGGAAACACCTGGAATCAAATTTTGCTCATAATTCTTCCCAGGCATGTGCCCATCTGGCGGGTCACCTAAGCTCTCGGAAGACCGTCTGTACAATAGGGAGAATGATACATGTAGGACCGACTTTACAGACATCTTTTGCAGACTCACTAAGAGATTTGTATCAGATACATGGCCAACTTTAGCTGCCACCTCAAACTCTACCTTCTCTGTGAAGCCTTCCCTGAGCTCCTAGTCAATCGGATCACTCTCTCCCCAGCCATCCCAAATCCCTTTGTTTTGTAGCCTTCTAAGGCAGCTATGGTGGAGTGTGGCAATGGTTCTCTCCCTATTGGTATCTTATCCTTCTGTGTCTTGTCCCCCTAAGATCCAAGAAGGAAAGGATCATGTCTCAGCCATTTTTTTATTTCTCTCCCCATTTCTCTGAGCATGTACACACACACAGCACATGGCTCTGGAAAAAGTAGATGACTACCGCACACTCATTAATCTGAATTTAAATTCACGGATTGTGATAACAAAACACACCTACCTGTTATTGTTTGCCTAATACTCTGCAAGGCTGGGAAGATGCTGAAACTTGAATACTCATCCATCCCCACACTCAAGGAACCGAAGGGACTTTTGCTACATCTTTTGCATTTGCCCGATTCTCTTCACTCATACGGCCACCATCCTTCTTCTGGTTCGCCATCCTCTTCCACTTCGGCTATTTTGATGGGCTCCTAATTGGTCCTCCATAATTCTAGAATCTCCCCTTCCACTCCATTTTCTGCATAGTTGTGAAAAGAATCCTCCAAAAGGTCTGATTATGTCGCTCCCTTGATCCAGGATCTTCAGTGGCTCCCTATTGCCACTAGATCAAAATAGCATTTCCTAAGATTATCATCAGAAGTCCTCAAGAATTTGGTTGCCCCCTATCTCTCCAGACTTCCTTTTCATTTCTCATCCTCACATACGCAATGCCCTAGCCAAACTGTCTTACTTGTTGCCAGAGTTTAGCATTCAATCTTCCTCTGAAGTGCCTTTTGTCTCCCATAGCCTGTTGCTAGAGGCCCTCTCTCTTCATCCCTGCCTCTTTCAATCATTAACTTTCTGCAACACAAGTTCCTCCAGATTTATTGAACCTGTTTATATGTATGTGGTATGCCTGGGTAGAATGGAAGGCCCTTGAGTTCAGGCACTATTATTTATTTTTGGCTTTTTCTCTCTAATGCCTTCACATAGTAGGTGTTTAAATTTTTATTGAATTGGATTGGTGTCTCCTTCCTTGTCTAGGACTTTTTTGGTAGAGACCTTAATACACATGTAAAGGATGGAGTTCCACACCCTCATCTCAATTCATGTAATGTGATCACTCCAAAAAAGGAGTTGTTGACTGACTGAAGTGAGTATTGTTTTAAATATGTGAATAAGATGGTTTATACTCAGTGACCTCTGCAGTATAACTCTCTTTGACTGGGTCAAGAAGCACTGGAGTTATTGACTAAGTATACAGACTGATTGTGCCCCCTGGGGGCTTTGAAGAGCAGAGGCATTTCAGCAGTAACTCAGGCTGCAGTCAAGCTTCAAGAGATTCCAGGCTCAGGAGAATCTTGAGAAGATTGACTCTTGTATTTGTTCCAGTGGAGGCAGGGAAAGAGTAGCTTAACTTGTTTCCTCTACCACTACAGTGAGTAATGCTCCTCCTTTCCCACCCCTACCCCTTGGTAAATCACATTATTGGAGAAATTTGATAAGTAGATTTGTACAATATTTCTGAGGTGTAAATGCCACACTGGAAATTTGACAATCAGCTGTTATGAGCCTGTGTGAGCTGGCTTCAGTACACCTATACTTGTAGCTATGTGACCTGGACAACCAGTTTGCTGTCCTGTGATTCTGTGAACAACTCTCTTGGTCTTGTCCACAGATGATCCGGTGGTGTTCTTGGTCAAGGAGAAAGACAGAATTTGAGAGGCTGAAGAGGAGAGGGGCACTACATTTCAAAGTGACCAGGTAACCCATCTTTGTTATACTTCAATAAATGTCTGATTACCATCATCCCATCCACAACAGACACACCAAAGAAAGAGAATAAATATGGCTCCAGGCCACACTGCAGTTGGGAGAGCTGGAAGGATGCCACTCCACAGCTCTTAGGATTCCTGCTATGATCTGAGAGATTTGGGAAATATATGAATAGCACTGGAACTAATCTCAGTAGGAAATCAATGGGCTAGTCAAAGGTTCATCATTCAGTTCTACTAAATTCAACTTCACCTCCAGGTTTGAAACTTTATTGTAATTCAATGAGAAAGAAAAAAGGAAAGCTGAGGTGAAAAATGAAGACAATTGCTGGTAGAGGAGAGGAAAATGTGGCCATGGAATCATAGCTCTTTTTTCAATGCCTGCTTTGCTACTTCACAGATGAAGTAAAACCACATTTTTTCTTTGGATTTCTAGAAGACTTATAAATGAACATTAGCTGTGAGTTTAGGCTACATGTGGGCATCTAACATAGAGATAGCCCCCCCCCCCCCCAATATGTGGCATCTGATCTGGGTTCTGGTCATCCTGTCTCTAGGACATACTACAATTTTCTCTCTTTGGAAGAGTAGAAAGAATGTTGTTCTTACACAACTAGCCTGGGCTGAGGGGTGCCAGAAAGAAGCCAGGATTGCTGTTATAGACCATTTCTCCGGTCTTCTATCTCCAAGAGGGATATTGTTTTATAATTGTCTCTACCTGCCATACCTCCAATACTTGTATCCTAGGATTATGATAAAGGGGTTTAAAATAAAAGCTGTTTTTGTGGTTGCTCCTAAGAACAGGTCATCATATTACCAGCTTAGTTTACCTCCCACCAAACACTCATGTGAAAGACCATCATGAATAGCAATCTGATTTCTTTATCAAAGTAAAAAAGTAAACAGAAATTGTACAGATGAGGAGAATGAATGCATAAGAGTAAGTAAGTTCTTTATCTGGGAGTGAAATTAGATCTGTTACCCCAAGAAGAAATAGAATCATCTCATCATGGAGAATCCTCTCGGCAGATCCCAGGACTGCAAACACTGGAATTCTGGGACATTTTGGGCACGACTTCCCCACATGTCTGTAGCAAAAATAAGATCTGTTCATTCCAAAGTCTAAGTTTACTTTTCTCTCAACATCTTTTCTCAAACTTTTCCCCTCCAGTGTATGCCTACTGTGCATGTATGATATGTCCTCAGAGGTCTCTCAGCTGATATGGAACCACAGCTTCTGTGTATCCAGCAAACAACAGCTCAGAGCCATCCTTCAGGAAAACTGCAGTGGGCTTGGGAAAAACTAGGGTTAGTCACACAAGGAAAGTAGCAGAGTGCTGATGTCGAATTCCACTGCAATTACTTCCAGGAAAAAATATTTTTCAAGCCTATCCTTTTTCTCCCCCTTCCTTTTCCTTTTCTCCTTCCCCTCCTCCTTCCTCCCATGAACATTTTTGGAAGGTCTCTGATTTTGTATAATGGTGACTCATTTCTTAGTGAAATCACTAAGAGATAGAGAATGTGCTAAGATGAAAGCATTATCACTTTTGTCTAGTAGGTATACAGTAGGTATACAGTCTCACATTTCAAACCACAGTCCTCTAAAAAGAAAATATAGATGCATCAGAATCAGTGGACATTAACCAGTTAATTCCATTGCAACATTTATTGATTATGTCAAGGAGAAAGACTCCAATCAATAAGCATTTATTAAGCCTGTAACATATGCCAGATATTGTGTTAGGACATGAGGATTCAGACAAAGTTCTCCCTTTTCCTTCTTCCTTCTCCCCTCCTTCCCTTCTCTATGGAGTGTGTGGTCTAGAGTCAAGAATATCTGAGCTCAAATCCAGTCTCATACACTTACTGTGTCTTGGGCAAGTCACTTAACCTCTGTTTCCCACAATTTCCTCAATTTCCAAATGGGGATAATAATAACATCTACCTCAAAGGGTTGTTGTGAGGATCAAATGAGCTAGAGAAGGCAATGACAAACTGCTCTAGCATCCTTGCCTAGAAAACCCCAAATGGGATCACGGAGAGTTGGACACAACTGAAAAATGACTGAATAATAATGACAAATGTTCCTAGTGCTTAACACAATGCCTGGCACATAGGGCTTGATAAATACTCTTTAGGACAGTCAGGTAACACAATGGATAAGAAGACCCAGGTTCAAGTCTGGCCTCAGACACTTACTCTTGTGGCCCTGGGCAAATCACTTAACTGTTTGCCTCAGTTTCCTTATCTGTAAAATGAACTGGAATATCTTTGTTTCAGTATCTTTGCCAAGAAATCTTCAAATGAGGTCACAAAGAGTTGAACACAACTGAAAAACAGCAGCAACAACAATAACAACAACAAATGCTCTCTGACTTACTGACCAGTTTATAAAAGAGAGCAGAAGGAGTTCCACCTCATATTTCAGCCTTTTCTCTTTTTTTCTTCCCTTTCTCTGCCTTAGACTTCTAGCTTGGGCAAATGATTTCTCTCTCTCCCACCAGCGGCAATGGCCACTTGTAACAGCCATATGTAGTATTGGATGGCATGTGCTTGCCCGGACAAGCCCCCATCTAGAGTCCTTTCACATCACAATTCCTTTCTGCTTCCTTTCCCCTTTAGGTTCCTTTTTCTGAGTGCAAGTGGGTGATTACCAACATGGAGGAAGGCATGTTTCTAGCCTTTGTGGTTATGTCCTGGGTTTTCCTAAATTTCAGAGCTCCTTGTTTTGAGACTTAAATGTCAACTGCTCAGAGAGAACAAATGTCTGCAATAACACGGTATTCAGAAGAATACTGCCAGGATCACCTGCAGAGAACAAATGCCATGCATTGAGGGTCTAGAGGAGCTGGACCTTGCTCATCCCCCAATATCAATTGCTGTGAATTTTCCAGAAGGTTCTTGTGTGCAACAAATGGAATATATCTGTTTACTAGTTCCACAAAGGGTCTTTACCTTCTGGGAGCAATGTAATGAACAATTTTAGTGCCACGGAAGATGGAGAGCTAATCTCAAAGCCAGAAAGATCTGGGTCCATGCTCTGCCTTACTAGACCTAACAGTGCTCTAGACAAATCTCTAAGACTATAGGTTTCAGAGAAGGCACTTGAGGACCTGCACTGATGGAGAGAGTTTCCTCATCTGGAAGTACCTTACATTAGTGAAACCACAGGTCTTATCCCCATTCATATTTCTAGGTTTCCTTTACTCCTTTATGTGTTTCTGGGTCCTTTGCCTCTTATGAAGTTTCTATGGTGGGTTTTTTTTAAGGCTTTCCCAGAAACTGTACCTACCTTGTACATTTGGAGGAGAGGACCCTGTCACCTCCATTTGGGGACACTCTATACAAAAGCTCTCTGCATCCAGAGAAAGAACTGCTAAGCAGAAGTATGTGCAGAATAATTTTAGATATATATGCACCTATTTGTGTCTAATGGTAGCCATCGCTAGGGTGGGGGGGAGAAGAAAAAAAAGAAAAATAAGAAATTTACATGATAATTTCATGTGTTTGAGAGGAATGGTGAGTGGTGCATAGGGGATTTGTGGTTTCATGTGCAGTCATCTTTTTTATTGTACTGTTATGGAAATGCTTGCTCCATTCCATAAATTAAAAACAAAATAATAATAATAGTAACAGTAGTAATAAAGCTCCAACATATTTTTAAAAGAGATAACTCCCGGAGAAATCCAGGTGGAAAAATGAATGAGCTGGCTCCTTAGTATCAAAACAAATCTGAGTGCAACATCCCTTAGAAGGGTGTCCTTGGGCTGGAGGTTTCACTAATGAAACTCTGTGGACTTCATTGCTAGAAACTTTATCCCTTAACCATACAATATGAGAGTAGAAATACCAATTCTCTGCTGGCTATTTTTGGTTATTTAGGGTTTCTTTTCTAGTATGTTTTCTTTGTGAAAATGTTTTTCATCTGGCTTTTTTTTCTCACTTGAATTTCCTTCTTTTTTCTACTACAAACTGATAGTTGAAAGCCGTTGTGTTAATTCTATGTAAATCAACTGACTTGAGGTCTTGTGCTTTGTGTCTAGATTGTGCTGGATGGGAAGGGACAAAGGAGAAGCAGCTTTGCAGTATGGCTGCACTCTGGCAGTGTATCTTGCCTTGAGTCTGTGTTTCTCCGGTTGCAGCTGGCTCCTCGACATGTACTCCAGAGCCCATTAAAATTTTAGGAAACGAAGAGATTTCCTTCCAGGCTTCAGAGGAATGTTTATATTCATCCAAATGGGCTAAGGAGGGTGGATGAACTGAAGACCAGAAGACCCAGGTCCAATTCTTGGCAATGACACTTAGCTGCCTGACTCTAGTCAAGTCTTCACTTTTCTGAGCTCCATATTCTCTTCTGGAGAAAAGGATTATTCTCTTTGTGCTCTTTCCCTTCCTCCCTGGGTGGTTGTGAATGAGGAGCTTTGTAAGATCTGAAAGCACCATACAGATGTGAGCCACAGTTACCTTTAACAAGAATAATAATAATAACCCTGAATAGGTCACATACCCACGAGTTGAGCAAGATCAAAAGAGAAAGCAAATGTAAAGTGTACTGCAAACCTTAAATCACTGTATAAATGCTAGGTCTTGCAAACAGTTTTCCCTTTGATATAATTTGAAGGCAAACTGAGGCCTGTTGCCACCCTCCCACAGCACACCGTCTCTACAAAATTTCTCCATAGTTATTGAAATATTGATCACTGGGAATGAGCATTCCTTTGGACTAAAATTGTATGTGTGTCTGTATACGTATACACACACATATATACATATATTTTTATGTATATAAACAAATGCACACATAAGCACACATATATGTGTATACACACATATCTACAAGTTTCTTGTTAAAATGCAAACATGATTGGCTGGGATGATCTGTAAATCTATTTTTAAAAATTCTGCCTCTCTGCCTTACTACTCCCTCTCCCTCTCCCTCTCCCTTCCCTCTCCCCCTCTCCCTCTCCCTTTTCCTCTCTCTCTCTCCCTCTCTCTCTCCCTATCTCTCTCTCTCTCCCTCTCCTCCCTTTCCTTTTTCCTCTCTCTCTCCTCTCTCCCCCCTCCCTCTCTCTCTTTCCCTTTCCTTCCCCCCTTTCCCCCCTTCCCCTCTCCTTCTCCCTCTCCTTCCACCTTTCCCTCTCCCTCCCCACTACAGAGTCTATCTGCTCTGTACTGTTGCACATGGTGACCAGATTGAGTCCTGGAGGAGCCTGCCATCTAATGAGAGGAGTTAGACCTCTTTTTCTTCCATTCTGTCTTTTCACAGCCCCACCTTGGCATCCCAGAATCAAGTTACTTAAAGCTTTGGTTTGACTCACATTCAGGGTCTTCACAAAAGAGGCTTAAGCTTCACAAAGAAGCTTAAGGTGCAATGCCAATAAGATATGGGGCAGGTATTTATATCATCTAGACAAAAGAAAGGCTGAACATGAAAGTCACTCAAGGCATTCATCAACAAGGAAAAGATAAGCTAAAAATGTGGTAATAATGTGTGCTCTGGAGCACTGAGCCTGGAGCCAGGAAGACCTGAAGTCCAGTCCAGCCTTGGATGCTTGCTAGATATGTGAGCCTGTTTGCCTCAGTTTCCTCATCTGTAAAATGAGCCAGAGGAGGAAATAGAAAACTGCCCCAGTATCTTTGCCAAGAAAACCCAAATGGGGTCAATGAAGAGTCAGACATGATTGGAATGACTAAACAACTAATATCTCCTCTCACTCTTGTCTGGGAAGTGGAGACTTAAACATGTCAGCCCAGAAAGCATTTTCTGAGGTTGTTGAATAGGTACTTTACTTTTCACCCTGCCTTTGCACTGTTCTTCTCACAGTGAGCATCTTCTGGTCCTAGAGCCCAGGGATTGATCTCATCTTCTGCCTGGCACTCTTCTTCTCCAACAGAACTGGAGTAGTTGCTGGTATTCCTCTTAACACCAATTAAGAACACAGGATCTCTAGACTCCCCCCGCAAGTTATGGACTTACTTCCACATTTGGACAGGCCTATCTTAAGATATATATGGTCAGTCCCCCAGGTTCGAACAAAGCAAAAAAAAAAAAAAAGGAAGGAAGGAAAGAATGGAATGGAAGCAGTGAACCAGATTCAAGCTTGCCTAGCTGAAATAATAGCCCCTCCAGCTCTCATAGGACAGTAATCAATGTACTGCCAGTATGGAGAAGGGTCACCATTCCCACACCCTTCACAAGAAGTCTCTTGATGTCATTTGCAGGGTAGAAGGAAGAGAGAAACATATTTGAAGTCGCTTCCTTTTTAAAGATCCACCCAGTCATTGGTGCTTTTTGCTTCCTGACCATTTGTCCCCAAAACACCAAAATGCTTCTGCCCTGTCAAACGTGACCTTAGGGAAGGAACCAGGGATTTCATCATCCTGGAGATTTGTGGGTACTGACTTAGCACACCTGGTGAGTTGGAAGCAGTTGGTGTTTCTTTGCCTACACCCTATATATTAATAACTATAAGTCTCTTGACATAGATTAGTTTATTAGATAACTGCCTCCTCAGAAAGGAGAGAGCAGGACCATGGAGAAACGGAGCACAGACATGTTTTAAAGAGGAATAGGGTAATGACTGGGGGAAGGGAAAAGAACCAAAACACAGTCAACCTGTTGGAGGTATATTATGGTAAAGTGGGTAGATTGGGAGATTTTGAGTTGGAAGACCTCATTTGGAATTCTGACTCACTCCTACACCTACTGTATAACTCTAGACAAGTCACTTTCACTTTCTAGGACTTAACTGCACATTCCATAAAGCCAATACTATAACTTCTCTTTTCTCATGGCCTCTTTCCTTTTTGATAATCTGTGATGGTATGTACTATGCCAGAAATATCTCTGATTTTGAGAGGTAAAGTTTTATATTCAGTTGATCTAACTCTAGAGTTTGTTGATAGTAAATAAAAGAATTGTAAACATATTCCTTCTTGCAAGTGAAATACAAGAAGACATGGGAATTCTGTGCCCTGATCATTTGTTGATTCCTATCTTTGATGAACTAGGGAAATGAAAGCCCACATGTAATTACTTCCAGGAAGGATAGCTCCATCCAGACAAAGGTCAATTCTTAGATGGCACCCTGCTGTTAGGGGCTGTGTGAATTTATATTTAAGGAGAAAAAAGCAACTAAAGTCAGGGTTGTGCTGGAGCCAGATTAAATGTGCTCCTGAGAGCTGATTGGAAATTTTCATTGTGAACATTTATAGCTCAGAAATAGGCAAATGCTATAGATTGGGGCTTGGTTCATTGCTTCGTTGATTGTCTAGACATAAGCAAGTGAAGGAGGAAAATGTAAATAATACAGATTAATCATATATTCTATTTTCTTAGAGAAATTGCCATTAAGAATTTTCTTTTTGTTTTTGCCTTTTGGAGGGCAATTGGGGTTAAGCAAATTGCCCAAGGTTACATGGCTAGTTTTTTTGTGTAGGTGTTAAGTGTCTGAGGCAGAACCAAACTTGGGTCCTCCTGACTCTGGGGCCGGTGCTTTACTCACCTTGCTGCCCCCTTTTTTTTTTTGTTTTAAAAATATATTTACTTAATATTTTATTTCCCATCAATTACATGTAAATACAATTTTAACTTTCATAAAAAAAATTAAGTTCAAATTCTCTGCCTCCTTCCCTTTCCTCCACCTCATTGAAAAGGCACGCAGTTTGATACATGTTATACATGTGCAGTAATGTCAAACATTTCCATATTAATCATGTCATGAAAGAAAACATAAGCTGAAAAAAAGATAGAAATTTTTAAAAAGTGTGCTTCAATTTATATTCAGACTTTTTCTCTGGAGACAGTTCTTTTTCTGCAGATAGATAGCATTTCTCATCATAAGTCCTTTGGAATTGTCTTGGATCATTGTATTGCTGAGAATAGCTGAGTCATTCATGGTTGATCCTTCTACAGCATTGTTGTTACTGTGTACAGTGTTTTCTTGGTTCTGCTTATTTCACTTTGTATCAGTGCATGTTGGTCTTTCCAGGTTTTTCTGAGATCATCCTGCTCGCTATTTCTTATGGCACAATAGTATTCCATCACAATCATATACCACAACTTGGTTAGCCATTCCTCAATTGATGGATATCCCCTCAAATTCCAATTCTTTGCCACTGCTAAAAGAATTGCTACAATATTTTTGTACATATAGGTCCTTTTCCTTTTTTGTTTTAATATTTTGGGGATACAGACATAGTAGAGGAATGCAGAGTCAAAAGGTATGTGTAGTTTTATGACCCTTTGGGCATGCTTCCAAATTGCTCTCAGAATGATTGAATCACTTCACAATTCCACTAACAGTGCATTAGTGTCTCAGTTTTCCTATATAACACCCAAAATTTATCATTCTCTTTTTCTGTCACATTAGCTAATCTGATAACTGTGGGATACTATATTAGAGTTGTTTTAATTTACATTTTTCTAATCAGTAGTAATTTAAAGAATTTTTTTATTTGACTATGCATAACTTTGATTACTTCATCTGAAAGCTGCCTGTTCATATCCTTTGACCATTTATTAATTGGAGAATGACTTGTATTCTTATAAATTTGACACCATTTTCCATATATTTAGGAAATGAAGTTTTTTTAACAGAGAAACTTGCTATAAACATTTTTTTCACAGTTATAATTACTATTTTCTCCATCCTATTTCCCCCATTTTTCTTACTCTCTCTCCTTTCATTCTGTCCCTCCTCAAAAATGTTTTGCTTCTGACTACCACTTTCCTCAATCTGTCTTTCCTTCTATCTTCACCCCTCTCCTTCTCTTATCTCCTTCCCCTGAAACTTTCCTGTAAGATAAGATAGATTTCTATACCCAACTGAGTATGTATGCTATTCATTCTTTGAGACAATTCTGATGAGTGTAAGGTTCAAGCACTCCTCCCCACCAGCCCCTCCATGTAAAAGCTCTTTTGCACCTCATTTATGTGAGAGAATTTATCCCATTCCACCTCTCCCTTTCCCATTCTCTCAGTGCATTCCTCATTCTCACTTCCCAATTTTTTTTTAGATATCATCCTATCATATTCAAGTCACACTCATGCCCTCCTTTTAACTACTCTAATAATAAGAAAGTTCTTAAGAGTTACAAATATCATCTTCCCATGTAGGAAGGCAAACAGCTCAAACTTATTGAATCCTTTATGATTTTTCCTTCCTGTTTATCTTTTTGTGTTTCTCTTGAGTATTGTGTTTGAAAGTCAAAGTTTCTATTCAGCTCTGGCCTTTTATCAGAAATGCTTGAAAGTCCTATATTTCATTGAATATACATTTCCCCCCTGAAGGATTATACTCAGTTTTTCTGGGTAGGTGATTCTTTGTTGTAATCCTAGCTCTTTTACTCTCCAAAAATCCTAGCTCTTTTACTCTCCAAAAAATACTCTCCCAAGCCCTCAGATCCTTTAATGTAAAAGCTGCTAAGTCTTGTGTTATCTTGACTGTGGCTCCACAATATTTGAATTGTTTCTTTCTGGCTGCTTGCAATATTTTCTCCTTGACCTGGGAGTTCTGAAATTTGGCTATAATATTCCTGGAAATTTTCATTTTGGGATCTCTTTTAGTAGGTGATTGATGGATTTTTTTCCATTTCACCTTTGGTTCTAGAATATCAGTGCAGTTTTCCATGATAATTTCTTGAGAGACAATGTCTAGGCTTGTTTAAAAAAATTTTGACTTTAGTTACTTAACCCCAATTGCTTAAAAAAATTTTTTTGACTTTAAGGTAGTCCAATAATTCTTAAATTATCTCTCTTGGATCTATTTTGCATGTCATTGTTTTTCCAATGAAATATTTCACATTTTTTTCCATTAAAAATAATTTTGTTTGGGGCAGCCAGGTGGCTCAGTGAGTAAGAGCACCAGCTCCAGTGTCGGGATGACCTGGGGATCAAATCTGGGCTCAGATACTCAGCACCTCACCCAGAAATAACTGGCTGTGTAACCTTGAGCAAGTTACTTAACCCCAATTGCTTAAAAAAATCATAAAAAATAATTTTGTTTTATTGTTTCTTGATGTCTCATGGAGTCATTAGTTTCCACTTGCCCAATTCTAATTTTTAAGGAATGCTTTTCTTTGGTGAGCATTTTACCTCCTCCTCCATTTAACCAATTCTGATTTTTAAGGATTTCTTGTCAGTGAATTCTTGTACATCTTTTGCCATGTTGCCAAGTTTACTTTTTAAGACATTCATCTATTTGTTGAATTTTTATGCTTCTTTTACCATGTGACCTACTCTGTTTTTTTAATGTTACTTTCTTTATTATTTTCTCCTTTACCAAGCTGTTGTCCCTCCCCCCACCCCTGCCCATGATTTTCTTGTGTTATTCTCTTTTCCAATTTTGCCTGACCTCTCTTATTTGACCTCTTTCAGGATTTTTTATTTTTTAGCCTGAAGTCAATTCACGTTTTTCTTTGAGTCTTTGAATGTATCAGTTTTGACTTTGTTGTCTTCTTCAGAGTTTATATTTTGATTTACCCCGTAACCACGGTGATTTTCTGTAGTCAGGTGTTTCTGGTGTTGCTGTTGTTGTTTGCTCACTTTCCCAGTCTGTTTCTTGGTTTTTAACTTTATACTAAAGTTGGACTCTGCCCCCAGGGGGAGGAGGCACTTACATGCTTCAAGTTTTTTGTGCAGCTGTTTCTCAGAGATAATTCTGGGGGATTGTAAGCTTTCAGTTCTTCCAAGATGGTAGGATCTAAGGTGAGATGTGTTTACCACTCTCCTGGCCTGTTCTCTAGTTTGTGAGTCACCATGAGCACTCCTGGAACTGTGACCCGGGTCCCTGCTCCCTTGAAGCCACAAGCCCTGATGTGGTAGTGCTCTCCCTCACCCCAGTACTGTGACCCAGATTTGAGCAGGGCAATGCAAGAGTCCTACATCCAGTGCCAGTGAAGGGCCCCCTGTAATCTCCTTCTGACTAGTTGTCAGCTATATCAGCAATGCAATATTCACAATGCCTACAGCAGTTGTAAATATGCTGATGTGGTTATCAATCACAAAATATATCAGGCTTTCTATATGGGCGATAAAGCTGGAACATTTATTAAAATACCAAAAGACTGAGTCCCCAAACCAGAAAGTCAAAGCCATCAGAGTAGTTATGAAATTGGCACAGGTAGATAAAGAAGAAAGCACCCACATTCTCAAGCCTTTAAAACAGAACAGGCTACCTCAGGCAAAGGTCCTCCTCTCCCCTCTCACAGCAACCACCCAGCGTCCAGGAAGCATGCTCCCAGTAGCCCCGGCCCCTGGCAGTCCTCAGCAGGGGTCCTTAGCAGAGATTCTGGCTGGCTCAAAAAGGGGTTCGCACCTCCACCTCCACCTCCACCTTGGCCACTACCGCTACCGCTGCCTGCTGCCTCTGCTGCTGCTGCCACTGCCGTCGCCACCACTCCTAGCCACTGCAGGAACTCTTGCTTGGCTTGGGCTTCCTCTTGCCCCACCCCTTCCTGCTACGTCAGCAAGTCCAATGGGGCATGGAAGATCTTTAAATCCCATAACCCTTACATTAGCCCCCTTACCCTCTGTGGGCTGAGACCTCTGGAATCCTCTGGGGCTGTCAGGGATTTAGTCACTTCCCAAGGCCTGATGCCGATTTTCTGGGGCTGTGCTTTGTGCTCCATTCTCACCCCAGTTAGACAGAACTTTCTTGCTGACTTTCTAGGTTGTCTTGTGTTGGAAGATTGTTTCATCCCATCCTTTTGGGGGTTCCACCACTCCAAGAGTTGTTTTGAGGCATTGTTTCAAGTTTTTTGGAGGGGAATTTGGGAAAGCCCAGGTGAATCTCTGCCTTTGTTTTGCCATTTTGGTTTTGCCTCCTGCCCCTCTTAAACATTTTTCATCACACCTCTCTGGAACTCTTTGCAAATGCATCAGTTATAAGCAGACCTCAGGCCTGCTTATTTGCCTATTGTGAGCAGGTTTGATAAGCTTAGGGGACTTTGTCAAATTACTGTGATTGTCATTATATGCACTGATGGATCTGCATTAATCACTGTAGCTTTCTCTCTGATAGCTTTTCTTCCTACCCTGGAAGGAGCTCTGTCTAAATGGTCTGTAACAACTTTTTTTTTCTTTTTTGGAGGGAGGAGGGCAGGGCAATTGGGGTTAAGTGACTTGCCCGAGGTCACAGAGCTAGTAAGTGTTAAGTGTCTGAGGCCTGATTTGAACTCAGGTCCTCCTGACTCCATGGCCAGTGCTCTATTCACTGCACCACCTAGCCACCGCTCTGCAACAACTTCTGAAAGGGAACTAGACACACTAAAGGGAGAATTGAGTGAGCCTTGAATGTGCAACACCTTGGCTCCATGCTGGCTCAGATTTTCCTCAACTTTTCCTAGTCAACTTATTTGATAATGCTTCTGAATGGTTCTGGCTTGGTTTGGTGTAGAGCCTCTTGGCAATCTACTCATGTTCTGTTGGGATCCAAGTTTAATTACTAATGAGGCTTCTCTATGACCTTGTGTAATAGCTCCCTGATTGTCCTATTTGATATGGCCTTGTAAAAACAATGTCCAAATGAGCCAGGAGAAATATTTCCAGGTCCTTGGGACTTTTAGCTAGCTTAGTGTCCATGGGACATAGCCCAGATATATTTGAGAGATACCAAAGGAGGATGTATAGTGAACCAATCCAAGCTCCAAACATTTCCTTAATCTGGTTCTGTCTCTGTTAGAGCTCAGATAACACTTTGAAAATGAAGTAGCTCATTTCCTCTGTCATTTTTGTACATTGTGTTTTGGGCAGGCCAAGCACAATAAAATGCAATACAAAGTCATAAAGATTCTATTAGCATTTGATTAGCCACAGGCAAGTCAAACTCTAGGGAAACTTCTCTTGTGATGTAATAGAGCTAGAAGGGTTTTTTTTCCCCCCACCTCAGACAGGGAGGAAAGTACAGAGAAAAACCATTTACAAAGTTAATTAGCTTTCAAGACTCCCATTAACCCCAAAGCCCACTCAGGTATGGGCTATGATCAAATAAAATTTTAAATTATAAATGTAATAACCATCAGCAAAATCAAATAATCAAATAAATGTACAAACCAAGTGGTGAAACAATATAAGACCTTTAGTACTTAGGAAGGTAGAAGCAAATGAATGAAGAGAAAACAAGAAAACCAAAATATATTTTCCTTTATGTCACCTTCCTGAATTGGCTGAAGTTCTGCACCTTCCCTCCCTTCTCCCTCCCTTCCCATTCTTCCTTCCTTCCTTCCTTCCTTCCTTCCTTTCTTCCTTCCTTCCTTCCTTCCTTCCTTCCTTCCTTCCTTCCTTCCTTCCTTCCTTCATTCCTTCCTTGTCTATATATATATATATATATATGGTCCTTTTTTGTTAGTTTCACTTTGCATTATTTTATACAAGTCTTTCCATATTTTCTTCTTTGCTGCATATTTATTAGTTTTGATGGAATCATAAAATTTCCATGACTTTAATGTACTTTGATAGAATAGAAGGTCCTTGAGGTCAATGATTGTGTTTCATATTTGTCTTTCCATCTTAGCACAGGGCTCAGCAGTTAATATAGATTCATTAAATTTAAGTATTAGTAATTTTTAATGACTTTATCCTACCAATTACAATTGTGTTACTACAATTAGAGTAGCTATAACTACACAATATGTTATTAATGCCACTTTTTAATAATAGAGTCTTTTGGATCACAGTTAAAAGAGATGCTAAGATATTATTAGGTGATTTTGATGAACTATTTCAGGGAAAGTACTTAGCTGAGATTTGTTGGAGTGCTTTTTTTAAGGAAATGTTTATTGTGTCAAAACAAAATAAAATATATAATTTTTGTAAAGCTGCTGAGAACTTCATGCTTATTAAGGCTTTCCACAGTTACCAAATGCCAATCTTGAACACGGAATAGAGAAGTCGTTAGTTCAAATCTGACTTCAGACACTTACTAGACAAATGACCCATAGCAAGTCATTGAACCTCTATTTGACTTAGTTTTTCATCAGTAAAATGGGGATAATAATAGTACTTACCTCTCAGCATTGTTGAGAAGAAAAAATGCAATAATATTTATAAAATGCTTTGAAAATCTTAAAGATATATAAATGCTAGCTAGTACCTGTTCTGAATAATTTCTTGGATTCCCTTGAGTTTGGATTAAGTACTTTGTAACTCAAACTAAATAAATGTGAACTATCATTATGGAAGGGCATGGGGCCAAATCCCATTCAGGCTTGGACCAGTGATATCTACATACAAAGGGACCAGTAATGCAACTAGGTAGGGCAGTAGAGACATTGCTATCTGGGCTTGGTGGTCTTATGTTTTCTTCACTCACTTTTCTATACAAGAAACCAAAAGAGACTTTGGGTTTAACAAATGAGAGGACCCCTTCCCCCCAAATGTTTGGTAATTGTTAGACAAATAGGCATTGTGTGGTTTGGAGCCCAACCTTAAAGAATAATATTGGGGAGCATAGGGGAAATCGCCATAAGTTAGGTTGAGGTCTCTGATGGTAAAGTCCAAGCTCAGAATCATGTCAAGAAATCCCAAGGAAAGACTCAGCCTTAAGGGCCCTAGTGCACTGGGGTCTTCCTTCTCTGTGCTTTGCACCTGGGGCTGGAAAGCTGCTAAGTCCAAGCTCAGAATCATGTCAAGAAAT
>NW_027186458.1:7209319-7220944 GCF_028583685.1 Petaurus breviceps papuanus
GGTCTTCCTTCTCTGTGCTTTGCACTGGGGGCTGGAAAGCTGCTAAGGGATTGAAAGCATATGTAGTAGTTGTTCTCTGTCCTTGAAGAGGACCAAATGACATCATCGCTTTGTTGGAGTCAAGTCTGCCTCTGGCTAACCAACACAAGTTTGGGATGCTCTGCCACAGGTTGGGCACAAATAGTCAATATGTGTCATAGCCAAAAGTGAAGGAATAAGAGAGGGATGCTACCCTGGCCCAAGGACTAGAGTTTTTCTGCCTTTGTGGAGAAAGTTTAGCCACCCCTACTCTTCCTCGAGGAAGAAGCTAAGATTTCACTGAGTCAGAGGTGGAAGTGGCGGAGAATGCAGTCAAGGATCATCTACAGAAACTGCTTCTCTTTCAGAACATTCAGTGGAGAGAAGTACCCACTTACAGACAGGGCAGTCTGTAACAAAGACAATATTCAGGGATTATCAGCCGTGTGAAGGCACTAACCCTGTGTGAATGACCTGCAGGTTTGGAAGCATGAAGTGATCTTCATGCATGTGCCCACATATACCTGGTGTGTACATGCTTCCATGCATGTACAATGGGCAGCCACATTCCACAGTGCAGTTCTTTCTCTGTGTGTGCCCTGGCCTCCCCATTTCTCTTCACTATATGTGTATACTCTTCTTACTGATGCTGTCTTTAAGGGAGATTGAACCCTAGGTTTATGAGAAAATATTTTGCTACTGTTTTTCTACCTATGTCACATTATTAAATGGCTTTCCTTTGAAGTAATTGTGTCCTAATGTAACACATTGATGGCAGTTTGTGACCTATAGTTTTAGGGGATACATGCCCACGGAGCATCTCAAACCCATTAACTTAGCAGTGTTCCACAAGACAAATGCTATGAGTTTAGTGGTTGTCTCCAGGCATTGTAGTTATTAATATTTGTCATGAAGTTTTTCCACTGGACTGGTTGGTCTGATAACAAGCATTTAGTAAATGCCTACTATGTGCCAGGTTCTGTGGTGGTTTTGTCATCACCATGTTAGTCAAGTTTTGGTGTGTCGACTGTGGCTGATCAGACCAATAGGTGGGGCATAAATAATCCCTGTGAACATTTGGGGTGGATTCTCCAAATGTGTGCATCCTGCATTTCCTTTGAGATGCTTCCTTTCTGCTTTGCTCACAGAGCACACAACCCCTTCTCTGATGTGGGCACGCCATGATGAATGGTCCTGCGTCAGTGTCTCCTGTGTCACACAATCAATTCCAAAGTTCTTCAGAGAGACCTTGAGAGTGTCCTTTTTCCTTCTGACCACTGTGTTAGCACTTGCTGTATGTGAATTCCCTGTAAAACGTGCCTGGCATTGTACTCAGCACTGGAAATCTAAAGAAAGGCAAAAGACAATCTGTGCTCTCAAGGGGCTCACAGTCTCATGAGGAAGAAAATGCAAACAACTCCATTTGCACAAACTATAGATGGGATTAATTGGATCTAACCCTTAGAGCAGGCCTGTATGACCTTCAGCCTGCCAAAGGATTTTGGATGGCCAGGGAAAATGTAGAGGAAAACATCTACCTTTTGGGGCCAAAATCCTTGGGTGTGCCCACAGGCCACCGGCTGTACAGGCCTGCCTCAGAGGGGATGCACTAACAATCAGGACAATTGGGAAAAAAACTTCTTGCAGGAGGTGAGACTTGAAGGAAACCAAGGAAGCTGGGAAGTGGGAATCCTCAGGGAAAGCATTCTAGGCATGAGGGAAAATCAATGCAAATGCTCAGAGTTGGGAAATGGAGTGTGCCGTGTGAAGAATGTCAAGGACGCCATTGTTACCGAATCAAAAACACATGGGAAGGAGGTAAGGTAGAAGAAAACTGGAAAGGTAGAAAAGGCGAGTTTATAGAAGACTTTAAAAGGCAAGCAGAAACTTTTATGTTTGAGACTAGAGGAACTAGGAAATCATTGGACTGGATTGGATGGAGGAGGAGGAGGTTGATTTGGTCAAGCATACATTAATAAGATAGGTTTGACATCTGAATGAAAGATGCATTGAAGAGGGGAGAGACAGGAGGCAGGGAGACCAACCAGTAGGCTATGGAGATGGCACAGACTTGGGAAATTCCTTAACCAAGAGGTCCTAAGTTCCTCTCAGAAGAAATTCCTCCACCTTTGCCCATTTGACTGGAGGTTAATAAATCAGAAGGAGGGCTAGAAGATAAAAAGTTGAATTAGCATCAGTTAATGAGCAGGAGCTGGGTGAATGATAACACCCCAAACAAAGGGAGATACACACATATCTAGCTTTTGTAGAGCTTTAGGCACCAAGAGGAGCCTTTTAGGAGAGGCTGTTCATCCATTTGGGAAGTTGAATAAGAGGGACCATTTGTCAGGTGCTTTGGGGGTTATACCACATTCACCTTGGGGTCTCAGGAGTTGCCAAAGATTGGGACCATTTTATTGGGATAATGCATTTCTCTGAAGTTAGTCTCATTAAAATATGCTGGTGGGGCAGAAAATCTCTGGGACAGCAGAGCCCTCATTCAGGGTAGAGTAATATGGCTCAATCTGTTGAATAAAGTACAGCCTGAAGTTCAGTCTTCATTTATACAACCTTCCTTCTGCACCCCTACCAAGGTCAAACTCTTCTCCTCTAAGGTTACTTTTTCTGGGGAGAAAATGTCTCCCCCAAACTCACAGTAGCAGCTAGTTGCCATAGCCCTTAAAGCACTGGAACTGGAGTCAGGAAGACCTGAAATAAAATCCAATCTCAGATATTTACTGCAGGTGTGACCCTGGACAAGTAACTTAGCCTCTGACTGCCCCAGTTTCCTCAACTGTAACATGGGGATAGTACCAGTACCTATCTTGCAGGTTGTGTTGTAAACATCAAATGAGATGCTATTTGTGGAACATTTAGTGCAGTGCCTGGCTCACAGTAGGTGCCTTGTAAGGCTTGTTCCCTATCTCTACCTACACAGATTTTATCCACTTTCTCCACACTACTTGAGAGGTAATGAAGGCCTGCCTATACCAGGATAATGGCAGTAGAGACATATTTCAAAGATAAGGTTGACAGGAATTTACCTCTGATTGGATATGGGAGGTGGTAGTCAGAGTGAATTGCAGATGATATATAGGTTGTAAGCCTGACTAACTGGGAGGCTAATGATACTCTCAATAGTAATAAGAAAATTCGGAAGAGAGTAGAATTTAGGATGAAAGAGAATTAGTTCAGCTTTAGACATAATGAGTTTAAGATATCTACAAGACATCTAGTTTAGAATGTCTAATAGATAGTTGGAGAGGTGAGAGTGGAAGTCAGGAGAGAGGTTAGGGCTGGATAAGTAGATCTGAGAACATTTGCATACTTAGTAGCTGAATCCATGGGAGTTAATGATACCACCAACTGAAATATCTCAGAGGGAGAAGAAGAGAAGGCCCAGGACAGAACCCTGGGGATCCCCCACAGTTAACAGGTATAATCCCGTCATCACAGACGAAAGGGTGAACAGTCATAGAGGTAATAGGAGAATGAAGACAAAGGTGAGTCTTGAATACCTAGAGAGCAGAGAGTATCAAGGAGAAGAGGGTGATGGACAGTGTCAAAGGAGCGCTCAAGAAGGATGAGCACTGAGATTGATACATGATGGTGACCTTGGAGGGAGCCATTCCATTGATCACTTCTTGACCTTAGCATCTTCACATAGTTGCCATGGGCTAAGACTCCTCTAGTTTCAGTCCCTGTATACCAGCATGGGACCATTTGTGGATTTTCTCTGGGTCTCTCCCAGAAGACTCAGAGTTCCAAAGACATCTGTTGGTCCTGTAGTAGCCTACAGGGGCTAGTACACTACGTGGTTCACAAAAAGGGCCTCCCCCAAATGAAAGAAAATCATCTAAGTGGGGCAGTAGATAGAGCGCTGAGCCTGGCATCAGGAAAGCTCATCTTCCTGATTTCACATCTGTCCTCAGAAACTTACTAGCGGTGTGACCCTGGGCAAGTCATTTAACACTGTTTACCTCAGTTTCCTCATCTATCAAATGAGCTGGAGGAGGAAATGGCAAACCACTCCAGTATCTCTGCCAAGAAAACCCCAAACAGGGTCAGGAAGAATTGGACACAACTGAGAAATGACTGAACAACAGCAATAAAATCTCAAAATCAGAATGCTTGCAGCCTTTTGGCTTAGAGCAATTATTGCCTGCCAGTTTCCTTGCTATGATTCAGGCAGATTTTCTTCCTTTCTCTGATCAACATAAAATGACTCATTATAATGAGGAAACAGTTCTGTTTGTGATTTTTTTTTTCACCAAGCTTGCATCTTAGGAGTACAGCTGCTGTGCTTTGTTTAGAACAGATGAGGACAGGGTGAGGTTATCATAGTTTTCCTACCAGTTTCCCTCAGGTTCTTTTCTGTTTCAAGAAGCTGAGCATTAGGGCACCTGGAGTTAAGCCTTAGACTTAGACATTAGCACTTAAGGCCTCAAATTAGTTTTCCACATAAGCTCTATCACAGTTCGATTGAGAGACTCACAGGAGACAATAGGAAAGAGAATATTGAAAAGAAGATTAAAAACAGTAGTTCTAAAAAGAACAGGACTAATCTTGGGCAGGGAGGTAAAGCGGAGAGTGGATAGAGTGCTGGGCCTGGGCTCAGGAAGACCCGAATTCAAATCTAGCCACAGACGTGTACTAACTATATGACCAAACAAATCACTTAGCCCTGTTTACCTCAGTTCCTCATCTGTAAAATGAGCTGCAGAAGGAAATGACAAACTACTCCTGTATCTCTGCCAAGAAAACCCCAAATGGGGTCATGAACAGTCAGACACGACTGAAAAAAGGACTGAACAACAAAGGACAAAAGGACTGGCAGGAAAAAGTCCAACAGAGAATAACCAACTTTGCCACTTTAGTGATAGGAGCTATCTTTGACTCTGTCACTGTCCTGCTCACAAGGGTTCTCTATATGTGAACACGACATCTGGGTACTTTGGACATCTCTCTCCCCATTTGTGAATGGCACATGTGCGATTCTGATGTAGGTCTGCTCTCACCCCTAGACGAGAGTGTGTTTTTGGGTGAAAGCGAAATCCAGGTTTATGGGGAAAGGAAAGTGTTTCTTTTATTATATTGCTAATTATTTAAAATGCCTTTGTGGTAAATGTTAGGTTCTTTGCGGGTCTAGTAAAAGTAAACACATTGGTAGGGGCTCATTAGCCATAGTTTGGAAAGGATTGTGATCTACAGAGCACCTAGAACTTGGAGTAGTTTTAATGGATTTGTCTATCCATCAATGTAGGAGCTTTCTCTGATGATGCATAGGACAACTCATCCATATCTTGTCATTCTTTGTGACTTTTGACTATCCTCACATAAATCCAATAAAGGGAGAGTGATGTTCACTAAATACATTGGGAACTGTTGCTGTTCAGCTGTTTCAGTTGTGTTTGACTTTTCATGACATTTGAAGTTTTCTTGGCAGATATTGGAGTGAATTGCCATTTCCTTCTCCAGCTCATTTTACAAATGAGGAAAATGAGGCAAACAGGGTTAAGTGCCTTGCCCAAGGTCACACAGCTAGTGTCTGAGGTTGGATTTGAACTCAGAAGATGAGTCTTCCTGACTTCAGCCCCAGTTTTCTATCTACTGTACCACTTAGCTGCCCTTTGGGGATCTTATCTCTCCACTTTTAGCATTAAATGGATACAAAAGGATTGTATAGGCAGTCCATGTCTCATTCTTGTTGTAAAACTAACCAATTTCCTTTTCAGGAAACTGCCATGTCTCCGACACAATTCCACACTGTTCACATTCAGCAACATACCCAAGCCCGCCACCTACCTCTCTGTTGCCCTTTGAGTGACCTGAATCCTTAATTCTTTGGAGACTGATATTACATAGACAAAGCACCATTGGAAGAATACTGTAATTATGGGCCCCAATTTCAGGGACATGTTTGCAATCATGAAAAGCACCACATAATTTCTCCAAAGTAATTCAGCCAATTCTCCTCCTGTTCAATTTTCGACCGATCTCATTATCTATGCATAGTGTTTGTCAAAGATATATGTACTTGGGGACCAACTCAATGGGCCTTCCATTCGACTGTGCAGTGTAGTCTTTCTAGCATACGGTTAAATAATGAGGCCATTAGCCCTCTATCTCTATTTCGTCTTGCTCACATGAGAATACTTTATAGATAATAATAATACGGCTTTTAAATCTAAGAGGACAAATGCAGATTCAGTAAAATCCCAGGACCATCCAGGAGAACAATGATATCAATTCCCTATGGTATGGCTCTGTGCTTGCATACCGTCATCAGCGAGAGGCGTTTTCTGGAGAAAATGTCAGTTTTAAATTGTGGGTTTTTTCTGCTGCAATAGAACAGATATCATTTCCAAAGGCAAGAGATCAGGGAAGGACATAGAGAAATATTGCTCCGGCAAGACTTGAAGCTAAGGATGCCTCTCGAGTGGAATTCAGCTGCTAACCCTGTCCCTGTGTGGTGGCTCCTTCCTTCTCACAATGGAGAAGGCAAGGATGGCTTCACCAGCTTTCTAACAGTTTTATAGCTGTGAAGTCCTCAGTCATATGCACCTGTGTTTGTTGCTATTTGGGCAAAGGACATTTCTAGAATAGTCATTACTTGCTTAGAAATGAAGGTTCAGCAATGCTGGGCACTCTGATGGTGGCCAACCAGCCCATCATCATACCAATGGCTTGAATTTCAACAACACTGAAGTGATTTCCTTACGACTGCACTATCAGGCATGTGGAACTATCAGAAGGTCTTTGTAAAGGAGGGAAAAGCACAGCTTAGAAAAGTGATGCCACCCAGCTCTGACACCTAGTAAAGGTTGGCACTCTGGTTCTCTCCCTCTCGAGTCTGACCAGGGCTCACAGTTCTTAGAACTGTATACTTATTAACTGTGAGGGTGAGTATGAGCTAGTGCCCCCTCTGTGCCCCATTTGATGGTTTATCAATTGTGAAATGGGGAGGGGTCATTAGCAGGGCCAGCTGTTAAGTGAGGGACATGATGGAAGACCAATTGTTTATAAAAGCCCATGGGTAGGGAGCCTGCAGCCTTGATGCTACATGTGTCCCTCTAGGTCCTCAAGTGCTGCCCTGTGACTGAATCCAAACTTCACAGAACAAGCCCCCTTAATAAAAGGATTTGTTCTGTAAAACCTGGACTCAGTCAGAAAGCCACACCCAAGGACCTAGAAGACCACATGTGGCTTTGAGGCCACAGGTTCCCCATGCCTGTACTAGTCACTAACACTGATAATGATAATCAATAACAAAAAATAGTGAAATTGATGACAAATTAATGATAATTAGTTACTAATAGTAAGTCTACAGAGAGGATAAGCTTACCTTCTAAAACTTTCATTTAACTATAAAAACAGTTTTAAAAATCCAACTGTGCAATAGAAAACAGAACATTAAATATAAGAAGATACTAGCAGGATCCTGGCTTGTCCAGGACTGTTTGGGTTTGAATTCCATAAAACAGAATTAATTTGTCATAATAACAAGAACACTAAATTGTGTGGATTTGTTCATATAATTGGGGGATTCAGAAATCATAGCTGGGTTACCCTTAAGGAGTCAGGATTTATTGACCACTTCAGATCATCCAAGGAAGTGGGAAAACTGCAGCACGTCCTTACAGGCTGCAAAAATTGGGTAACTAATAGATACTAAGTTAGACACTATATGGTAGCCAGAATATTACTCCCGAAGTGTGCTCTTCCCCATACTGAGGAATGAAAGGGGCTCCATATTAAAAACAAACAACACTCCCCCCAAAACCAACCTTTCTGGGATCTTTTTTAATTCAAACAGTTGGTAGTACTGGAACCAGACTGTTATCAGACAGAATTATTGCCTGCAATCAATCACACATAATGTGAATTCATAAAAAAGGAAGAAGGTTTTTAAAAATAGATATCATTGTAAGAAATACTCATATTTCCAAAACTACACAGGGGAAAGGCTTTCAAAATATGAGGACCAAGTAGAGAAAGCTGAAACCAAGGGGGAACAGGATGTGTCAGGATACTATGCCGGCCATCTTCTCCGGAGTGGTCTCAAAGGAGCTTGGAAGAGGAGCCACAGAAGAGGAGCCTATCCTCCCAAGGTTTTATTCAGCAGAATAAAGCAGCCACTTTATTCACCTCTGCTATCGTTTGTAAAATATTCAATATGAAAGAGTAATGACAGGATAGCTCCTCATCTCAGGGCAAGTTCTAGGTGAACTCCATGAAAAAGGTTAGAATGAGATGAATACAAATGAGGCAGAAATAACAATAATATAGATTTTTAAATAGACTGTGATCTTAATCTATGTCAGAAATTCTCGGTGTGAAAAATTCATCCATGGATGCAGATCATGAATGTATCTGTAACTTTGTTGTTCAAGGTGTTTCAGTTGTGTCTCACTCTTCATGACCCCACTTGTGGTTTTCTTGGCAAGATACTAGAGTGGCTTGCTCTTTCCTTCTCTAGCTCATTTGATGGATGAGGAAACTGAGGTAAACTGGGTTAAATGACTTGCCTAGGGTTGCACAGCTAGGAAGTGTCTGAGACCATATTTTAACTCGGTAAAATGTCTTTCTGACTTCAGGCTGGTGTTCTGTCCACTGCCCCATTTAGCTGCCCAAGCTGTGACTTACAGCCCTGGAAAGTTGCCTGGGGTGGTAAGTCTGGGTTCCCTTGCTGAGACAGCTCATCCATCTTAGTCATGGCTCGAATCCAGGTTTTTCTGATTCCAAGACTTCCCCGCGCACCCCTGCAGTAGGCGCTCCCAACCTGGGGTACACATGACCATAGAGGGATGAGATTCCTGTTAAGGGGTGTGGAGAGTACTTGAAGACATGATTTGCTGTGTTGCTGTTATTCTCTTCATTTTCTTTCTCACAGGCTTATCCATTCAAATAAAAACAGTCATGGGTACCTACAGGAGAGCTTTTGAAAGCAGAGACAGTGGAAGACGTAACATAGCTGTATGGCGATTCCTCGAGGTTCCTTACTGACCCAGTGAAAGGCAGCTACCATAGTGCCATATGCCAGCTGCTTGTGATAGGGGAAACCCTAAGGAAAATTGTGTACTAAGTCACATTTGTCTTCAAAGCCTTCCTTCTGTCTCCTGAGACGCCCCCTTTCCCTGTGTCTCTTTGTAGACACCCTCTTTTTTCCTTTCCTGGTTTTGCCCCTAACTTTGACACGATGCCCCAATGGCAGTCTCACCCAGGCGCTTCCCTTCAGTGCCTGGGGCCTGTTTACCTGGGGACATCCATCTGTTCCTAAAACCTTCTTATCCTGGAACGTTTCTCTGCCATTCCTCCCAGGTTCTTCATCAGCTGGCCAGTCATCATTCTTCTCCTTGCTGTGCTTCTAACTTCCTAGACTTCGATACTATCACCCCTTTCAGGTCTCCTGAAAGAAAATGTGAATGTATTCCACTGGACTCTATTGTTTGATTAAGAAGGGGTAACAGTAATGAATGCCATTCTGGGAAAAGGCCTTGGAATCAGCAATCCTGGTTGATGACATCTCCAGGCTGTTGGAGGAGCACGTTGGCCAACCTCTTCATGCTTCATTATCCTTATTTGTAAAACGGTAGTAACAACCCTGGAATTCCTCATATGTCCTAGGTTTGGTGAGAGGAAAACACTGTAGCAAAGTGTGTTGTCTCAGTTGTTATTACCTTGTTTCAGTTTTTCTCATCTGTAACAGGGTTCAGATAAACAGCAGGACAGTCTTGGGACCAACTTTCTTCTATATGGAGTGTTCTACAGACTCTTGCACAGGTGGATAGAATCCTGGTTTATGTAGTGGGATAAAAGCATCAGGATACAAGCTATCCTCTGTAGGTGCAACACAAACATCCTCAGTCCTTCTCCAGTAGCCACAGGTCCATAGGGATGACACGCACCCCATCCTATTTCCACAAGATTCCATGCCTTCTGCTGGGGGGGGGGGTCCATTTTTGGAAAGCTCTTTATTCTCTGTAGATATATGCCTTTGTGGAGGGAGCATCATGTGCAGCTTTTAGCCCCAGGATGCCAAACTACAAACGATCCAGCCTGAGTGATTAATGAAGAGGAATTACAGCAGAAGTGATGAGAAATTTACAAGATGCTTTTAATATAATTAAAAATCATGTCTCTACTGGCTCTTAACTCTTCTCGCGCAGCCTTGGCTTGGCTTGTCTCCAGAACTGACACATTTCAGAGAGAAATTGGAGAAAGCATTATTGGGAATGAGGGAACACATTTTCTTCTTGGAACTTGCATTGGGTTGATCAGAGGCAATGGCCTTTGCGATCCTTTTGCTCCTGCCATATGAGAAGATTAAGTAGCAGCACCAGCTCAGCTCCTGCCCTGGAGTATGATATCAGAACTCTGTATCAGGAAATTTAACAATTCTTTTTAAAGGTAAATGGACATGATGTAAATATGATTAGAGAAGCATGCCTTTACTTCAATAAGCATGGAATTAAGGAGGAAATTATCTTGTCTAATCACTTTATCTTAATATCAAGGCCTCTGAATCTGGGATCTCAGAATCAGAAAACAGGATCGTTGCTGGCATTAGTAATTCTCATTGCCACCAATGGGCAGCTAGGTGGCATAGTGGATAGAGCATTGGGCATGAAGCCAAGAAGACTCATATTTGTGAGTTCAAATCTGGCCTCAGATACTTGCTGTGTGACCCTGGGCAAGTCCTCAGTTTCCTCCTCTATAAAATGACCTAGAGAAGGAAGTGGCCAACTACTCCAGGATCTTTGCCCTGAAACCCCCAAAAGGGGTCATGAAGAATCATACACAACTGAAATGAATGAAAAAAAATTGACATCTTTCCCCACTGCAGAAGAAGTGTGCTTATATAGTTAAAATTAGATCTTCTCACTCCCAATCTAGGTCTTTTTCCACTTCCCCAGAAACACAGTGTTTCAGAGTTAAAAAGTGCCAGTGATCATCTAGACCAGAGCAAACTTTGTTGTGTGGGCTAAAAGGTGGCTTGGCCCCTGTTGTTGTACTGCCCAAGAGCTAATGATGATTCTGACATTTTAAAATAAAATTTATCATATTTTAAAATGTCAAAGAAAACAACAATCAATGATTTCATTAAAGAGAATGACAAGACAACATACCAAAATCTGTGAGATGCAGTCAAAGCAGTACTTAGCAGAAAACTTATTATGTCTGCTTATATCAATAAATAAGAGAGTCAATCAATGAATTGGAAATATAACAACTAAAAAAGCCCCTAGAAAAACATCAAATTAAAACCATAATTAATTACCAAAATAGAAATATTTAAAATCAAAGGTGAGGCTAACAATATTGAAAGTAAAAAATAATTGAACTAGTAAATAAAACTAGAAGCTAGTTTTATGGGGGAAAATTAATCAATAAAATAGTCAAAGCATTGTCTAATTTAATTTTTAAAAAAGAAAAAAAAAAGTCAAATTACCAGTCTTAAAAATGAAAAAAGGTGAACACATAATCAAGGAAGATGAAATTAAAACAATTATTAGCAGCTATTTTGCCCAACTTTGTGCCAATAAAATAATCTAAATAAAATAAATGAATATTTAAAATTATAAATTTTATATATATATATATATA
>NW_027186458.1:7221044-7240216 GCF_028583685.1 Petaurus breviceps papuanus
TATATATATATATATATATATATATATATATAAATTGCCCAGATTAATGGAAGAGGAAATATAATACTTAAATAATCCTTCCTTAGACAAAGGAACTGAACATGGCATAAATAATTTGCCTAAGGTAAAACAAAACAAAACAGGATTAGATGAATTCACAAGTGAATCCTACCAAACTTTTAAGGAATAATTAATTTTAATACTGTATAAACCATTTTTAAAATAGGCAAAGAAGAAATCCTATCAAATTCCTTCAACAATGTAAATATTTTGCTGAAACCTAAAACATGGAGATCAAAAACAGAGAATTAAAACTATCGACCAAATTCTCTAATGAATATCAATACAAAAATTTTTAATAAAATACTAGCAAGGATATTACAGTAATTTATAACAAAAACCATACACTATGACCAGGAATATAAAACTGGTTCAATTATTAGGAAAACAATCATATGATCATCTCAATAGATGAAGAAAAAGCTTTTGACAGAATATAATACCCATTCCTATTAAAATACGCTCAAAAGCCTAGGAATAAAGGGAACTTTCCTTAAACTGATAAGTAGTATCTATCTAAAAGCAGGAGCAAGCATTTTCTATGATAGGGATAAGCTAGAAGACTTTCCTGATCAGGAACAAATCAGGAGTAAAGCAAGGATGTCCATGATGAATGTTATTATTCAATATAGTACTAGAAATGCTAGTTATAGTAAAAAAACCAAGAAAAAGAAATGGAAGGAATAAGCACAGGTAAGAAGGAAACCAACCTTCCACTTTTTGCAGATGACATGATGATATGGAGAACCCCAGAGAATCAACTAAAAACTAGTGGAAACAATGAAAACTTTTGCAAAGTTGCAAGATACAAATGAAGCTCACATAAATTGTCAGCATTTCTATATATTAGCAACAACACCCAGCAGGAAGAGATAGAGATAGAAATTTCATTTAAAATAATTGCAGAGAGGGGTGGAGCCAAGATGGAGGAGTAAAAACAGGACCTCCGCATGACTCTGGCCCACCTCCCACCACCTCCAATACATGTAAAATATGACTCCAAACAAACTTTAGAGCTACAGAACCCACAAAGTGACAGACAGAAACAGATCTCCCACTGAGGGTAGCCCGGAAGGCTGACAGGAAAGGTCTGTTGCACCGTGCTGGGAGCTGAGCACAGTTCCATGTAAGCCATGTGGTTCTGGCCCTGGGGCAGCCCCAATCAGTGGTGGAAGGAGAAGACTTCAGGAGAGTGAATCACCAGCAGCTGTGGCAGTTTCCCAACCTCTCAACCCATAAATGCCAAAAAGAAAGTAAAAGGTCAGTCGGGAACTCTGTTGGGACAGGGGGGATGGAAGAGCACAGTCCGACCCCTGCTCCCCGAGGTGAGAAGTGCTGAGGCATGGTGGATGCAGCTGCTACCCCGTGGCTGCCTCCAGAGCTCCTGGCCTACAGATCACAGGGCGACCATGAAACCATTTGGAGGCTAAGCGCTCTTGCTTTGACCTGCTTGGATCCAGATCATGGTCTTGAGGGATGGTCCTGGTGTGTGTGGCCAGTGTGCCAGAGCTTGTGGTGTCTGTAGAGGGCACCCTCCTTATAGCTCCAGCAGCTGTGAAAACCCCAGCCATTTGGGACAAAGCT
Source organism: Petaurus breviceps papuanus (assembly GCF_028583685.1). Lineage (NCBI taxonomy): Eukaryota > Metazoa > Chordata > Mammalia > Diprotodontia > Petauridae > Petaurus > Petaurus breviceps. The sequence continues at coordinate 7,222,689 of NW_027186458.1, forward strand.
CTCCTCTCTGGAAGCAGAGTTCTATTGTGGCAAAGAGCTCAAAAGTCAAGTAATTGGCTGGCAATATGAGCAAACAGAGGAAGCACAAACAGACCATGGAATCTTTTTTGGGGGACAAAAAGAATCAAAGCATGGAATGAGAGGAAGACAATGAAGTCAGAACTCCTGCATCAAAAGCTTCCAAGAAAAATATGAATTGGTTACAGGCCATGGAGGAGCTCAAGAAGGATTTTGAAAATCAGTTAAGAGAAGTGGAGGGAAACTTGGGAAGAGAAATGATAATGATGCAAGAAAATCATGAAAACTAAGTCAACAGCCTGCTAAAGGAGGCCCCCCAAAATACTGAAGAAAATAACACCTTAAAAAGTAGACTAACCCAAATGGCAAAAGAGGCCCAAAAGGCCAACGAGAGGAAGAATGCCTTAAAATTAATCTGGAGGAACTACAGGTTATGAATACTGAGGAAATCAATGAAAACAAAATGTGAACAAAGGGGGCCTAGCAGTACCAGTCCTCAAACTACATTACACATTGATAATCATTCAGAAATTTGGTACTGGATAAGATATAGAATGTTTGATCAATGGAATAGATTAGGTAAACAATATATGGAAGCAAATAACCAGTGTAATCTCTTGTTTGATAAACCCAAAGATCCCAACACCTGGGGTAAGAGTTCACTATTTTACAAAAACTGCTGGGAAAACTGAAATGCAGTCTGACAGAAACCAGGCATAGATCAACATCTTGTAACTTATACCAAGATAAACTGAAAACAGGTGCATAATTTAATTATAAAGGGTGATATCATGAGCAAATTACCTGTCAGATCAATGGATAAGGTAAGAATTAGTAAACAGGCAAGCAATAGGAAGATTCATAGGAGGTGAAAGAGATAATTTTGCTTACACAAAATTAAAAAAAGGTTTTGCACAAATAAAATTAATGTGGCCAAAATTAGAAAGAAAACAGGAAGCTGGGGAAAAGTTTTCATATCGAATTTCTCTGATAAAGTTTTCATTTCTTGACTATTTAAGGAACTGAGCCAAATTTACAAAAATAAGAGCCAAATGGTAAATAGTCAAAAAATATGAACAGGCAGTTTTCAGAAGAAGAAATTAAGCCTTTCAATAACTCAAATGGAAACATGCTCTAAATCACTAATCATTAGAGAAATGCTAATTTAAAAAAAAAACACGGAGGTACCACCTCAGGTACCTATCAGATTGGTCAATATGACAGAAAAAGAAAATGACAAATACTCGAAGGGATGTGGGAAAATAGTATCCTAATGTACTCTTCTTGAAACCATGACCTGGTCCAGCCATTCCAGAGAGCAGTATGGAACTATGCCCAAAGGCCATAAAACTGGGCATACTCTTTGACCCAGCAGTACTGCTACTAAATCTGTACCCCAATGAGATGAGCTATAAAGAATGATGAAGGTGATGGTTTGAGAAAAAGCCTGGGAGGACTTACATGAGCTTAGGCAAAGTAAAGTGAGCTGAGCCAGGAGAACATTATAGACAGTAACAAATATTGTAATAATCAGCTGTGGAAAAATTAGCCACTCTGATCAGTTAAATAATATACAACAATGCCGAAAAAGATTCATGATGGAAAATGCTATTTACCTTCACACAGAGAGCTGATGAAATCTAAGTGTAGATTGAAACATATTTATTTCTCTTTATTTCTTCCCCCCCTCATGTGAAAATGTTTAGCATGATTTCATATGCATAATGATTATTGTATTTCTTGCCTTTCCAAAGAGTGGGGAGAGGGATGGGGGGAAAGAGAATTTGTAATGAAAATAATTTTTGTTTTTGCTTTTTGGAGGGGGGAAGGCAGGGCAATTGGGGTTAAATGACTTGGATTTCAACTCAGATCCTCCTGACTCTAGGGCTGGTGCTCTATCCACTGCACCACCTAGCTGCCCCGAAAATAAAAATTTCAAAAACATATATATATACATATAAATCTTAGCCTATGAAATGTACCAAAAATAGACTGTGGGCTGGTTTTCTCCCTTGGGTTGTTGTTTGCCAACCCTTGCTGTAGATCATCGTATGCCTGAAAAGGAATTTCCTCACATTTTTGACAAGGGGTTGTCTGGCCATGGTTCCTCAGTCTGCAGTCTGGATCAAGTAGAACAAGTCAAGTCTATCTTCCACAAGACAATTGTCCAAATCCTAGACGGTAGCTGCCATGGTGGCCATGACCTTCTCTTCTCCAGGGTAGACTTTTCCAGGTCTTTCATCTTATCCTCCTGTTCTCGAGACCCTTCCACATCCTGATTCCCTCCTCTGAACACTTGCCGGCTTATCGATGTCTTCCCTAAAATGTGTCCTGCATAGTACATCCTGGTCAAGCTGTGGTCCCCAAGGAAGGTGTATAGCTGTGACTATCACTTCTTCTGTGCTGGACATTTTACCAAGTGAAGTGACTTTCCTAGGTCATGCAAGGAGTATGGGGAGAGTAGAGTGGAGTGGGGTATGCACACAGATAAGTGAGCTGTGAGGAAAGACAAGCAAGAAGAGAACTTTGTTTAGAGTCAGTAATGGGTGGAAATCGCCATGAAGGAGGTGGGCTTTTATGCATCCTGATATCCAGACTATCCTTGCTTTTGGGTTGTTCTATCTGGGCTCATTTCTTGGCACTGATAAATGTCCATGTTTGGTGTGTGCTGGGTATTACTGTAATGACATTATTACATCAAAAGAAAGAGTTGAGTTTCCCTGCCATGGTCAGCCACTCCAAAGATTAGTGGCCTTGGAAAGCAATAGGGCTTTTTCCTCCTGAGTCAGACTATGGAATTTATAGATTTCCAATGCTTAAAGTGAAGTAAAGATGAAATATGTATTTGGAATCAGTTTTCCCATAAAGGCACCAGCATTTTAATAATCTGATATCAATAATATTCTAACATTTAACCCAACCTTCTAATATCAAATATTCTGACATCAGTAACAGTGACCCTCCTCCTCTTAATTCAATACTTTTAGCAGAGCAGGATCTCTGAGCCATAAGCAGATATCGGAACTTGTGTGATAGTAGGAGCCACATCTTCAACTGTTTTCGCTCATTAGCTTAGTGTTTCTGTCATTTCTTTCATGATGCCTTCCCTGACAGCACTGCTCCTGTCCAAATACAGAAGTGCACATAGCACACACAGAGTCTCCTGTCCTTGCCAAAATTTCTCATATTTCCCCTGGTTCTCCTTTGCTCTGAAAACAGCCCATTGCATATCACACTATATTAGACTGTAAGTTCCCTGAGGGCAGCACTCTACCTTTAAAAAAAATCATTGAACAGTGCCTTGCTCCCAACTCCTAGAACAGTGTCTTAGACATAGTAAACTAATAAAGGTTTGTTTAATTGAATTGACTGGTCTAATTCCATTTTAAATTCAAAACCAAACTGCACAATCTCTAAGACTTTCCAACTCTAAATTTTATAGTCCTTCTTTAGAGGGCTTACTGACATGAGAGATATACATAGATAAATAAATTCTGGACCCTCTAGCAAGTGCCAGTAAATGTTTCCAGGTCAAGTAATATAGAAAGTGCACTTTGAAATACAGACTCATTTCAGTAAGGTGGGAAGATGAAATGACCTCTAGGAGAGACCTTGGACTTCTAGGAAATGCTGCACAGGCAAGAGAGAGGGGACCAGGGGCACTGCCTCCGAGGGAGGCAACAAGGCAGAACCAGGCAGTTACATGTAAATTTTTTGACAAACATTTAAAACATTTTGAATTCCAAATTTTCCTCCTCCCTTCTACCACTCCTGACTCCTCAAGAAGACAATCATGTTTATGTCTTTTATACATGTGAAATCATGCCAAACATATTTCCCTATTAGTCTTGTTGTAAAAGAAAACACATATAAAAGAAAAGAATAAAAATAAGGTTAAAAAATATGCTTCAATCTGCACTCTGAATTTTTCAGTTTTCTCTGGAGGTAGATAGCATTTTTCATCATGGGTCTTTTGTATTTGTCTTGGATGATTGTCCAGATCAGAGCTGGCTTAGGTCCTTACAATGTTGCTGTTGCTGTGTACGATGTCCTCATGGTTCTTCTCATTTTACTTCACATACAAGTCTTCCCAGGTTTCTCTGAAAACACCCTGCTCATCATTTCTTGTAGCACAATAGTATCCCATCACAATCATATACCATAGCTTGTTCCCAACTGATGGCCTTCCCAGCAACTTTCAATTTTTTGCCTCCACAAAAAGAGCTACTATAAATATTTTTGTACAAAGAGGTCCTTTTCCCAGGAGGCAAAATTATATACCATATAAACCCATCCTTAGGGTCCGTGATTTTGCTACCCAAAGCCCAACTTTTAGCATGTTCTTTCCCCAATACATGTCCCTCACTCTCTGACTAAGGTGAATTTCTTGCACGTGAGCACAAACCTCTGTTTATGTTGCCATAGTGTATGTATGCATTGTTTGCTTGCTTGCTGCATCTCCCAACAATAATGCTTATGATTGTATAATTTTCTGAGTACCCATTTTCTAGAAATCCCAAACCAAAGTATTTGCTTTAACCTAAGCTATGAGTCCAAACAAAGCATACATCAGCAGCAGCAGCTATTAGCACTCCTACACTTTGCAGACAGCACTACCACCCACTCCCAACTATGGACATCATTGCTGGTCCCACTGGATCCTTCCTTGTATCCATTTCCCTAACAGAAGCACCCAGTGGCTCTCTTCTGCGGTAGCCCCGTTCTATTGTAGGTTACAGTGATCCCCTGGCCACTTCTGCAGCTTGTTGTGATTGGCATCTAGCCCAGTCAGGATCAAAAAGTCAGTGCATTCCCTTCCCCTCCCCTCCAGACACACACACACACACACACACACACACACACAGAGCTGCCTACATGGATTTCTGAATACCAAAGGAGTTGGATGAAGCTCATTTCTTTGGGCTAATGCATTCATTTGCTGAGGAGATGGGTAGGTGGGAAATGCCTTTGATCCCACTCATCTCTGAGTTGACATTCAAGAACAAAAGTAAAGGAGAGGGGAACCTGTCTCCAACTGAAGCCTAGGGACCAGAGGAACTTGCCCTGACATCCATGCATTTTGGGGTGGGATGAGGGCTGGGGGTGGTTGGAGGCACACAGTGGTCAAATTGTGGCTGAGCAGCTGAGCTCAGTGAGTCACTGCTGGAACATTCAGAAAGGATTCCCTGATCCCACTGCCTGGGAAGCCCCTGGAACCACTGCTCAGATGCTTTGTTTTCATTTCCCTTTTTGTTAAAACAAATGACATTCCCTTTTTATCATCAGAGTGACTTCTCCACAACATTCCCAGCTGGTCACTCAAACAAACAATGTTTTCATTCCCCTTTTGCTTATTCTTCCCATGTAAAAAGGCATCTGACCTTGTCACTCTCAGTAAAGTGAGCAATGATGTCTTAATTGTTCAGTTTTATGGCCTTTTCTCAAGCCTCATTCTTTCCAACCTCTTTGTAACATTTGATATCACCAACAATCATGTCACCATGGATATATTCTCAGCTTTGGGTTTTTACCACCCTGCACTTCACCTCCTGCCTATCTCACAGCTCCTTTTCAGTTTCTTTTGTTGACTCATAATCCTTATGTTGCCCTCTAGCCATGGGTGGACCCCCAGACTTCTTGGTCTTCTTTTATCTGTACCCTTTTGGTGACCTTATCATTTATGTGGTATTCAACTTTCACCTCTACAAAAAATGACTTCCAAGTCAGCTAAGTGGCACAAGGAATAGAGCTCCAGGGCCTGGAGTTAGGAAGATAATGAATTCAAACTCTATTTCACACATTAACCATATGACCCTGAACAAGTCATTTAATCTCTCTGTGCCTCAATTTCCTCATCTTTAAGATGGGTATAATAATAGCACCTACCTCCCAGAGTTATTGGGAGGATCAAATGAGATTTGTAAAACATTTTGCACATTGCCTGGCACAGTTGATGCTTTATAAATACTTCTTGTTATTCTTTTGAGCTTCCACATCAGCAACTACCAATTGAACATTTTAAACTTGATGTCCCATAGGCGTCCAAGGCAGATTTCACTGCCTTTCCCCACCAGAACAATTCCTTTCCCAAACTCCTCTATTTTTGTTAATGACCATCATCTAGTTACCCAGTTCCTAACCTTCCAATCACCATCAACTTGTTTTTCCATCTCATACTATTTATTCAATCATTTGCTAAGTCTTTTCTTTCATACCTCCATAACATCTGATCTCTGTACCCATTTGTTAGCTGGAAAGGCCATCACCACCATCACCTCAGCTACATTATTTTCATGGTCTTCTAATTAATGCCCCTCCCTGAAATGTACCCTTTCTCTCCATTTCATCATCCACACAGCTGCTGAGGTATTATTCCCAAAACACAGGTCTGACCATGACACTCTTCTGCCCAATAAACTCCCTTGTCTCCCTGTTCTCCAGGATCCAATACAATCTTCCCTGTTTAGTATTTAGAGCCCTTTACCATCTAGCTCCTACCTACATTCTCAGACTTCATTTTTGTGATTTCCCTCTTATCATCCACAGTTCAACCAAACTGGTCTTCTTGCTGTTCTTCCCATAAAGCATTCCAGCTCCCATTTGTGAACCATGGTGCTCTTCCCCCAGGCTTGGAATGCACTCCCCCTTTTCAATTTTGGATCTTTAAATCCTGAGTTTCCTTTAAAGCTCAGATCAATTACCTTCTACATGAAACTTTTCCTTTGTACTTCTTCTCAACCATACCTTGCATTTATGTTGGATATATTTGGAATATAAACTGTATGGATATATATTGATTATTCAGCCAATAAAGATTTTTTAAGCACCTATATGTTGGGTGCTGTACTAAGTCCTGGGGATAAAAAAGAGGCAAAAGACAGTTTCTGCCCTCAAGGAGCCCATAGTCTAATAGGTGAGAAAAGCAACAAACGTGTAAAAACAAACTATATACAGGACAAGTAGCAAGTAATTGAAAAGGAAGACACTAGAATGAAGAGGGGTTGGGAGAATCTTCTTATAGAATTTAGGATTTTAGCTGGGACCTAAAAAATACCAGCAAAACGAATGGGTGGAGATTGAGAACAGGAGCATTGCAAGGGTGAGGGATAGTCTGAAAAATGCCCAGAGGCTCGAGACAGGGCATTTTGTTTGTGGGACAGTAAGATATGTGTTATTGGATTGGAAGAGGAAGGGTCAGGGAGTAAGGTAGAAGGAGACTTCAAAGGTTGTTGTTGTTCGTTCTTCATTTTCTTTTCTTTTCTTTTTCTTTTTGGAAGGGGGAAGGCAGGGCAATTCGTGTTAAGTGACTTGCCCAAGGTCACATGGCTAGTAAGTGTTAAGTGTCTGAGGTCGGATTCGAACTCAGGTCCTCCTGACTCCAGGGACAGTGCTCTATTTACTGCACCACCTAGCTGCCCCCATCCTTCATTTTCAAAGAGGACCAATGAAATCAGGATGTGTTGGGTGATGTCTTGAGTTGTGTATGAATTGGATTTAAGTGACACAGAGTTGTGCAAGTTGTGAAAGACTTTGAATACCAAACAGAGGAGTTTATATTTGATACTGGAGGCAATAGGGAGCCACTGGAGTTTATTGAGTAGGAAGGTAATATAGTCAGACCTGAACTTTAGGAAAATCACTTTAGCTATTGAATGGAAGATGGGTTGCAGTGGAGAGAGGTTTGAAGTAGGCAGACCCACCAGCAGATTATTGCAATAAACAATGCATGAGAGTGCACCAGGCTGGGGGCAGTATCAGAGGAGGGAAGGGAGCATGTTCCAGAGATGCCGCAAAGGTGAAATCAATAGACCTTGACAACAGACTGGGTATGGCGGGGGGGAGGGGGTTTGAGAAATAGTGAGGAGTCCAGGGTGACTCCTAGGTTGTGTGTCTGAAGGACTGGGAGAATGGGGTTGTCTTCTATAATCACAGGGAAGATAGGGTTTGGGGGGTAAATAATGAGTTCTGGTTTGAGTTGAAGATGTCTACTGGGCACCCAGTTGATGTCTGAAAGGCAGTTGGAGCTGGGAGGTTGGAGATCAGCAGGGAGGTTGGTGCAGGATAGGTAGATTTGAGAATCATCAGAAAAGAGAATCATTGAATCCATGGGACCTAATGAGACCACTGAGTAAAGTGGCTTAAGGTAAAAGGAGAAGGGCCCAGGACAGAGACCTGAGGGAATGATCTGGAGGAGGATCCCCATGGACACTGAGATAGCCCGCTCATGTTGGTAGGAGGAGAGCTAGAAGCCAGCGGCGCCCAAAATGCCTAGTTTCCTTAGAAAGGCAGATTCCTTGGGTGCAGGATCCATTTCACTTTTTTTTTCTTTGTATCTCTAACACTAAGAGTACTGCCTGGCATATAATTGATGCTTAAGAAATGTTTGTTGATTGACTATTCCTTTATATGAAAACATTTTTTTTCAATTTTCAGGTATTTATTTTTCTCCCTCTTAACCCCCCCAGGGTGCAAAAAAATACAAAAATAACTCTTTTGTAACAAACATGAATTGTTAAGTTGTAGCAGGCCTATCAGACTTTTCGTGACCCCATTTGGAGTTTTCTTGGCAGAGATACTGGAGTGGTTTTCCATTTCTTTCTCCAGCTTGTTTTATAGATGAGGAAACTGAGGCAAACAGGGCTAAGTGACTTACCCAGGGTCACACAGCTAGTTAAATGTCTGAGGCCCAATTTGAACTCAGCTCTGCATGACTCCAGGCCCAGCACTGTGTCAACTAGCTGCCTTAACAAATAGGAATATTGACTCATTGGGTGTGCTTACACACCTCTGGCCCTTACTCATACCTCCCAGAGCAAAAGGAAGATTCAGTTTGCCCCAGGTGCCACAAAGCAGTCAATTCATAGTCATCTGGATCTTGGAGCTTGTGAAAGAAATAAAGGAGCCTCAGTTTATCACATTTGAGGCTAGGAAAGCAGAACGGGAGGCTCTCATCTGAAATTCCTAGTTATTTAAAATCCAGCAACATGTCAGCCAGCTAAGATTTCCCAGAGCTCTCCTGGTTCAAAGCTGCTAGCTATAGATCAAGCGGACTAGCAAATGCTCGTATCTTCTGAGAGCGTCTAATGTACGCTGGGCATGCTTTTTTGTGCCCACTGAACAAGCCAGGGATTAGCTTTAATTTCAATGAATCTTCTTCCTTGGGTTAGAAGATCCCCTCTAAACGTGAATGGGAAAAAGCAAACCAGTGAAAGGGAATGAACTGAGATTACATACGTGGAGACAGAAGCCCTGGCATCCTGTGAGTTTCATCCAGGAGATATGCAGCCTATTCACAAGATGCACAGATCAACACACATGCATCTATCAGGCACCTACTGTGTGCTGGCACTTTCCTGGGCACTGAAGAAGCAAAATAAAAATCCCAAAGAATCTCTGCTCTTGGGATGCTTGTATTCTGATGGAGGGGACAGTGTGTCCATGAATCAGTGCACATAGTAGATCAGTGCCCAGCAGTGGACAGGCCATTGGTCTGGGCTTTGAAGCAACAAGGCTCAAGCTCCAGACTCTTACTCCCTGTGTGCTTTGTCCAATCTCTCTGAGACTCAGCTTCCTCTTCTGTAACATGAGGCAGGTGGATCAGCTTTCTGGATCTTCGCTCTAGGACAGTGTAAGTACGGTGGATTTTAGTGCGTGTAAAGTAGATATGTGCTATTATTTCTTGGAGTTCAGTTCCCAGGATCCATGGCCATAACAGTCTGTTGTTCCCAAGTTAGATATGAGCTCTCACAATCATGGTTCAAAACATCTCCACCATGCTTGTGCAGCACTGAAATTGTAAACATCCACTGAGACTATGCAGTGAGATATAGGAATGAAGCCATGGAAACTTGTGAGGCCATGAAGCAGGTGGGTTCTGGTCAGTGAGCGGGGAATCCTTAGGTTCCTCAACAGGTCCCCAGCAAGGCTTGGGGGGAATCTGTGTTTGCCTCAACTGGCCCCCATTGAGGCTTGTGGGGATTCAGGGGAATGCACAAGTTGTACCTGCCTTCATTGACCTCATTGAGAGGGGAGAGCTGCCCTCCTCTTCCCCCCCCTTGCTGGCCCATGTGAGAAGGGTGATTAGTGAATGCTGTAGGAGTTGGTGCTCAGAGACACTTATGAGGAGACTAGACAGTAAAGTAAGATTATTAGCCCCTTCTTAGTGTCTTTCCTGTCTGACCAGATCAAGAGTGAGATCAAGTGTGCTAGCGAGCCTCCTTTTTGCTGTGTGCTTCAAATCCAGGAAGGAAAAGGGGTGCAGGTGTGAACTCAGGGAGAGGAGGCTTCCTGACCCCAGGCTGGGCTCTCTATCCACTGTGCTGCCTAGCTGCCCCAATCATTTCCAAAAAATACTAACAGCTCCTATTTATATGGTTCTTTAAAGTGTGTAAATAAATTTGTACCTATTCCTTGATCTTCCCAACAACCTTGTTGGGTAAATTCTGTAGGTGTTGTTGCTATCTTACAGATGAGAACACTGAGGCTGTGAGATTATGTGCCTTATTCAGGGTCAGTCAGGTAGGCTGTATCTGAGGTAGAACTAAAAGCCTGGTGTTCTCCACTCTGCATTCAGCATTCCCTTTATCACATGCAGCTACACTGGCCAGGGAAGGAAGCACGTCTATTTTGAGGACAGAAAAGTTCCATCATTTTCTGTAATTGTAGCAAGAAAATTCGGGAGGAAGTTTGGGAATCTAGGGAGTGTCCAGCCCTCAGGAGCTCGGGGAGAGTTTTCAGAAGGGGAAGCTCAGCCAGCCTTCAAAAGGCCTGCAGTGCTTTGGGGCAGAGAGTCCAGTGGAAGGGGAAAGGACAGAGTTTCTGTTTGATTTCAGTTCCTGGGAAGCCCCAGGGAGTGGAGAAGAGAAGCCATTGAGTAGACAGCTCCTTCCAGATGAGGCCACACTCACTGAGTCATCCCCCTATCTTTGAATCTCTGAAAGAGAGAGAACTGGGGCTTTCCGGAGGACTGGAACGGCCGGGCCCCAAAGTCACTGAAATTTATCAATGCACACAAAGCAAGTTTTCTTTGGGACTGGGAAGCTGTTAGCAAAGATGCATGACCTTCAGCCTAATAGGGGATGTGATCTTTCCCCTGAATCACAAAAAGCATTTAGAATAATACACACATCAATGTTTATTTACAAAAAGAAAACAGCAACATATAATTATGAGAGCATTTGACTTAGATTCTACATCCAAATCCTGGCCTTGGTACTTACCTTGCTGTATGACCCTAGGCAAATCACTAGCCCTCTCTGAGCCCCATTAGCTTATTGATAAAAAGAGGATAATATTAATTGTTTATTGGATTCTTATGAGAAAAGCACTTTTATTTATTTATTTTTTTTGCCTTTTTATTTTTTGGAGGGCAGTTGGGGTTAAGTAACTTGCCCAAGGTTACACGGCTAGGTTTTTTTTTTTTGTGTGGGTATTAAGTGTCTGAGGCCAGAACTGAACTCAGGTCCTCCTGATTCTGGGCCCAGCGCTTTACTCACTGTGCCACCTAGCCGCCCCTAGAGAAAAGTACTTTTAAAACCTAAAAGTGATACTGAAATGTACATTAGAGTTGAGAACCAGTCTCCTAGAAGGTTTGATAGAACAGCTAAATGGCTCAGTGGATAGAGTGCTGGGCCTGGAGTCAGGAAGACTTGGGTTCAAATCCAGCCTCAGACACTTCCTGGCTGGGCAAGTCACTTGTCCTTGATTGCCTCAGTTTTCTCATTTATAAAATGAGTTGGAGAAGGAAATGGCAAACCATTCCAGTGTCTTTGTCCAAAGGAAACCCATCAAATGGGATCACAAAGAGTCAGACATGACTGAAACTATCGAACGGCTTCTAGAAGGTATTTCTTGGCCTCAAATTAGATGAAAAATTTAGAAAGGTCTTCCAATCCCAGCCGGCAATTTCAGGTTGGAGGAGTGTGCCTAGTAAGCATGTGTCTCCAGTGGCTGGGGACCAGAATGATGAAGGGACTGGAGATCAGATCATGTGAAGGTTGAGTAAGGCACCCAGGACTGTCTCTGAAAGAAAAGAAAACTTTGAGAAAGACCTACAGAAGGTTTCCGAGGATTGGGAGGATTGTTACACGGGGTGGGGGCAGGGCAGATCTCCCTTGTCTGCCTAGGTCTCTGAGGGACTCCAGGACAAAAGGGGCCAATTCAAGTCAGAGAGATGCATGTTTGGGTGTGATGTAAGGTGTGTGTGCGGGGGAAGACACTGAGTCTTAAACATGAAGAAGCAATCTCCGTGAAGATCAGAAAGTTGCTCATGGTCATACAACCAGTACTAGTACTCATGGGTCATCAGGAGGCTCAAAAGAGACAGCGGATTTAAGATGTTTTGGAAATGTGAAAGCTTTATTTAAGTGCCAGGTGGGGTGGTAGGGAGTGAGGAGCAAACAGAAGCCTCCAGGCTTGGGGGGAAGGGACTGTAGGCCTATGACAACCCCACAGACCATCTCAGTCATGGTTATATCCTTGCTTCTACATTCAACTTTCTTTTCCATCCAGCAGGGGAGGAGAGGAAAATCTTGCCTCTGGCACTAAGTCCTAATCCAAGACTGAAGCTAAAGATAGGAGCAGGCAGAAGACTTCAACTACAATGAAGAAATATTACAGATCAAAAGAATCATGAAATAAAATCCCAGAAGCAACTCACTGAAATAATCACAAGTCAGACTTCAGAAAAAGAAAAAAGGATTGGTCACAAGGACTCCAAGATTGGATAAAAGAGGAAAAATGCGCTGAAAGAAGAACAAATTAGAACTCTTTGAAGGAGAAGAAACAGTTTAGAAGAAAAGATAGAAAATCTTATCCAAGCAATTGACACCATAAAAAATTATAAAGGAACACACAGACCTCAAAAATTCAATGAAGCAAGAAGAATATTTTAACAAAGTAAAAAACTAAGAAATGATAAGAAGTGGGACATATATTGTAAAAAAACAACTAACTTGGAAAACAGGGGGAGGGGAGGGGATTTAAGAATCATGTGACTCTTCACAAAGACATGGCTTCCTCTGGGCATTTCTCCACAGCCAGTAACTTCCTTGAAAAGTAGCATCAAAGCAGCAGACTCAAAGCAGCCCTTGATGCTGTCACTCCTCCCTCTCACCTCATCACCATCTCAGCTCTACTGCAGTTTCCTACAGGAGCCCTATCCTAACCTTCTTGGTGTTACTGCCCTCTCTTTTCTGAAATTATTTTTTAAATCTTCATTGTATGTATTTTGTATTTACTTAATTTTTAATTACTGAATTTAATATTAATTTATATTTTTGATGTAATAATATGTTATATCCAAACCCAAACCACCCATCTCCAGATTTGAAGCCCATCATTAAACCCATTTATATATTTGTCTTTGTCTCCATCCAATACCCTGTAATAGCTTGAAGCAGCTTACGGCATAGTCTTGGGTATTGCCCAAGGCATAGTCCTGGGGTTATGGCACAAGTTTATCTTCAGAAGAGGCCACCCTGTTCTGTTCCTGATGACCAAGAAGGGTCCCCACACCCTTTACCCAGAACATAACCCCTAGACTGTTCCCATTACCCAACAACCCACCCCCTGTACCCTTCACACTGTTCTGGGAGGGACCCCCTTCCAGGAAAAGTTGCACCCTCGTACCCTTGTGCCATCTTCCCAAATGAGCCCTGAACTATAGATCTAACCAAGGGCAATTATTGGCTTCTGTATGTCATTGCTTATGCTAGCTCCCCTCCCCAATTGTGGTTTTTGTGGTTTTAGCCTTTATAAGTACTGTGTGTACCCCAATTCGGGGCTGCCTGATTTGAGTGTATACTCCAGGCAGTCAATGAATCCACATCTAAATTTACTATGAACCCAGGTCTTAGCTCGCTCTTATTCTCTGCATTACATTTTTGGAGGCCCCAGCTAAACCCTGGGGATCATAGAAGCCCTTTGGGCCCCTAGATCACCAGTTTCAAGACCTGGGCTTGACTAGGTTGTCAACCTCGGCTGGTGGGCATCTCTGACCATTCCACTCTCCAGGAAAGCCAGAGACTAGATTGGTTTCCAGGGCTCTGGAGTTTGAAATGGGTCAGGATTAGTCTGCCTGTCTGATGCTGACCTGCCTTTATTTGGCTCATAGGGGATCTGAAAAATCCTCTGGAGGTGTCTGAGAGTGTCGGTGAGTGTCTCTCTCATTTTATTTGTTCCTTCCTTTCCATGATTCCATTTTGTGTCTCCTGTTCTGAATCTGTGGTTTGGAAGGGGGCAGGGCCAGATATGGCAGAGTATTGATCCTAGGGTATAATTTTTGGGGCAGCCTGGTAATCAAGGGAGCTCAATAATTCTTGGGGCAGCCCAGTAGTCAAGGGGGCTCTATAATTCTTGGGGCAGCCTGGTAATGTAAGTCGAGGGGGCTCCATCCTTATTGCTTGGTCATATACTGCCTCACTGAGGGACCCTAACACGTTGGGCTTCTCATGGGTTTGGTTTCTGGGACACTCTGTCCCAAAAGTGGGTGTAAGTCTAGGGGCTCCATAATTCTTGGGGCAACCCGGTAGTGTCCTGCTTCTTTTGTCTAATCTCTGTTCCTGTTCTTTTTGTTTTTGCATGGAAAGGAAAGTCTTTTGTATTTAACTGATTGTTCTGTGTAAAGTAAGTGTTTTGTGCCTTTATGCAGGGCCTGTGTTTGTGTGTCTCTGATAGTTCATGGTTGAAATGGAACTTCCTCTTTCTCCTCTCCCCCCTCACCAGGTTGGGGGTGGGGGTTGGAGAAAGAGAAAGTCAGAGATATTTTTTGTTTAGGTTAATGTATAGAAAATCTTTTTCTATTTTTGCACCCTGGGTCCTGGCCAGACTTGTGGTGCTGAGAAAGAAAAAGATAAAAGTGAAATTTATGGGAGTAAAAGTTAGAACAGCTAAAGACATTTGAGCAGATCCTGTTAAAGCCTCTTGCACCAAATCAGATTAAGGAAAGAGAGTGCTGAAGAATAGTAGGGAATTTGAGCTCTCCTCCCCCACTTGAAAAAAAAAAGAGAGGGGAGGCATAGCAGCTATATCAAATAGCAACAATCCAGGGACCCACTGGCAACAACCCTTGACCCCTGGGCACCTTGAATCCCACACCTCTAGGCATGCTGGCAACTCTCTCTCCTTTCAAACTCCTGGGTCCATAAACAGGCTCTGCAACTGTGGGGAGAGGAGAAAAACATCTGTACTTGGTGAGCCCAATCTTCTATAAATAATTTTTGTTTGCAATATTTTGGTAAATGCTTTGGTAATGCAATTAATGTGATAATGTCATTGTGTTATCATGGTATCTCTAAATTGTAAGATTCTCGTATACTGTACAAATTGAGTGACCATTGTAAGTCAGAAATGATGTTAGATAAAGCAGTTTCTATCTAAATTTAATTTTGTATATTTCCATAGTTGATTTCTAGGTTTGATTTTATACATTTATTTTTATCTTAATTTTGTACTTACTTCTATCTATATTTATGTTATTTCCTTCAATAGAACATGAATCCTTTGAGGGCAGATTTTTTAATTGTTGTTTTTGTATCTCTATTACCTAGCACACAGCAGGTAATTCATTAATAAATACCAATTCAATAAATATATGAATAAAAAAAGAATCATTTAACTCAGACTCAGACCATGGCCATATGTTGAAGGCCAGCTCTCCCACTTTTATACCTACTAACCATAAGTGGATAGTGTTCCAGTCCTGGAGTCAGGATGACTACTATTCCTGAGTTCAGTTCCAACCTCAGACACTTACTAGCTGTGTGATCCTAGGCAAGTCACTTAACCCTCTTTGCCTCAGTTTCCTTATCTGTAAAATGAGATGGAGAAGCAAATGGCAAACCTGTCTAATATCTTTGCCAAGAAAACCCCCAAAACGGGGTCATAAAGAGTTGGGCATCACTAAAACTCCTGAACAACAATAATCCTAATTACCTAAAAAAAGAACAAGATTGAATAATGACCAAAAAATTCAGAGAACCTTGATTAGGTTCCTTCATCCAACCTAAGACAGCACAAAGAATTTAAAAAGCCCTAGGGTGGGACAGAAGACCAGTCAATGCCCTTTTAAGGAAGACTCAGGAGGATGTTGACTACCTTGATCACAAAAGCCTCAAAGAGGATAGAATACCACCCAGCACTTCAATCAAAGACAATGACCACATATCTGCCAGCAATCTGAGTGCCACCAATCTGAGTGAAAGCTACCACAATGAACCTGGGAAAGCAAGTTCAGGACCAAGTAGAGACTGCCCACTCTGTCCAAGAATGTGGGAGAAGACAGGTCCTGGTCTGGCACTGAATCCTCATTCAGGAAGTAAGGCCAGAAAAATGAACTAAAGGAAGAAAAACCCCAATGATAAAGAAATATGGGCTTAAGATATGGACCCCAAACAAGAGAATAATTCCACACCAGTTACATTCAAAGTCTCAATGAAAATCACAGATGTACCATAAACTTTACTGTAATTCTTGGACAAAAGGAAGCAAGAGTTAAAAATGATAAAATTTAAATGAGAGTTGTAGATGACAAAAAGGGAAAGGAAATGAGAGCTCTAGAGGAAAGAATTAGAAGAAAATGAACAGCTCAATACAATACATACAAAATTAGATTTGACAAAACAAAGATCAATAACTCCAGGAGATAACAATAAATACTTAGATTGAATCAAAAGCCTGAAAAATAAACAAATGTAAGCAATCTGCTAGTAACCCCCACCCTGGAAAATAGATCAAAAGGAGATAATCTAAGAATCACTAGAGTACCTCAAAATATCGACCATAAAAAGGTTAAAAAAACCATATCACATTTAGAAAAATAATGAATGAAAACTGTTCAATTTAGTAGAACTGGAAGGCAAAGTGAAAATGGAAAGAATGCTCTGCACCTCCTGAAAAAAAATCCCCAAATGCAAACTCCCAGTAATATAATGGACAAAATCTAAAGTTTATCATCAAAGAAAAAATACTGGAAATGGACAGAAAGAGTTCAAGTACAAAGGACTCCCAGTCATGAGTAAATAGGACATAGTAGCTATTCCTTAGAATATAATATTTCCCCAAACAAAAGATAAATGCTTACAATAAAGGATAACTTACTTTGTCAAACTAGTAAAATCTTATTGTGATTTTTAATGAAATAGAGGATTTCTCTTTCTTTTCTTTCTTTCTTTCTTCCTTCCTTCCTTTCTATTTTTAATAGTATTTTATTTTTTCCAATTACAAGTAAAGTAAATTTTTTTTTTTGCTTTTTGGAGGGCAGTTGGGGTTAAGTGACTTGCACAAAGTCACAGGGCTAGTTTTTGTGTTAAGTGTCTGAACCCGGATTTGAACTCAGGTTCTCCTGACTCCAGGGCCAGTGCTCTATTCACTAAAGTAAATTTTTGACACTAATTTGTTTCATATTAAACCTAATTTCACAGTTTTATATGCCATATTGTACAGAAAATGGGAGAACCCATGAGAAGAGAGAGAGAGAGAGAGAGAGAGAGAGAGAGAGAGAGAGAGAGAGA
>NW_027186458.1:7240226-7245178 GCF_028583685.1 Petaurus breviceps papuanus
GAGAGAGAGAGAGAGAGAGAGAGAGAGAGAGAGAGAGAGAGAGAGAGCAAACAATATGCTTCAATCTGCACTTAAATTCCATACCTTTTTCTGGATGTGGACAGCATTTTCCATCATGAGTCTTCTGGAATTGATCCTTTCATTGCTAAGAAGAGCTAAGTGTATCAAAGTCAGTCATCATACAATGTGGCTGTTACTGTATACAATGTTCTCCTGGTTCTGTTCATTTCACTCAGCATCAGTTCATGTAAGTATTTCCAGGTTTTTCTGAAGTTCAACTGCTCATCATTTCTTAAAGCATAATAGTATTCCATTACATTCATTTACCACAACTTGTTCAGTCATTCCCCAATTGATGGACATACCCTCAATTTCCAATTCCTTGCCACCACAGAAAAGGTGCTATAAATATTTTTGTACATGTGGGTTCTTTTCCCCATTTGTATGATCTCTTTTGGATACAGACCTAGAAATGATAGTGCTGGGTTAAAGGGTGTTAACATTCATTTAAAAAAAATTTAAGTTCCATATTTTCTTCCTCCCTCCCTAAGACAGTAAGCAATTTGATATAGGTTACTGATGTGCAATCATGTAAAATTTATTTCCATATTAGTCAGGTTATGAAAAATAACATAGAAGAACTATGTTAATAAAAGAAACTAACCTAAAGAAAAGAGACATAAAAAATAAAATGAAAATATTATGCTTCGATCTCCATTCAGACTCTGGATGTGGATAGCATTTTCCATCATGAATCCTTTGAACTTGTCTTGGGTTATTGTATTGCAGAAAAGAGCTAAATTGTTCATAATTGATCATCACACAATATTGCTGATAGTGCATACAATGTTCTCCTGGTTCTGATCACTTCATTTTGTATCAGTCTATTAAGCCTTTCCAGGTTTTTCTGAAGTCCACTTGCTAGTCATTTCTTAAAGCACAATAGTATTCCATTACATTCATATACCACAACCTGTTCAGCCATTCCCCACTTGATGAGCATCCCTGTAATTTCCAATTCTTTGCTACCACAAAACTAAGTATTCTTTATAAAGAGACCAAAGCTGGGTAGATACTTAGAAATGGAAACATAGCAAGTGAACTATAGAAAAATATGAGCAATTGGAGAGGGCAATATGTTGATAAATTACTTTTATTCTTTTTAGGGAGAGAAGAAACACTTTTCCCCATAGAATTGTAAATTTCATCAGTGGGAAGAGAGAGAGGGAGGGAGACAGACAGAGACAGAGAGACAGAGAGAAAGAGAGAGGGAGAGACAGAGAGAGAGAGAGAGAGACAGAGAGAGACAGAGAGAGAAAGAGAGAGAGAGAGAGAGACAGAGACAGAGAGAGAGAGACAGAGAGAGACAGAGACAGAGACAGAGAGAGAGAGAGAGAGAGAGACAGAGAGAGAGACAGAGAGAGAGACAGAGAGAAACAGAGAGAGAGACAGAGACAGAGAGAGAGAGAATAAGGAGAGGGCAAGGAGCCATTTTGTTATGTATTTATGACCTTAAAAGGAAGGAAAGGGGATGCACTAGAGAAGAAAGAGGGAAGAATGGGGTAGAATTTATCTTATATAACAGGTGCACAAGTAGATTATAATTAGGAAAGAATAGGGGAGGAGGTATCTCCTGAACTCTTTCATCTGATTGGAGGAAGGAGGATTGAACATAACCATGTGTTTGATGTAGAATTCATTAAGCTCAAGTGGGAATCAGTGGGGAGAGGGAGGTAGGGTAGATTCAGGGACGGTTTAACTAAAAACAAAGTGAACTACATCATTAGAGGGGAATAAAAGGAAAGAATGGAAAGGTAATAATCTGTCACTAAGTATAGTGAGAGTAAGTCTTTTTTTTTTTCTCTCAATGTGTTCTTCAGTTCAAAGAATGGGTATGAGAGGCAAGTAAAGGGGAAAGAATAAAAGAATCAGATATAGGGAATTACATAATTAATAATACCATGAACAAGAATCAAATGAATTTATTTATAAAATGGAAGAATAGAGACCCAGGTAAAATGGACTAAATGATGATCAATGCTTACATCTTTGCAAAGACAATCATGTCTTTCCCCCTACTAAGTCCTACTAGATAGTGTGAAAGGGCCAAAAACACACTTGGTGCATGGGTTGAGTGTTTTGCTCTTTTGTTTGATTTTATGAGACTAAAAAAGAGAAGGGAAAAGGAATCTGGTAGGGAAGGAATCAGGAAGAAGAAGGAGGAACTAAGTATTTATATGGGATACATCAAAATAATGATATGCAAGAATGGAGGGATATAAATATCTTACAAATCTCACTCATCTTAACTACAGGAAGGAAGGCTAAACACACACACAAACGTTTTAGTGTAAATATACAGTAAATAAAGAGGGAAGTGAGTGAGTATAGGAAAACAGAAAAAGGCTAGTTAAAGAAAGATGGTATGATTGGGGAGGGACTAGTTAGAAGTGAAATACTTCAAATATGAATGATGAGTCATAAAAGGGGAATTAGAAGGAGAGAAGCTATAAAAAAGAGGAATTTGGGACTTTCTTCACAGGAAAACTGGAGGTGAAGAGGTTGTTTGACTTTCAAGCATGTAAAACAACATAAGGCCAAGTAACATAAACATATACAATTATCAAGAAAAAGACTGATAACAAATCAGTTGTTTCATGTTTATGTGTTATCATTCTTATTCTGATTAAGATAGAGATTGACCCATAAGTGAAAGAAAGAAGGAAAGGAAGAAAGGAAGGAAGGAAGGAAGGAGGGAAGGGAGAAAGAAAGAAAGAAAGTGGGGCTGCTAGGTGGTGCAGTGAATAGAGCACTGGCCTAGGAGTCAAGAGGACCTGAGTTCAAATGTGGCCTCAGACACCTGACACACTTACTAGCCATGTGACCTTGGGCAAGTCACTTAACCCCAATTGCCCTCCAAAAAAAATGCAAAAAAAAAGAAAGAAGGAAAGAAAGAAAGAAAAAGGAAGGAAGGAAGGAGGAAGCAAAGAAAAAAAAGAGCAACAGCAACAGATAAAGGAGATTTCAGGGGAACCTAAAAATTTACAAAAACCCCAAAGATGTGAGCATTGAACTGACTTATCCTGGACTAAATCATCTGACCCTCTCTAGATGAATCAACAGCTTTTGAAGGAGGGCAAAGTAGAATGAGAAAGTGCATAAATGTGGTAAAAGGAGGTGGGGAATGGAGGGGAATGGGTGACATACTGTTACCACCTGCATAGTTGAACAGAGAAGGGATGATGATTTTCCTAGTTACTCAGAAATACAGAGCCTTGTAGGAGAATGGAATGGAGGTAAAGGAAGGAAGGGACTGGGATTGCAGGGACAAAGAAATGACTTAAAATAAGAAGGTGACAAAAAAGAAACATAAAAGAGATAAATGTAGGAAAACAGAAGCCTAACAAACTGAATTTGAGAAGCCCATTTTAAGCTGGTGGTTTGCATAACACTCTTCTCATTGGTAGAAAGGTTGGTCCATGCCTTTGTGAAGGTGGAATTAAAAAGAGCTTGGGAGAATCTTGTAAGAGAAGGAACGGGTGGTTCCAGGCTCTCTTCAAGGAGAGGTTCCTGAACGAAGAGGAAGACTCTTGAAAGAAGGTGATGCTGAAGAGCCGGAGCTTCAAGTATGCCCTTCCTGGCCTGGAGTTTGCTGCTGAGAAACCTCAGGGGCTTCCTGTTGGGGGAGTTGCAGAGCTTCTCCTACTGTCTTGTATGCAGTGTGTATCGCCTTGTATTTTCAGATCTGCATGACCCCTCTGATTTCTGCTTGCTGTATTTGCACTTCTCTCTGTTTGTGGTCTTTGTGTAACTGGCATTAGGAGGGGAGTAAAGCCATAACTTGAGGCACTCCTTCCTCAGTAAGGGATGGCAATCAGGTGAGTGGTTTGATTCCCTAATCATTTTTCTCCTAAACTAGCAATATTTAGGAGGGCAGGTAGATCTAATTCTAATTCAGGATCCTTTCTCTGAGAAGCACAGAAAGGGCTAGCCTGAGTCAAAATGGGTGAGATTCCAGAGAGATGTATTCTAGCCATGTTTAGTGAAACCCATGTGGGGCACACACACAAGCTACATTGGCAACACCTATGCACACATAGCCTACTTTATGACTATGTGGGGTTATGACTGAGCAGTTGAATCAAGACCATGGGAAATGGAGACTGAAGAGAAAGGTTTTTGTATTTTTGGTCATGTGGGTTCATATAGCAGATTTGGTTTACCTTGGAGCCCTTAGTCACTAGCTGCCTTGGAAGACAGCACAAGCCATGAGATGTTAGAGACTTTGAGGCTCATAGGTAGCTGGAATGCCATCTGGTGGCCATGCCATGTACTACATCCTTCATAGCTAGTTAAGTACTTGAGGGACCCACTCAATGGTATACCTGTGCCTTCCAAGAGGAGCTAGGACTGGGTCCCTTCACTGTGAGTGAACCACTGTCCTTAACCACCCTGCTACACTGAACTGCACCAATTCAATGTGGCCTCTGAGGCTGCCCTTTCCAGAAAGGACTCTGAAGCCAATCTTCCCAACTCAGACTTTTTGGTCTCTCAGGCAAATAGAGAAGCAAAAGCTAAGCCCAAAGGCCGAGCTCACTGTCTTCTCTGCCTTGGCCACATTCTTCCCCTGTGATGTTTGCATCACCAAATTCTAGCCTCCCTGGGTTTGTGCGATGCCTCACTTTGCTAGGGACTGAGGCTTGATTGATTGCGTTCTCTTAATTCAGTGAGGATTGGGGTCAAAATCAGGACTGAGATCCCTGGGGAGGGCTAAGGAATGGTAGGAGAAGTTACACGGTCCCTACCAAGCACTCTTCCAAAGGCAGATCCCACTTTGGAGTGAAGTGAGAAGTGGGGAATGGAGGTCAGACTGGGGAATGGGACCAAGTGAATGGTGGAAGGGAGAGAAATCCCAAATGGTGGAATCAAGGGAGGAGGGGGATTGCTGTTCT
>NW_027186458.1:7250178-7266057 GCF_028583685.1 Petaurus breviceps papuanus
CACGTCTCTTTTCTGTCTCCCTTCGTTCTTTCTCCTCGTTCCTGCTCTTCCCTCCCCTCCCCCTCCCCCCCTCCCCCCCTCCCCTCCCCACCTCTCCTCTCCTCTCCTCTCCTCTCTTCTCCTCTCCTCTCCTCCCTTCTCCTCTCCCTCTCCTCTCCCTTTCCCTCTGAATCGCTTAAACATCTGATAGTTGTCATCTAAAGGAAAATTGCTTGTCTACTTCTCTGCTAAAAGCCCTGAGCTAAGCAAACCCTTTGAACAGGAGACTGACTAGAGTAAAGACTAGACTGGTAATGGCATCATCACCATGAGAGAAGGTTGGGTTCTTCTTGTAGCTGACCCTGCTTCTCCACACACATTCTATGTATCTGTCATTTCCTAGGACCAGGTCCTCAACCTACTCTTTTGAAAAAGGAATCTTAGGGTCAAGTTTCCCAGCTGCAAATGTCTTCTTGCCTTTTCCAGTCCCTAGCCTGAGGGAAGAATCTCATTTATCTCTGGCCACCTGCAAATGCTCACTCCTTATGGCCAGCTCATTACCAATTTCTAGCCTATTTGCCTCAGAGATTCTCCCCACACATCATTAAATTTTTTTTTCTTGATATCTTTTGTTCTTTTTACATCAGCATACATTTTATGTCATACATCCCATATAAGGAATGATATATTTTATTTCAAATAGCATTTTATTTTTCCAATTACATGTAAAGACAAGGTTTAACATTCATTTAAAATTTTTTTGAGTTCCAAATTTTCTTCCTCCCTTCCTTTCTTCCCAAGATGATGAGCAATGTGACACAGGTTCTAAATGTGCAATCGTGTAAAACATAGGCAATGCTATCTTTAAAGACAAAAGAGGAAAAAACCCAGCACTAACTGTTCAAAACACAAAAATATCCAAAAATATGGATAAATTTGTGGTTTCTGCCTTTAAAGGAGTGGAGGAGGGATGTCTCCTTTCAAGCTGGGTTATTTTCGGATTTCCGTGTTCTTTTCTAGTTTGCTTTGTGGATGTCGCTGGTCTTTCCATGTCCGTGCTTGTCCTTCTCTGGGCTGGGGGCTTCACTTTGCTGATTCAGGCTGCATTAGTTCGTGTTGTTCTTTTCTTGTTCCTCTGTGTTCTTCACATTCCTCATACCTGACTTTTCCATCACATTTACGTGCCACAATTTATTGAGCCAATCCCACCTCCTTCCTGTCCATTACTGACTCATGGCTATGGAGGTACAGTTGGAGAGGCTCTCAAGACAGCACCTAGTCCATCCATTTCATTTTTTCAAATTTTTAATGATATTTATTTTTTAGTTTACGTCATTCATTTCCACAAGATTTTGAGTTGCAAATTTTCTCCCCATTTTCCCCCATCCCCCACTCCAAAACAGTGATCTCACTGAATATCCCCTCCCCCAATCTGCTCTCTCACATACCTTCCCCTATCCCCCCTCCAACTTTCTAGTAGGGCACAGAGGATCTCTATGCCCCAGTACCTATATATTTTATTTCCCAGTTACATGTAAAATAATAATAATAATAATATATTTTAAACATTTGATTTTAAACCTTTGAATTCCAGATATTTTTTCTTACCTCCCTCATCACCCACTTACTGGGAAAATAAACAGTTCAATATAGGTTGTACATGTGTAGCTATGCAAAACATTTCCATAATGGATATATTGTGAAAGACTGACTATATTTCCCTCCATCCTATCCCACCCCCCACTTATTCTGTTCTCTACTTAGCTCCTGCCCCTTTTCAAAAGTGGATGCTTCCAACTTCCCTCCCCCCCCCAGCCTGCCTTCCCTTCCATCATCCCCCTTTTCATCCCCTTCCCCTATACTCTACTGTAGGGTGAGATAACCTGTTTAGTGTGTATGTCATTCCTTCCTTAAGCCAAATTCATTGAGAAGAAGGTTGACTCATTCCCTTTTGCCTTCCTGTTCTTCCCCTCCATTGTAATAGTTTTCCCTTGCCCCTCCTATATGATATATTTTACCCCATTTTGTCTCTCCCCATCTCCTCTCATTATATGCCTCTTAATTTTAACTTTTAAGTATCATCCCTTCCTGTTCAACTGGTCCAGTGCCCTCGGTCTATGTATACCTGTACACATATATACACATACGTATGTATTCATATGCCATATACCCTCCTATATGGATATATATATATATATATATATATATATATATATATATATTTCTATTCCCTTCAAGTATTCTCATACTGAGAAAAGTTTTCTAAGTTACAGTTATATTTTTCCATGTAGGAATATAAGTAGTTCAACTTTTATCAGTTCCTTATGATTTCTTTTCCCTGTTTACCTTTTCATGCTTTTCTTGCTTCATATATATATATATATACACTCATATATCTGAGTATCAAATTTTCTATTCAACTCTGTTTTTTTCATCAAGAATGCTTGAAAGTTCTCTATTTCATTGAATGACCATATTTTCCCCTGGAACATGATACTCAGTTTTGCTGGGTAGGTGATTCTTGGTTTTAATCCCAGCTCCTTTGACCCCCAGAATATCATATGCCAAGGCCTTCCATCCCTCAGTGTAGAAGCTGCAAGATCCTGTGTTATCCTGATTGTGTTTCCACAGTATTCATATTGTTTCTTCCTGGCTGCTTGTAATATTTTCTCCTTGATCTGGGAACTCCAGAACCTGGCTATAATATTCCTAGGAGTTTTCTTTTTGGGATCTTTTTTTAGGAGGTGATCAGTGGATTCTTTCAACCTCTATTTTGCCCTCTGGTTCTAAAACATCAGGGCAATTATCCTTGAGATTTCTTGAAGGATGATGTCTAGGTTCTTTTTTTGGTCATGGCTTTCAGGTAGTCCAATAATTTTTAAATTATCTCTCCTGGATCTATTTTCCAGGTCAGTGGTTTTATGAATGAGATATTTCAAATTGTCTTTTATTTTTTTAATTTGTTTGGATCTGTTTAATAGTATCTTGATTTCTCATAAAGTCACTAGCTTCCATTTGCTCCAATTTAATTCTGAAGGAATGATTCTCTTCAGTGAGCTTTTGAGATTCATTTTCTGTCTGGCAAATTCTGCTTTTTAAGGCATTCTTCTCCTCATTGGCTTTTTAAGCCTCTTTTGCCATTTGAGTTAGTCTACTTTTTAAGGTGTTATTTTCTTCAGTCAGGTTGTTGACTTTCATTTTATAATTTTCTTGCATCATTCTCATTTCTCTTCCCAATTTTTCCTCACTTCTCTTATTTGGTTTTCAAAATCCTTTTTAAGCTCCTCTATGGCCTGTAAGCAGCTTATTCTTTTCTTGGAAGCTTTTGGTACAGGAGTTCTGACTTTGCTGTCTTCCTCCTGTTCTGTGCCCTAATCCTTATTGTCTCCAAAAAAGGAATCCAAAGTCAGACTTCTATGCTTGCCTTGCTTCCTTTACTTTCTCATGTTGTCACTCAATTACTTGACTTTTGAGCTTTTTTGCCACCATAGAACTCTGCTACCAGAGGGGGAAGCTTTGTCCAAAATCTCTGGGGTTTCCTCAGATGCTGGAGCTGTTAGTTGGCTGCCCTCTCAGAAGCCTCCACATGCTCTGGCACACTGGTTACACACCCCAGGACCTCCACCCCAGACTGTGATCCAGATCCAAGCATGTTAAAGTAAGAGCTATTACCCCATCAGACTGGTTGCTTGGTCCCCCTACAATCTGCAGGCCCGGAGTTCTGAAGCATCCATGTGGCAGTGGCTGCATGTCTGCCATGTTATGCCTCAGCCGCTTCTCACCCTGGGGGCAAAGGCTGGACCACAGTCCTGAATTTCCAGGTCCCAAAGTCCACACTGCACTGGCCTCTCACTTTGTCTTTAGCTTCTATAGGTTGATAATTCTGGAAACTGCCACAGCTGCTGGTGATCTGAAGTCCCTCAAGCTGGCAACTGGTTGTGGCTGCCCTGAGGCTAAAACCTCTGGCTTGCGCAGGGCTGGGCTCGGCTCCCAACACGCTGTGCTGACTGCTTCCTGCTGGCCTGTTGGACTATCTTCAGTGGGAGGTTAGCTTCTCTGTGTCATTTTGTGGGTTCT
This sequence comes from Petaurus breviceps papuanus, assembly GCF_028583685.1. NCBI lineage: Eukaryota > Metazoa > Chordata > Mammalia > Diprotodontia > Petauridae > Petaurus > Petaurus breviceps. The sequence continues at coordinate 7,254,235 of NW_027186458.1, forward strand.
GTAGCTCCAAAGTTTGTTTAGAATCATTTTTTACATGAATTGGAGGAGGTGGGAGTGGGAGCCCCATAGAAGTCCTGTTTCTACTCTGCCATCTTGACTCCACCCCCCATCCATTTCATTTTACAAAAGAAGAAACCAGAGCAACAAAATCAGCAGTATTCCCTTGGTGAAAGAGTGTTAAGTGACCCAGTAAATATTGAATCCAAGCCTCTTGATCTCAACTCAAGTGCCCTCTTCCAGCTCCTGGTTGCTTTGTAAAGGCTGCACCCAGACACTCACCTTAGACAAAACTTTCCCTCACAAAGACATAGAATCACAGCACTGGAAGGGACATGAGATGCCAGTTAATTCAAATAATAACTAACTGAGAATCACCTCTAAAATATCCCCAAGAAATCACTCTCCAGCCTGCTTTTGGAGGCCTCTATTGCAGTGGTGTCAGATTTATTTTTTTTTATTTTATTTTTTTAAGCAATCGGGGTTAAGGAACTTGCTCAAGGTTACACGGCCAGTTATTATTTTCTGGGTGTGGTGCTGAGTATCTGAGCCCGGATTTGATCCAGGTCATCCCGACACTGGAACTGGTGCTCTTACTTGCTGAGCCACCTGGCCGCCCCTAAGCAATTGGGGTTAAGTAACTTGCTCAAGGTTACACGGCCAGGTGTTTCTGGGTGGGTACTAAGTGTCTGAGCCTGGGATTTGATCTCCAGGTCTTCTCAACACTGGAGCCCGTGCTCTTACTTGCTGTGCTACCTGGCCGCCCCTAGTGGTGTCAGATTTAAACAGAAATAGAAGCCACTGATACTTGCAAAAGGTTGCCTGCAAATTAGACCCAAAGGGCAACCAAACTGTGCATGCCCTTTGACCCAGCAATGCCACTGCTAGGGCTGTATCCCAAAGAGATCAAAGAAAAGGGAAAGGAACACACATGTATAAAAATATTTATAACAGTTCTTTTTGCGATGGCCAAGAACTGGAAATTAAGGGGATGTCCGTTGATCGGGGGATGGCTGAACAAGTGGTGGCATATTAATGTAATGGAATACTATTGTTCCATAAGAAATGATGAGCAGGCAGAATTTAGAAAAACATGGAAAGATTTATATGAACTGATGCTGAGTGAAGTGAGCAGAACCAGGAGAACATTGTACACAGTAACAGCCACATTGTGCAATGATCAAGTATTATGGACTTTGCTCTTCTCAGCAATACAGTGACCCAAGACAATTCCAAAATACCCATGATGGAAAACAGAAGATGGAAATACCCATATCCAGAGAAAGAACTATGGAGTCTGAATGCAGATCAAAGTATACTATTTTCACCTTTTCTTGTTTGTTTTTTTTTTCCATGGCTTTTCTCTTCTGTTCGGTTTCTTCTTTCACAACATGACTGATGTGGAAATATGTCTACCATGATTTCACATGTATAACCTATATCAAATTGCTTACTGTCTTAGGAATGGAAGAGAAAAGGGAGGGAGCAAAATTTGGAACTCAAAATCCTTAAAAATGAATATTGAGGGACAGAGAGGTGGTGCAGTGAATATATCACTGGCCCTCAAGTCAGGACGACCTAAGTTCAAATCCAGCCTCAGACACTTGACACTAGCAGTGTGACCTTGGGCAAGTTACTTAACCCTAATTTCCTTGCCTTTCCCCCTCCAAAAAGAATGAATATTGAAAACTATCTTTACATGTAATTGGAAAAAATTAAATACCATTTACCAAAAAAAAAAAAAATTAAGTTCCCTGCAGGCCACATATTGACTTAGTTTTAAATTGTATTGTTATTATTTTTGTTTATTTTGTTAAATAATTCCCAATTACATTTTAATCTGGCTTGAGTTCACTGGGGAGTGTTGCAAGCCCTGTGCAGCCCTTGGACCATATGTACGAATGACAGCTCTGCTCTAGTGTGTAGGAATTCACGACCTCATGAGAAAGTCCATGCTACCTTGGACAGCTCTCATTGTTGGAATGTTTTACTTTCTATTAAGCCCAGTAATGCCTCTCTGTACTTATTGCTTTGCTTTCTGCCCTCTGGGGTCAAACAAAATATGATCATCCTACTTCCACAGATAGAGTTCTTCAAATACTTGAAGACTTTCTTCTTTCCCTCTCTCCAGTTTTCTGCTTTCTGGGTTGAACATAGATAGCTTGATCAGTAGATGAGAAATAGATACATGCACACACACACTCACATACACACACAGAGAGATTGATGTTTCTGTAGTTAGGGCACTGGCTTTGGAGTTGGGAAGACCTGAGTTCGAATTCCATCTCACCCACTTGCTAGCCGTGTGAACCTGGGTGAGCCAGTTAATGTCTCTCAGCCTCAGTTATCTTATCTGTATAATGGAGAAAATAATAGAACCTGCCTCTGAGGGCTCTTGTGAGGACCAATTGAGAAAGTGTGTTCAATGGTTTTTGAAAGCCCTTAAGTGCTACGTAAAAGCTAGTTATCATTGTCATCCCCACCACCATCATCACCTTCCTCATCGAGGACAACGTTGCTAGATGGTACTGGGACATTTCATCTTTCAGAGTTGCAAACAGCTTGGGAGAAAGAAATTCAAACCTCTTGGTGACTTTCATTTTGCATTTCAAGAGAAAAGGCAGTTAGAAAAGTGGATCATGCCCTCTCTGAAACATAATGGGTCGAGAGGGACCATGCCTGGATGTTGGGCCAACCAAAGGACTGTCTGTCCACAAAGCCTAAGGACCCAATTCTCCCAGTGGCACCCAGGAACAGCCACTCAAGTAAAGCAAAGTCATTTGGGAGAAGACACTTCTATTTGCTTCCATGTGTTACAAAGGAAAACCTCACCATTGGTGGATCAAAAAATAGTCCTCTTTTCACCTGGCTTACACAGCAAAGGCCCATTGAGGTCACAGCAAGGCTTATGTACAGTGTCTAAGTCTGGCACAGAGAACTCCTATTTAGGCATTATTCACAGGGCTCCTCCTTGCCCCTTTGAGAAAAGTCAGTCCCACCAATGGTGGAGTCCAGACTAAAACACTGCATTTTTTGCTACAGCGACTTTCCAAACGTGAGAGACCTTTGTCACAGTCTGCCACAAAGAATGTAAGATTACAGGCTTTAGTGCTGGGTGCTGGTTATCACCTAGACAAACTCTTATTTTGCAAATGAGGAAACTGAGGCTCTAACATGTCAAATCTCTGTGGCCAAGGTCACACAGGTTGTAGGGAGCAGTTAGGATTCTATGTGAAGCTTGCTTAAATGCTTGCTCAGTCCCTCTTGGATATGTAAGCTGGACAAGCAGTGCTCACACAGGTGCCTGAACCTCCTTAATTCTGGTTTCCGCGCTCTCTGGTCATCTTTGCTGTCTGTTCTCCATGACTGGGATGCTCTCCCTTCTCATCTCCATAGCCCTGCTTCCCTGGCTTCCTTGTTTAAAAGGCCATCTTGGACAGGAAACCATTTCTGATGCCCCTTGACGCTAGACTCGAGCCTGTCCTTTGTTGAACATCTCCAGTTCACCCTGTCTCATGTGTGATGTTTGCGTGTTGTCTCCCCATCAGTCTGGGAGCTCTTTGAGAGCAGGGCCTATCCTTTGCTTTTCTTTGTGTCTCTAACACCTTAGCACAGTGTTGGGCGCGTGATAAACGTTTAATAAACATTCATCGACTGACTATTCAATTATCCTTAGACATGTGGATCAATTTCCTATTTGTCTTCAATATTCAAAATTCAATATTCTAATCAGGGACATTTGTTGCAAAGATTTGTTTTTGCTGACTGAGAGTCTGTAATATGCCCTAGATCCCACAACATGTATCCTAGGTGCGACTCAAACTCTTGTCTTCCTGACTGAGTTCAATCATCAATTTACTATGCTATGCTGCTTATCAATTGATATTTGGTCATTAATAGTTGGCAATTTTTCTTTTGAGAAGTTTGTATCCTTGGACAACTTATCCATTCATGTTAATTATTACTGCTAATAAGACCAAAGGAATTTTGACAAGTAATTAGATATTGAGGAAAAAGTAGCTGATTTGTCAAAAGAACCAAAGTTGGAAATAACAGTAATGTTTGAGAGAGCTCAGCTGCACATGGCTCCAAAGCCTTCTTGTTCTGTGGAATGAATCATTTTGCGGTTGTGTCTGACTCTTTATGATCCCATTTTGGGTTGTCTTGACAAAGATGCTAGAGTGGTTTGTCATTTCCTTCTCCAGTTAATTTTACAGATGAGGAAACTGAGGCAAGCAGGGTGAGATGACTTGCCAAGGGTCACACAGCCAGTAAGAGTCTGAGGCCATATTTGAACTTAAGAAGATGAATCTTCCTCCAGGCCTGGCATTCTATCCACTGCAACACCTAACTACCCTACTCTGTAGACCTATGAACAAATTAGGAGTATCACTATTTCAAGATATTTGTGAGGTCAAAGATGTGGCTACTCCCCCGAATGCAGCAGATCACAACCCACCAATGGTCAGCCATCCCATCTGATGCTTGTCCATCAGTTATTCCACGGAGGTTTATTCAGTGGGCTACAGCACTTCCTCTCCTTCACTTGTCATTGCATGTTGACTCAGTGGTACACATGGGTCATCCATCCATTGTCCCTCTGTCTGGCCACCTGACTGGTTCCTCTAATCTTTTGGTCATACAGCTCTCTGATACAATCTTTCATGCCTCTTCTTTGGAACACTCTTGGTTGACAATACTTTGGAACTTCCTCTCATACCCCTTGTTCTCTAATTTGCTTAAATAAGTTTTTATTACTGCCTTTTGGTTTCTTTTTATATCACCATAGTTTCTTCCAGTTTTCTGCCCCCTCCTGCTCATAGCCATCCCATAAAAAATAGTATTTTTTTTCCGCTTTTTGGAGGGCAGTTGGGGTTAAGTGACTTGCCCAAGGTCACATGGCTAGTTTTTGTGCTAAGTGTCTGAGGGCAGATTTGAACTTAGGTCCTCCTGATTCCAGAGCTGGTTCTCACTGCGCCACCTAGCCACCCCAATAGTAATTTTTTAAGACCAAAAAATGAAGAGGAAAAAATCAGCATAACTGACCAATATATCAAAGAAGTCAGAAAATATGCACTATGTACACCTCTTCTGGACTGCCCATCAATGCAAAGCTGGGCTCAAACTTAACTTTTCAGAACTTGTGGTCAGAATCATCAGTCTCTTAAAACAGGAGCCATGCAATGTTCTTCATCGTTACACCTACCTCAAGTCACGCCTCCAACAAAGGGTGACCTCTGCAATGGTGTCCTTTATCACTGACTCCAAGCCTCCTCCTTCCTTCCAGGAAATGATTCCAGAGAGAGACAGCCCAATCATTATGTTTTGCCAGATTGCCCAAACACATGGAACGATATCTGCTAACATACAGTGAACAGCTGAGGATGATACCCAGGTCGTAAAGCCGGGAGCCTGGGAGGATGGTGGTGTCCTTGACAGTACCAGGGAAGTTTGGAAAGGGGGTAGGGCAAACAAGACACACACTGGAGGCCCCACAGGGGAGGAATGAACCACCATTAAGAGGGTTCAGTGTTTGCAAGGTAGCATACGGAAGCTGCACAAGACACCATCATGCATGCTATAAATTGGTGGATAATGGAAAGCCAATCCCCACTTACATTGGTATCAACTAGAGACAGCTGGTGGCTAGATCCCTGGGCCTGAAGTCAGGAAGACCTGAGTTCAAATGTGGCCTCATGCACTTACTAGTAATGTGACCCTGAGCCCATCATTTAAAAACCTGTTTGACTCAGTTTCCTCAACTGTAAAATGGGGATAATTCCACATGACTGGTGGGATTATTGTGAGAATCAAGTGAGGTAACATTTGTGAAACACTTAGCACAGCATCTGGCACACAGTAGGTTGTCCTGTAATGCTTATTCTCTTCCCTTGTCTCCCCCGCTCCATCATTAGTTAATATTTGGTAAGCACCCATTATTTGACTGACCCTGTCTGAGGCATTAGGAATAGAAAAAATGCAGAGATATGGCAGGCAGGAGGTTAAGACCTTGCTGGGCAGACCACTTCCATTTGAATAAATGCTGAACTGGTGCCTTTTTCTAATCTCAGTATGCTATTAGAAGTGTCATCTTTCAGATGACAAAGAAAGCTAAGGAAGACTGTGGCCAATTATGGTTATGTAAGAATTAAGTGGCATGAGAACTTATCCTGAGAAAATGCAACTATATTTGGGCGTAGCTGTAGATGGAACTACATTGGTGTGTTTCTGTGTCTATCTAATAGCATATCTACATCAATAGCTATATATAGATAGCTATATATGCATCACATTGTATGCATTTTCAGACTTCTTCAATGTATTGATTAGTTGTGCTGATTTTTTCCTCTCTTTTTTTTTGTCTTTAAAAGTTACTGTTATATGGGCTGGTTCTCTAGAAGAGGAAGAGGAGGAGTAAGGAAAATTATAGAGACCACTATCCATAGATATCTATATTTATACATAAATATCCATCTATGTCTAGGTAGATATGGTTGTGTTTAATCCTATATAAATATAGAGATATAGGTAGATCGGTAGGGAGAGATACAGAGAGACAGAGAGAGAGAGACAGAGAGCAACAGAGACACAGAGACAGAGACAGACAGACAGACAGACACACACACACAGATATTGAGAGATAAGTGTATGACTTGTACATTGGTTCATTGGCTATACTTCATTCTTGCTGCCTTACTGGTTTTTTAGGTCTGTGTAACATGTACATATGTATGCATGGAAATATACATGCATATACAACATCCAAAGATATTGATATCTTTAAATATAGATAAACAGATAAATATGGTTATCTCAAAAGTCTTAGTGCAGTTTTAAGCTATCAAGGCTTGAAATTGCCCTAAGACTTTTGGAACATTTGTGTATATAGGACATTCTGTGTGTGTATACATACACACATGTATATTATACACACCCACATAAAACACGCATACACAGTTGCATAATGTAATCATAGTTTGTATATATGTATACATATGTAGATGTATGTACATATACACTTAGGTTGTCCATTAATCCATTGGTTATATACACTTTCTTGCTGTCTGATTATTTACCTGTGTATGTGCATGTGGTGCATGTGTGTGTATGTAAGTATATATATCCAGACATTTATATAGATATAGATTATGTATCTATATGCAGCTAGGTGGCACAGTGGATAGAGTGTTCGACCTGGAGCCAGGAAGAGGAACTAAAATAAAATCTTGCCTCAGACACTAACTAGCTCTGTGACCTTGGGCAAGTCACTTAGTGACTGTCTGCCTCAGTTTTTACAACGGTAAAATTGGGATAACCATAACCCCTGTCTAGTAGGGTTGTTGTGAGGATAAAACGAGATATTTGCAAAGCACTTTGCAAACCTAAAAGCAGTATATAAATGCCATTTTTCTTGTTTTCGTTATATAGTTAAAGTCTAGATATGGGTGAGCATCACTAGAGCTCATCAAGCAAAGACCAGATGAGGGCCTCTCTGTGACATTGTCAGGGATCCCTTGTTCAGGGATGTTGAGATGACCTTTGAGGTCACTTCCAACTGCAATCCAGTGAGTTGCAGTGACTTGCCCAAGGTCAGATGGGTAGTTAGTATAATATGAATTCCAGCCCAGGTCTTCTAACTTCCAGCTGAGGGCATTCTCTCCTCCATCACACACATAGAGTGTGTTTCACCTCCAGTTCAGACCTCTTTCATTTATTGCTCTAGTCTCCTCCTTACTTTCAGTCGTTGGTGTTACCCTATGGATGATCATTTGGAGATGGCCATACTGCTTTTGCTTCCTTGCTAGGATAGTACAAAAAGGGCCGTTAGGTGGTGTGGTGGATGGGGTGCTGGGCCTGGAGTCAGGGAAGACTCATCATCCTGAGTTCAAATCTGGCCTCAGACACTTACTAGTTGTGTGATCCTGAGTAAGTCACATAACCCTCATTGCCTCAGTTTCCTTATCTGTCAAATGAGCTGTAGAAGGAACTGGCCAATCCCTCCAGTATCTTTGCCAAGAATACTCCAAATGGGGTCATGAAGAGTCGGGCATGACAAAATACCAAGAGGATGGTACAGTAGGCAGGTTCTCTGAGAAGCCATACCAATTTCTGGACTTTCCCACTAAAGACACCTCAGTTCTTGTCCGATCCTTCTAAGTTTTCTTGAATTTGAATCTGCTGAGATTCTGGATTGGAGTCACACATGGATGTCACCAGAGGACTGAGGCTGACTGAGAACCAGCTCTTGGAAATCATGTTTCTGATTTTCCATTTTGTATTTGCTCATAAGTCAGATGCCCCCGGGGCGGCCAGGTAGCACAGCGAGTAAGAGCACCGGCTCCAGTGTTGAAGAAGACCTGGAGATCTAATCCCAGGCTCAGACACTTGGCACTCACTCAGAGACACCTGGCCGTGTAACCTTGAGCAAGTTACTTAACCCCAATTGCTTAGGGGCGGCCAGGTGGCTCAGCGAGTAAGAGCACCGGCCCCAGTGTCGGATTGACCTGGATCAAATCTGGGCTCAGATACTCAGCACCACACCCAGAAATAACTGGCCGTGTAACCTTGAGCAAGTTCCTTAACCCCAATTGCTTTAAAAAAAAAAATAAGTCAGATGCCCCCGTTCCACCATCAAACTCTGCCACTTTATTGGCTGTGTTTTATATTCTTTCTCGCTAAGATAGATGTCAAAGAAGTTTGATATATTTGTGGCTATTTTCTTACAGCAGGGTGTCCTCTTCCAGATTCCAAGGTCTTTGGAACTGAAGGTTTTGTTGGGGCCACAGGGAAGAGTTCACACCCTTTCAGCTTTAAGTCCTGTGATTCTGTGATTGTTAGCTGATAACCCAGGGTTAGAGTGTCACAATGGACTTAGGCAGTAAAGACAACCCAGCACCTCCCTAGGCAGCTCCTTCTCCTTCTGTGTAGCCCCTAATGGTTATGTAGTTGGGGGATTCCCCTCTCCCCTGTTTAAGCCTTAAATTTGTCTTTCTGAAACTTTTACCCATTGGTCTTAGCTTTGTGCTCTGGGTTCAAGCAGAATTCGAATTCCTCTTGCTTGGGACAGCCCTTTGCCTATTTGATGGGGGTCACGTTCCCCTAACACTTCTCTTCTGAGATCACCATCTTTAGTTCTTTGAAAGGATATTTTTGTCTGACAAACCATTCTGGCTGCCCTCCTCTGCATGTTGTCAGGGTACTAAAGTTATTCCTAATGAAGGGAACGAAATGATTCCGAGAGTTGTTGATTAGTTGGGGGAGCTTCTCTATCAACCTGATGAGATTGCAGGGGTGTGTCAATGCTGGGTGTGGGTAATTATTGGCACCCCCCCATGGAAGATGTGCTGGCCAAAATGAAGCCGATCTGTCCTAGCTCTGCGCTCTGGGGCTAAGCAGAACAAAAGATTTTCTGTTTTCTTTTCTTCAGACTAAACATCAACAGTTCATTTACCTGATGGTCATACACGATTGACTCAAAGCTCTTCACCCTTCTGCTTGCTGTCCTCTGGACACTCTCCAGCTTGGCAACGTCCTTACGCTGTGGTGTTCACAACTAGCTACTACCCTCTAGCCGAGTTCTACTGAGGGCAGAGTACAATGGAGCCATCACCCTCCTGTTCCTGGAAGTTCTTCGTTTCCTAATGCAGCCCAATTACACTAGCTTTCTTGGCTGCTATATCATATTACTAACTCATATTGAACTTGCAATCCACTAAAAGCCCCAGATCCTTTCCAGGACAACAGTGATCTTCCATGCCTCCTCCCATCTAGTGCTTTGAAGTTGAGGCGGGGAGGAGGACTGTTTGTACTTAGGCAAGATTTCCCATTTATCTCTATTGGATTTCATCATATTCAATTCAACCCAGTGCTCTATTCTGGGAAGATCCCTTCAGATCCCGATTCTGTCACCCACTCACTGTGTTAGCTCTCTCTCCTAGGTTTTTGTCATCTGCCAATTTGATGAAATCTCTGCCTTTCTCCAAGCTATTAGTCAAAAGGTTGAACAGCATGGAGAGCTGAGCACAGATCCCTGGAGCTCTCTATCCTCCTCCCAACCCCCATTCAGCCATGTGACCAGGCATCAGGGACCAGTCATTATACCTCAGAGTGTTTATGTCCCTGAGTCATTTCTGGGCTATTTCCATTTGCAACCTGCTTGTGTAACGATGGGCTTTGATTCTGGACAGTAATTTGGACCAGGGAATATTCCCAAACTCCCTGGAGTGAGACCACCTTCCCTACCCATTATTATAAGGTGTCCCCCCATGCCTGGAACTCTCTTCCTCCCCATCACCACCTCTTGACCTCTATGACTGCCTTGAAGTCTTAGCTTAAATACTGCTTTTTACAGGAAGCCTTCCCTGATTTCTCCCTAATGTTCTGGCTTTCTTTCTCTTAATTATCTCCAAGTTTCTCTGTTTGCCCCTTGTCTCCCCCATTAGACTGTGAGTTCCTTGAGGGCAGAGAATGTCTTTTGCCTTTCTTCTAGCCCTACTGGTTAGCATAGTGCCTGGCACACAGTAGGGACTTAATAAATGCTAATTGACTCACTGACTCCTCCAATCTGATGGTATATACTTATTGAAATATCATTTTGCTAATAATTATGAATAATTTATAATATACTGATGTCTCTACTGGACCAACTGAGGGCTCATTCAGGGCAGAGGATGTTGGTAGGCATATGCCTAAGAACTCTGCTGTCCATGAACCAATGAAGAGGATTCACAGCTGGGAAATTTTGAGGAATCTTGATTCCTAACACCCATCCTGCTTACAATGCCTCCTTTTTTATTTTTTGGAAAAACAGTATGGTCCAGTGGAGAAAATGTGGAACTGAAACCAGAGGACTTGAGCTAAATTCCAACTCTGCTGCTTACTAGCTGTATGTCCTTGGTCAAGTCCCTTTCCCTTCTGGGTCTCGGTTTCCTCTTTTCTTCAGTGACTGGATTGGCGCTGATGGTGTGAAAGGCCCTTCCCACCTCCATATAGTCTAATTCTATGGATCTGAAGCATCCACCCTCGCCCCCCCCCCCCCCAACTGCTTCTCTTCGTTTGCCCCGGTTCATCCTATTTCTCCTGAGTCTGAGCATGGAGGAGAGTGAGGGGGCAGCCAGGAATGTGAGGTCTGAGAATGTCAGGAAAGGCCAGCATGGGAGGCAGCTTGAGGATGAAGGCAAATGTTCAAATTAGCGTTTTTATCTCTGACATTTCCTGGATGCTTTTATAGCTCTCCTGTGCCTATTATTGAAGCTAATTTTTAAAAATAAAAATCCCGTCTTCACTCTCTGCCACTTTTTATAGTTCCGTTAACCTCCAGCAATTGCCTGCTTCTTTTATTGGCTTTGCTAATGCTCCTCTATATGGAAGGCTATAAGGGATGTTGGCCAAACCCGTCTGTTTAGATTAATTCATGAGTAAGCTGATAAAACTGCTTGCTTTTTTCTCCAGCGGCAGCCAACTCAATCATGTCCCCTTAAGGTTAATGTGCTCCCTTAGTTTAATCATAGAATGTTGGAAGAGAAGGGCTCCAAGAGATGGAACCTGACCCTCTCATCTTAGGGAGACTGAAACTGAGGCCCACCCAGAGATCTCAAGTTTGGCTAGAGGTCACCCAGAAAGTTAGTGGCAGAATTTGTACTCCATGGGCAGTATCAAAAAATCCTCAAATCAAGCTAGGTGCTGCAGTGGGGACAATGCCAAGTCTGGTGTCAGAAACAGCCTGGAACATAGTAGGTGCTTAATAAATGCTTCCTTTCTCCTATCCCTTCTTTCTTTTCTTCCTTCCTTCCTTCCTTCCTTCCTTCCTTCCTTCCTTCCTTCCTT
>NW_027186458.1:7266067-7275083 GCF_028583685.1 Petaurus breviceps papuanus
TTCCTTCCTTCCTTCCTTCCTTCCTTCCTTCCTTCCTTCCTTCCTTCTTCCCTTCCTTCCCTCCCCCTTCTCTCTTTCCTTCCCTTCCTTCCTTCTTTTCTCTTTCCTTCCCTTCCTTTCTTTGTCTCTTCCTCTCTTTCTTCCTTCTTTCCTTCTCCCTTTTCCATTATTAAGGGATCTCAATAATCGATTAGTCTAATTCATGTCTATAAGGACAAGAGAGAAAATAGAATAATCCCCTTTCAAAGCTGTTAGAAACATTAGATAATTTGATCTAAAACCTCATCTTCATTTAATAGGTGAGGTCAGTGAGGCTAAATGACTTGCTTAAGGCCTCTCAGGTGGTAGGGGACAGAGTCAGACTCAAAAGCCAGGTCACTGGACTTGGGAGTCAGGGTTCTTTCACACCCCGCCCCCCTACCCCGCCCCTAGGCTGCCTGCAGCCTCAGTGATGAAATGGCCTACTCTTAATGGGTGAGATTTGTCTTATGCTCATTTCTGGGAGAGCCTGAGTGCCCCATGGGCCGTTCTTCAGCATTTCTTAAGTGGCTATCTCAGGAATGGCTGGATTTGAATTAAACGCTGACATGCTTTGGCATGAGGTAACATAATTCTTAATAAACCTCAGCATCCATCTTCTGAGGAAATTAATGCAATGTCAGCTTTTTATCCTTTCACGAAGAAAGAAAGAAGGAGTTAGCTGATAGAGGAATGGATTGCTTCCACTCAGGCAGAAGGATCTGGTAAATGTTATGGTAAATGAGGCTTGGGCAGGCTAGGAAAAAAGCTTGAACTATTTCAAATGCAGAGGCACATAGGCGTCACTCACTGCCCTTCTGAGTTCCTTCTGTCGCCTTGCACTCCTCCAAACCAAAAGGGAGTCCCTTAGGTCTAGCAGAGTCTTCAGAGGCCCCCATGGGGCCTCCATGGGGAGGATATAGCAGAGGAAGTTGGGAAGGTTTGAGTTCAAATCCTGTTCCAGACATTATGAGTGGTCTTAGGCAAGTCACTTAATACCTCTGGGCCTCAGTTTTCCCATGTATAAATTGGGATATTACCACTGCTTATCTCACAGGATTGCTCTGAAGATCAAAATGAATTAACATACCTAAAGTGATTTGCACCCCCCCCCAAGTCCTGCATAAATGTGTGCTGTTATTGTCATCTAGTCTAACTTTCCCATATTGGAAGCTGGAGTGTGGGACGCTTTCCCTGCCCAAGGTCAGTCAATCAACCCATAAGTCTTTCTTCAGCACCTGCTATGTGCCAGGTACCCCATAGGTGCTGAGGGTACAAAGGCAAACATGAAATAGTCCTTGCCTCAGGGAGCTGTTTTCCACCAGAAGAAACAAACATAAGACTAAAAAATATACACAGAGAAAATACAAGGTAATTTTTGAAGGAAGGCACTGGAGAGATCAGGAAAGGCCTCAAGGAAGATGTGACGAGAGGGGTCAGGAAGGGCCTCTCGGAAGAGGTGGTCAGTCAGTGGAGTAAATGAAGGACCCAAGGTACAGCAGTGTCTAGCGTTTAATAAACCCAAAGATGCCAACTTTTGGGATGAGAGCACACTATTTGACAAAATCTGTGACGAAGCTGGAAAACAGTGTGGTGGAAACTAGGTAGAGAGTCGAGCAACATCTTACACCATGTGCCAAGATCAGATCAAAATGGGGACATGATCTAAGCAGAAAGGGCGAGAGCATAAGGAGGAGCTGGCTAGAGAGGTCAGGAAAGGCTCATGGAAGGCGGTCTGAGCAGGGCAGAGACCTCGTAAGGTGGTATCCCTGGAGGAAGCCAGCCTGTGCAAGGGCCCAGACCAGGGAGAGGACAGGAATAGGTGAGGGGCAGCACGATGACCAGCTTAGTGAAGTGCTCACTGTATGCCAGTCTCTGGGCTAAGCACAGGCTTACAAAGAGAAACAAGGAAGGGAAGGAATGTGCAGGAAGCCTGGAACAACAGTGTGAAGACAAGTGTGTGTCTAGAGGCACTGGGGAGCTATTGGCACTTCTTGAGCAGGGGAATGGCATGATTAGAGATGGGAGAGCTGAGGCAGGGAGATGGAGAGGTCACACAAGCAGGAAGTGGGATTGACAGAGGCAAGAAATGAATTAATTTATTAAATAACAAATTAATAATAAATTAATAAATACACAAAAATAAAAGGCAAAATATTAATTAAAACCCCTAAATCCCCAGGCCATCTTTGTCCAAGTCCAGTATTCTTCTCACGGCACCACTCCAGGACGAGTGCCCTCAAATGGCTCCTTCTCAATCCATAGTTCACAACTCAGGTTTTCTCTGTCATTGTTGTTAATCAGACATCCAGTCACGTCTGACTCTACTTGACTCCATGGGCTTTGTCCACAGGGTTTTCTCAGCAAAGATACTGGAGTGGTTTGTCATTTCCTTCTCCAGTATGTCCCCATTTTACAGATGAAGAACTGAGGCAAATAGGGGTTAAGGGACTTGCCCAGGGTCATGCACTAAGTATCTGAGACTAGATTTGAACTCAGGTTTTCCTGACTCCATGCCCAGTGCCCTATTCACTGAGCCACCACCTAGCTAGCCCTAGGTTTTCTCTGCAAGGAGAATTTTCTCTTTCTGCAAGGAAAACCTGAGTTTAACTCTGGTCTCAGATACTTAGTACGTGACTCTGGGCAAGTCATAATCCTGTTGCCTTTACTTTCCCCTGCCCTTATCAAAACTCTCCTTCCTTCCCCAGGTAGTTGTTTTTAGCTTTAGGTAAATAAAGGATGTGTGCCTGACCTCTCTAGTCACCACACACACACACACACACACACACACACACATATTGTATATCCTTATATAATACACATATGTGTACATGTGTGCATATATGTAATATTATCTATAGTATATGTGTGTGTGTTCTATTATGGCCTGGTAATGAGGGTGTCCCTCCTGGGAGGAAACACAAGGTTTCTTTGTCTACCCTTGCTTTCTTCCAATGGGTTCATGGCGCCCTGTTCCCTCATTGTAACGTTGTTGCTGGGGAACAAAAAAGACCTGAGCCTAGTACTTTGTGCTTATGAGCTAAAGGAAAGAACCCACCCAAAGGTTCCCTTCTGGGTCAGTGTGAACATGCCTGTTTGTTTGGATACTCACTGGGAAAGGCACTGCTGATGAGCAGGGAGTTCATGCATTAATCAAGCTTTAATAATGCACCGAGCGCACATAGGCAGACAGTATGGGAACAGCAGGGGAGGGGGACTGGGTGGGGGAGAGAGGCAGTGGGAAAAGAGATGGGGGTGGGGCACAGTCGCATGCCTGTGGAGCACCCGGGCAGCACAGCCCAATGGCAGGGGAGGAATGCTGGGAGGCAGGGGCTCGAGGGGGTGGGGGCCAACTAACCATACAGACTTAAGAAAATGAGATTTTATAGTTGGGTTCATACATATTTATACATGTACACGTATGCTATAGATACACCAGCATACATCCATATGTACATGCATGTCTATATGAGGGTCACATCTACATAAGGACTGAGTGAGATTATACATGCATATGTGTGTATATACATAATCCATATACATACTCTATCTATAGTATATATATGTAGTGTGTGTGTGTGCACACGTGTGTGTGTTCTCATTGATCCTTATAACAAACCTAGGAGGTAGATGTTGTTATTCTAGTTGAGGAAACTCAAGACTGAGGCTTAGTGACTTGCCCAGGGTCACAACAGCTAATAAACATCTGAGGCAGGATTCAAACTCAGTTCTTCCTGGCCTCAAGTCTGGCATTATATCTATTACACTCCTCTAGCTTCCTCTAAGAGGAAAACAAATCCATTCCCACCAACATGTAAGTTAGTGTGAGCTCTACCTTCCCAAATGGAAGAGCGTTGGGAAAGGGGGAGACTGTTTGAATTGAGTGAGGATCGAGGTACAAATTTCAGCTGTGCTCTGCTCTTTGTGTGTGATCTTGGGTAGGTCACTTAGTGTCTTCAGCTGTGAAATGAGGATGTTGTAATAGGTGACTTCTAGGTTCCCTTTCTGCTCAAAGCCAATCTCATTTGCTTTTTTCTTGACTTGCTGATACGATAATAAGTATTGAATGCAACTTCTGACTTAACCCTCAGAAAGTCCTTTCAGCCTTTGGGTTTGCTGAGCTCAGTTTCCCCATTTTCACTCTTCCCACTGCCTGCACAGGGGCATCAGCGTAGTTAGAGTTCAGGAAACTGCCTGTGACTTTACAAAGGTCCCGTGGCCTTTGCTTCATAGCCTCAGCCTGGGGATCGATCCCAATAATTTCTCTTGCCCCTCACTTTCTTCTATATGTACTTGGACTGGCTAAGCCACTTCCTCCACCTTTTCAGCTTCCTAAGCAGAATGTCTCCTCTTCCATGGGAGCACATTGAATGCTGAGTTCTGAGGGTGGTGTGATGATCTCACCATCATTAATGACTAGGACCCATCTCTTGGGGATTTGGGCTCTTTGTAGTCCAAAGTGAAATTCTATCTTCCTACATTAAGTGGTGGTGGTGGGGGGAGATTCTAAGATGGAAAATAGCATACCTATGGTGCTATACTACCAGCCGTTAAGCAATTCAATTTCTTTCTGATGAATTAACCAATGTGCTTGCCAGGCAAAATGAACCCACCTTGAGGTTTTAATGGAATCTATGCAGGAGCTGTGTACATAGAAGGTGTTTGCTTTGTACAAGACTCCAAACTGAATTGGGATGAGGATATCAGGACCTTTTGATGTGAGAGTAAAGGGAAGGGTCTTTTCTACCAATAGTGATGGAGATGAAGCCAGTCCAATGATTAGCCACAGCTTTGATACATCCTACAGATTTCAAGATACAGGATATATGCAGAATAAATCAGGTCCCTTCTCTAGTTTCTATGCATATCTACATACAGTTAGGAATTGAAAGGGTTAACTAAATTCACCAGGTCATTATCTGGGGCTTTGGAAGCCATTCAGTTCAATTTAATCAGCGTTTATTGAAATGTATTATGCCTAAGACAATGGGCCCGATTCTGGGGATATGAAGAGAAAAATGCAAAGCAGACTGCCTTCCAGGGACATGTGGGATGCGAGTTGGCCCGTTCCCCTCCAATATCGATTAGTTTTCCCTAAGGGACCACAAAGCTGTCCCTGGGATTTGGTTGCTTCCTGCCTCCCTTGATGTAGCATCCTGGTCACCTAAGGGCATCAAAGCCCTGCCTACATGGAGTTAAGACTCTTCTGACTTGATAGATTTTTGAAGATCACATGAGTTGCCATATGTTGCACTAATGACCAGATGTATTTCCGTATGGAGATCAGAGACACCAAGTGCCACTGAAACTTTGTGCATCTCCTTGTTGGGTTAGAGGGAAGTAAATCTTCTTTTGTTGACTGTTCAATGCCTTTCCAGAGCTCATTTTACCCCAGCATCAAAGGACTTGCCTTACCCTTGTTGGTGGAGGTGGTAGTGGGGGTAAATACGCAAACAAATCAATAAATACCAATGATATCCTAAATAATTTGGTAGAATGATGTGAACACTGATCTGGTTTGGGGGAAGGGATCAGCAAATACATGGACAGGGAAAAGGCTCGTGAACTGTGTCTTGGAGCGTAGAAGGTCTTCTGAGAGGCAGAGGTGAGCTGGAAAACATTACCGGCATGATGACAGCTTTTGCAAAGGCACAGAAATATTAGTTTCACATATCCACAGGGAGGGTCAACTTTTCATATATACTTTTTTTTTTTTTGCTTTTTTGGAGGGGGGAATTGGGCAGGGCAACTGGGGTTAAATGAATTGCCTAAGGTCACATGGCTAGTAAGTGATAAGTGTCTGAGGTCTGATTTGAACTCAGGTCCTCCTGACTCCAGGGTCGGTGCTCTATTCACTGCACCTAGACACCCCCATATATACTTCTATGGACCTAAGATCTCATGCATATGGGTAGACCCTCTAACAGTGTACCTTATCTATAGACTTCTGTCATCTTCCTGTTATGCATGTTCTCCTGTCAATTCTCCAAAATGGGTTCATCCAATGTTTTAAGACCCTTTGGCTCAATCTCATGACCTTTCATGGATGTCAATGGCCCATTCCTTTTCTGGTCATACATTGTCTCTTTTTCTCCACTTCCAAGTAATTTTTCATTGCTAATATACTGCAGCCTCTGCATACCCACCATGCACCTCTGCTTTGCCCTTTGGAACACCCTCAACTTCATTTTTTTGTAGACTGTGGCATTCCATGACTCACAACATAGAATTACGAGAAGAATACTGATATTAAGAAGATGGATCTTTGTTTCCAGAAGAATCTTGGGTTCCTTAAAAGTGCTCCAATTTCCCAAATCTAATTGACTCTTCTATTCTCTTCCTGTTCATATCCATTTATCTGTTCCATATATTGGCAATGATGGACAGGCTTTAGGAGACATTCATCCAATTGAATGTCATACTTTGATAAAAAAAGATTCTTTACACATACTGTGATTTAATAAAGAAATCAATGAAGCAAGGTCCTCTTGCCTCTAAACATTAATTCAAGCAACCCAAAAATCTATATACTATCACTTTGCCAGAAATAGTCACTGACCAGAACTGGAAGTGATTTTAGAGATCAACTAGTTCACCCTCTGACTTATTGCAGACTGATAGCTTTATCACTTTGAGACTTTGGGTTCTGTAAAATTTATCAGTACACTGCTTTATTAATGGGGTAATTATGAAATTTTGTATAATCTTTTTATTTAAACTGTCAGATACACATGCAGCCTTTTTTCCTTTATTGCCATTTTGTGAGTCTGAGTTTTTGAGTTTATACTCATGAAATTGTTTTCTTTAATAGTCAACTCACTTAAAATGTGGTCTAAACACCTTCTTCCCCTTGTATCAGGTCTTCTGCTGTTTATGTTGATTGATCTATTCTACTATTTGTATATATTCAAAGGCAACCCTGATAGCACCCACTTCCTGGGGTTATCGTGAGGATCAAGTGAAAGAATATTTGTTAAATGCTTAAGACAGTCTCTGATATACCATAGGTGATTACTAAACGCTTGTCTCCTCCCTTCCTCCATTTTTTCTTTCCTTCCTTCTTCTCTTCCTACCTTCCTTCCACTGGGCAAGCCTGCTGCCAATTCTCAGCCTGAATTCTCATAGTAAATATTTCCTTGGAGAAGGACTTTTCCCACATTTTACAGAACAGCACATTTAGGAAACGTTTAAATTAAGACCAGGTCATCCCAGGCCAGCCTCATCTCATTGTTTGCCTCACTATCTAGACAAGTGGAAAAAGGGGATGTCGGAGATGAACTACATCTGGATTTCAGTAGCACATTTGGCAAAGATGCTCATGCTCTCCTGATGACCAAGTGAAGAGATGGGAACTAGATAAAAATCTGATTGGATGAATTTCAAATTGGTCAAATGACCGAAACCAAAGAGTAGCCAATAATGAGTTGATGCAAACTTTGAGAAAGGTCTCTATCAACATGGTTCATGGTGATGTGTGTATGCACATGCATGTATTTGCATATTCACATGTATAGATATGTATGCAGATTTGTACACATGTATGTGTGCATTCAATATGTATACTTCATTCACTTGACTGTTCTGGCATTTATTTTTAGGATGACTACTGTCATTTGACCAGCCTGATATCTTACTAAGAAGGTCCTGTATTGTTTTAGAGTTGATAGAATAAGATCATGTTACCTATAAATTGTAGAATCTACATGTCTTCATCTTCCATAGGGAGTCCTGCTTTCATTTGGACTTGGTACAGGACCCAAAGGATTTTGTATTTTGCTTACCTTTCAATCAATTATATAACTGTGAAGATACAGTATAATACAGGAAATGGCTTATGAAAATGGCTTCTGTCTGCCTCTCATATTTTTATCAAAGATGTCCTCCATGACCAGGCTATTATTATAAAAATTGTATAGAAATGGGCAAGTGGGAACAGAGGTTGGGAGACTTGGGCACCATTTTGGTGGCTTTCAGTGGTGGTGGGAAGACAATGATACTACCTTTTACTTCTGTTCTTTTAGTATCTTCTCTTCAGGATAGCTTGAAAGTTGATCCTTCAGCATCATCAAAATTATGCTATTTCAAGACAGATGGGGAGTAAGGAAAGAGGAAAGGAATAAGCATTTATTAAGTGCCTACTGTTTGTCATGTACTGTGCTAAGTGCTTTACAAATATTTCCTCATTTGATTCTCTCAACAACCCTAGGAAGAAGGTACTATTAACACCCCATTTTACTATTGAGATAACTAAGGCAGAAAAAGATTTAGTGACTTTCCCAGAGTCACCCAGTTGGTAAATGTTTGAGACTGGATTTGAACTCAGGTCTTCCTAACTCCAAGTCCAGCACTCTGTTCACTGTGCTATCCAGTTGCCTCAGATTTAATTTATGTGTAATAGATGCTATCAGCATATATATCCCAACTTCATCTCTTTAATCACCGTTTCCAATTTCTTGTTAAGCACAAAACATACTGAAATTCCAAATACATTAGACCTCCGACATGAGAATAGTTTACTCTAGAAGTATCAGCAAATTGAATTCCTTCTCCCCCTTTTTGGTGCAGTTGTCTTCCTCTCAGTTTCAACTCTATTTTCTCTGGATGGCCTTGCTTAGTCAGATGTTTGCCAAGCCTTCTGCAGGCTCCTTCCCCTTCACTTTTTCCATTTACCATGGTCCTCATACTATTTGCAAACCAGCTTAATACTGTACACTGGCATCACTATGTCTCCTCATTTGGCCATGACATAAAGTGTTTACTGACTAAATGTTTGTTCTCTGGACTTTTTTGAGTTCCTCACTATCATGACTGTCTTCTGTAAATTAAACTTTTGAAAGAAGTGGTAATAATTAAAATCAATGGTATTCACTTTATTTCCTATTTTTCAGACAACAGCTTATTTAAATTAGTTGGATAAGGGACACCATATTTATATTCTGTCTTCTTATCTCTCTCTCTCTCTCTCTCTCTCTCTCTCTCTCTCTCTCTCTCTCTCTCT
>NW_027186458.1:7275093-7303152 GCF_028583685.1 Petaurus breviceps papuanus
TCTCTCTCTCTCTCTCTCTCTCTCTCTCTCTCTCTCTCTCTCTCTCTTTCTCTCTCTCTCTCTTTAATGATTTGACCTTTGGCTTGAGAATGTTGGAAAGCATATGCATATAGCGGATTTGTAATGTGGCAATGAAATCATTATCCCACTACTAAAAGTAGTAACCTTCTGTAAATTAAGATACATTCAATTTACTTTTATAGCAACCCTTCTAGGTTTGTTACCAAACCAAATTAGTGGAGGAAATGACTACCTCCCTCTTAGAGATCTGAAGGGATAACCTTGAGAATCACTGGGGTTTCTAATTCTGTTACCCACAAATCCCCACCAATGTATTTCTCATTGATTGTCAGGAACATGAATTAATTTTTGGCAAAGGTATTTGCCAATCAAGTAAAGCAAGGAGAGTTGTAGGGATATTTTCGAACAGAAATCTGGGGTATTCTCCCATAGGTACATAAAGAATCCAGGGGTAGAGTAGATTTTAACTTAGAGTATGAGGACAATGAGGCACATGTATAGACTATCTGTGGCCAAAGGGTAAAATAACTCATTTCTAATGTTTGATTAGTTGACTAGAGTAGTAAGGAACTCCACTCTTACATCTTTTATTGCAAAATCACATCTATTCAGTGCTTGTCATGGTAAACACCTTCCAACTCTTCTTGAAAAAAATATACATGTTATATGAATATTTATTGTACTCTACATCAATCAAACATTCATCAACTGTATGCCATACTTCATACATTGTGCTGATTTCAAAGATGCAAAGACAAAAATGAAATAATTCCTGACCTCAACATTTTTGCACTCCACATGCCTTTGGTCTCTGTTGCTAATTAATCCTGAATCTGTTCTTCCCCTCAAATATCTTTCCTCATTTCCCACTGTGCCCACCTCTTCTGTGAAATCACCAAGCATCAATGGATATGTTGGCTTGGGTTGGAGGACTGTTACCTTCTTTGGAGAATTTGCTGACCTCTTTATCTTCCTTAACAAATGTTGGCTCATAGATTGCAATTATTTCTATCTTTGATTTTTTTCCTTAAGCTGATTGTGAACACTGAAAAAATGAGATGACCAAATGTCCCCTTGCATGCCCTCCATCCTTAAGAGCTCACCTCAAAATCCCCATCTCCTTTTAGGGCTTGGCTCAGTAGCTGCCTCTGCCACAAAGCCTTCCCTGATGGCTCTAGTTATTAGTATTCTCCCTCATATGTCCTGGGTTTCACATATTCATATATATGTCCTTTCCATAATTGAAATCCTTCAGGGCAGGGATTGTTTCCTTTTTGTCCTGGCATTTCGAGTAATTTTCATACTTTCAGTGTTTGATGCATGTTTGTTGAGTTGAATTGTGTTCCTTGGATACCTGGTTTTTTAAAATATTCTACATATTTTTCAAAAAATGTCAGCCAACTCATTCTCAGTGTAGTGACATCAGTCCTTTCAGATGGCTCTCTTATTTAGTAGAATGATTTGTATTTATACCATCAAAATGTTGAGCGCTTCCTATCCCTCACTGTCCAACTTTCCATATGTCATTCCTATCCTTTCTCTGGGCTGGACAGAATTTTTTCTCATAAAATCAGAGGCCAGTCAGTTTACACATGGCTGGCTTTCCAGCCATGGCATTCCTGTCCTCTATCATGAAAGTTAAGGCGGTATAGTCATTGTCCCCTAAGATTCTCTAATTTTAACTCCAGGAAGAAGTTGCTCTCTGTTGGTCTGAATCAGGTCTAAAATAGTAGTTATTGAGTTTTGGTTTTGGAAGAATAGAATTGTTATCAAAGTATGTCAATAATTGATCTGTGGCTATGCTTTTGGAATATAAGGTCTTCATCAGCTGCTGAGATAATTTATGTCTGATAGCACTACCATATCATGTCAGATTTCTTCGCTAACCTCTTTGTCAGCTTCTTCCTTTTGGTTTGATGGTGTAAGATTCACATTTACCAGTGTTTCTGAGATTTGGCTTCTTTCCCCGCCAAGGACAAACTAAGGAGGAGCAGGCCCCTCTTTCTCCCTTAATCTCAGGAATTAGTTTTTCCTTAAAAGAGACAAAGATTGGTGCTGGCTTCACAGAAGCAGCTTCCTGGTCATCTACAGCAGAAAAAATCCCAGCCACTGGCTGCCAGGGTTGTTCCACCTTTGTGAATTGGCAAAACTACATGAGATACAATGTCTTTCACTTTATGCTGCATTCAAGCATTCAGATGCACTTCCAGATGGAGACGTGTCCTAGTCCCTAGAAGTTAAGTACTGCTGTAACCTTGCTGCATATCCTTGTCTGTTAGGACAAAGTAAATAGCTTTTTATTAACCAGTCTCATTTCTTCCCAACATTGAACCTTAACTAAGAGGGTGCTACCTAGTTGCCTCCAATAGCTTGACTAATATATTCCCACTAGAATACCATTTGGTGTTTCTTCCTATTGATCCTCACCAAACGGTCTCCACAATGACCCTCCCTCAAGCTCCTGGAATTCCTCATGCAAGTATACCTTCTTCTTCCTCTTAAAAAAAATATTTATTTTATTTTTAATTTATGGAATAAAACATCTACAATAGATGATTGCACATGAAACTATAGATCTATTATGTATAACTTGCTATTCTTTTTGCATATATTTTAAATATATAAATATTTTTATTTTTATTATATATTGAATATGTGAAAGTTACTCAAAATGCCAGGATAAAAAAGAAACAATCCCTGCCCTGAAGGATTTCAAATATTATGGAAATGACATATACATGGACATGTAAAGCCCAGGAAATAAGAGGGAGAATATTAAGAACTAGGGCCACCAGGGGAGGCTTTGTGGCAGAGGCAGCAGCTGAGCCAAGCCCTAAAAGGAGATGAGGATTCTGAGATGAGCTCTTAAAGGATGGAGGGCATGCAATGGGACATTTGGTCATCTCATTTTTTCAATATTTATGTATATATATGTATATTATATATATGCATTTTAAATATATAATGATATATAACTACTTCCCCTCTCAAAGTGTATGGGTATGCAAGGAGGCCTAGGACCTCTGGTATGAGGATTGGCTGAGCCCTTTTCAAGGCTACTCAGACACCTTGGTGTCCACCTGCCACCCAACTCTCAGCTGTGACTCCAAGAAGCTGTAACATGTGCAGTCTCCTCACCCTGATAAACTATCTGGGCAGACAGGCTAAACCAGGCTGAAGGTAACCAACAGTCCACAAACCCACTGCTGAGTTAGGGGGGTGTCTACCTCAAGCATGCAAAGGCTTTCCCTGGCAGAATGGGTGGATGAAAACAATTTGTTCCAATGGCCGTGAAAGCAACTGAAGCAGGCACTGTGGAGGGCTTAGAGCGTGGTCAGCATCGAAGTCACCGATGTCATCTCCTGCATCCCAGGCCATCACCAGTCACCCTGACTTTTATCTTGACCCTGGGCATGGATGACTCTGGAAAAGAGAGTGAGGCTGATGACTGCCTCACTTAAATCCAATTCATGCATAAGTTTAGACATCACCCTGTGAGGTCACTGGACTTCTTCACAAATGTAATACAACCACAATAACAGCAACAACAATGATGGATGATGACAACTATGACAACAATGATTTACCCTCTCCACATACTTATTCCCTTGGAGTGGGGGAGGGGACATGGTTTCCCTTCCCAGTGCCATATCTCAGTCATGAGTTTGGTCTCACCAAGTATAAGTGATCCTGCAAAGCTCACTAACTCCTCTAGCTTGTCTTGTTTCTTACTCATTCTTTGCTATTTTGTGTACAGGTACTTGCCACCTCACATTTTTATTTCTTCCCTTCTTGGAAATTGTCCCCTTTAATTTGCTGCTCTTCAGCTCCCGCATTTTTCCTACAGTTTCCTACAGCAGGCGCGTGCCTGCTACCCCCTGGAGTGTATGATTTGGCCAACATGTGGAGGCAGTTTACTCCTTTTCCTTCCAGTCTCAATATAAAACCTTTCTTATCAAATTCCTAAGTCTCTAGGCAAATATATATGTCACCAGTGCCCACTCAATGTACTTGGTTCCTCTCCAACAATCTCCTCATATCCCTTTGCTAGAGGAGAGACACACGTAGATTTAGACAGTCAGAGATGGAGAGCAGAGAGTCCTGACTTCCTGTATGACATCACATCCTCTCACCACTATGGATGAAGAGAGTGCACTTAGGGCAGGGTAGCACCATCTTGACCTGGAAGGGAACTTAGTTCAATGAAAGAACCCGGCAGGTTAAAATCAAAACCACCCTCTGCATGTCAGTTTTGTTGTTCAGTTATTTCAGTGTGTGTCTTATTTTCCATGACCCCATTTGAGCTTTTCTTGGAAAGATACAGAAGTGCTTTGCCATTTCCTTCTCTATCTTATTTTACAGATGAGGAAACTGAGGCAAAGAGGATTAAATGACTTTCCCAGGATCACACAGTTAGTATCTGAGGCTGGATTTGAACTCAGGTCCTCCCTGACCCCAGGCCCAGTACTCTAACCACTGCACTACTTAGCTGCCCATTGTATTACACAAGGGATTAAACCTTCCTGTAGCACAAGAGTAAAAGGAAACAAATGGACAACCCAAGTAAGTACCTGTTACCTATTAGTTCCCAGACTGGTGTTCTTTCCTTCCTACTGGGATGGGTCATTGCTATAAGATTTAGCACCAGGAAGGCCACTCCTCCCTCATATTATAGAAGAGCAAATAGATATAGGAAGGGGAAGTGAGTGGTACAAGGACATACAGCAAGAGCCCACAGAACAAGCCAAGTGCCCTCCCTCCCTTCCCCCATATACCATACTGTAGTTCTGTGGTTTACAGAGGTCCTGGAGATGAGTCTATGATTTCCATGCAGACCATTGCTGCTGATGACTATTACTGTTTCAAATTCCAGTGGTTGTTAGGGACAATGCAAGAGTACTCCATTTTGAAAGGGTGGGAGCATGATATCATAGGATCACAGGTTTAGAACTACAAAGGTACATCCTCTTAATTTAACAGAAGAGAAAATGTAAGCCCAGGAAGACAAGTTGAAAGCCTTTTAATAAATGATAATGTCGGTATAAAAGCTCTTCTCCACTTCTTTCAATATTTTTGGCAGTATTCATTTTACCTTTATGTCAGCACATTCTTTCCCATTTCAATGGATGAGTGATCTCCTTGGTATGATTCCTCCCCTCCCCTTCATGGAATCTATTGTTCACCCATCCATGCTACAATCCTTCCTCTAAGTCTAGCGACTTTTCATAGGTACTTATTTGGGCTGTCCATCTGTTTCCCTTTACTCATGCTTCATAAAGGTTCAATCTCGTATAGATTTATCCCTTCCACATTATGACTTTCCCCATGGCAGTTTCAACATGTTATAGGGTGGCATAAAAAATTAAAGGGGATTTTTTTGGAAGTTTTGTGGAAGCCACAGTTGACATGAGAAGGTCAGAAGATGACACAGAAAAAGTTTAGAAACTCAGAAATGTATAAAATATGTGTGTGGTATTGTGTAATACCAAAGCATTTTATTTTTAATACCACAATTCACACTTCTTCTCTGATATGAAGGGAGGGCCAAAAAATTTTACACAGATTTTCCAGATCCCACCGGGGTAGGGATGGGGCACCATACCTTTAACCACCATGATGTGGAAGGGATAACTGTACTGTGATGTTTTTGTTTTTAATTTGACTTGTGATCCCTTGTACTCTCAATAACATTTTGAGGGTAGTAGTATAGTCCATGATTTTAACCCCCATTGTTTTGGTCAACATTGTCATACCGTGTAAAAAGAACCCTTAGTGCTGTGGCACCTTGTATAGTCTTGCCTTGGCAGCCTACTTATTCTTCCTAATTTCTTCTTTCTTCTTCTTCTTCTTCTTCTTCTTCTTCTTCTTCTTCTTCTTCTTCTTCTTCTTCTTCTTCTTCTTCTTCTTCTTCTTCTTCTTCTTCTTTCTTCTTCTTCTTCTCCTTCTTCTTCTTTTCTTCATTTTCATTGTATTTTATTCTGTCCCCTAATTTTTGAAAACAGATTTTAACAGGTCTTCATCATAACTCTGTCTTTGCTTCAACAGATACATTTCACTATTCATCTCCAAAGAACTCATGGTGTCTGAATACAGGTTAAAGAATACTTTTTTGCTTTCTTTAGTTTTCTTGAGGGTTTTTTTTGGGGGGAATATGGAAATGTTTTGCATGACTACACATAACCTATATTGAATTGCTTGCCTTCTTAATGGGGAGTGGGATAGGGAGGGAGGAAGGGAGAGAATTTGGAACTCAAAGTTTTAGAAATGAATGTTAGAAATTGTTTTACATGTAACTGGGGAAAATAAAATACTAAATTAAAAAAAATTTGCAGGTACATTTAAAATCTAATTTTATTGATATCTTTTGTTTTTCCATTGCATTCATTTCTGATTATTTTCTTCTCCCTCCCATTTCCTGCAAACCATATCCAATTTTTTTTTAAAAAGGAAACAAGAAAGTCATTCAGTGAAGCTAGCCAATACATCGACCCTGTCCAAAGACATATGCAATATTTCACATTCATAATTCTCCCACTTTTCATCTTTGGCATCAATCTCATTCTCTCCTTCCACATAGCCACCACCCTAATTCAGGCTCTCATTAACTGATGAGCTATTTCCATAGCCTCTTAATTGATCCACCTTCCTGAGGCTTCTCTTTCCACTCCAATCCATCTTTAGTAGAGTTGCCAAAGTAATTTTCCTTAGGAACAGGTCTGACCATGTCATTCCTCTATTCAGTAATTTCCAGTAACTTCTTATTACCTATAGGGTAAAGTATAGAGTAAAATTCTCCTGAACATTTAAAACTATTCACAGTCTGTGCCCATCTTACCTCGTCAGTCTTCATTCATAATTTATTCACCTTTACATATAGTACAGTCCAGCTGCCTGGTCTTCTTACTGTTCCTAAGAGAAAGAACTTCATTTCCTCTCTCCATGACTTTGCACTGTCTGTCTTTCATGCCTGGAATGAATGCCTTCTCTACTCACCTCCTTTACTTATCCTACCAGGCTTCCTTGAAGGTCAAACTTAAATGCTGCTTTCTATAAGAAGCCTTTTTGGTCTCCCCCAATGGGCATAGTTCTAAATTGTTCTTTAGAATGTTTGGCTCAGTTCACAATTCTACCAACAATGCCTTAGTGTGCCTACTTTCTCATACCCCGCCCCCCCACCCCAGTCATCATTTTCCTTTTCTGCCATGTTATCCAATTTTATAGGTATGAAGTGGTACCTCAGAGGTGTTTTGATTTACATTTCTCTAATGATTGATTAGTGATTTAGAACATTTTTTATTTGACTATTGAAAACTTTGGTTTCTTCTTCTATAAACTAATTGTTCATATCCTTTGACCATTTATCAACTCAGGAATGGTTCTTATTTTTATAAATTTCACTGGGTTCCCTATATATTTGAGAAATGAAACATTTTTTTTTTTGCTGTAAAATTCTCCTCTCTTCCCATTTCCTACCTTCCTTCTAATTTTAGTTGCATTGGTTTTGTTTGTGCAAAAACTTTTAAATTTCATGTAAACAAAATTATCCATTTTATTTTCCTATGATCTGCTCTATCTTTTGGGTATAAACTCTTCCCTTAACCATAAATCTGACAGGTAAATTTTTTTCCATGCTCTCCTAATTTGCTTATCATATTACTCTTCATGACTAAATTATGTAACTATTTTGACCTTATCTTGGTATATGTGTGAGAGGGTGATCTATGTCTAGCTTCTACCCAATTGCTTTTCAACTTTCCTAGTCATTTTTTTTGGTAAAATTGTGAGTTCTTTCCCCAACATCTGGAATCTTTGGATTTATCACACACTAGGTGACAGTGGTCATTTACTTCTGTACATCATATACCTAATTAATCACTTTATTTCTTAGCCAGTACCAAGGTGTTTTGATGATTACCACTTTGTGATGCCACTTTATAGGTGATACTGCTAGCCTACTTTTTCTTTCTTTTTTGTTATTGTTGATTCCCTTGATATTTTTGACCTTTTGTTTGTTCCAGCAATTAAAAATTTTTTTTCTAGATGCAGAAATTAATTCTCTAGAAGTTTGATTGGTATGGCACTAAATAAACAAATTAATTTAGATAGAATCATCACTTTTATTACATTGACTTGGCCTACCCATGAGCAATCGATATTTCTTTAATTATTTCATTCTTCTTTATTTATGTGAAAAACATTTTATAATTCTGTTTATAGAGTTCCTGCATGTGTCTTGACAGGTAGACTCCCAAATATTTTACATTTTGTGCAGTTATTTTAAAAGGAATTTTTCTTTTTATCCTTTCCTGCTTGGTTTTGTTGGTAATATGTAGAAATGCTGATGATTTATATGGATATATTTCACATTCTGTACCTTTACAAAGGTTGTTCATGGACATCCTTTCTTCATTCCTGATCTTATTGGGGAGGCTCCCAATTTATCTGCATTAAAAATAATGCTTGTTCTTTGTTTTAGATAAATATTACTTTTTCATTTTAAGAAAACTCCATTTATTTCTGTTCTTTTACATTTTTAAAAAAAATTGAAATGTGTTACACTTTGTCAAAAGCTTTTTTTTTTGCATTTATTGATTTAATCATATGATTTTTTTTGTTTCTGTTATTGATGTGGTCAATTATGCCTTGATATCTTCTCAAATGCTATCATTACACAGCTTGTCTTGAGGCAGTAATCTCCAAATGTGCTGGTTGCCCTATCATTGATGCTGAAAATAGATCACTATGGAAATTTTGGGAAATCTGTTGCATTTTCTACATGCTTTCCTCCTGCTATCTTGATTTTTAATTGCTTTGGGGGTAATAAACCTTGGTTGGGATCATACCAAAGTTTCTTTGTGACTTCATTGCTTTTTGTTCTTTCATGATGGAATGAAACTGTCCTCCCCTCCTCCTCCATAGTATTTTAAAGTTCTTGGGACACTTAGAGTGTTTCAATATTATATCCTGAATTGGTGTTGCCCTTGCTTTGGCTGTCATCTTTCTCTGCTTGACAAGTTGATCAAAGGTTTGCTAGGAAAGGAAAGGTCTGTGCTCTTTTGTGTTCTTGATGCCATGATTACTTTACACCTGGTAAAAACATGGTCACAAACAATGTCAATATCTATGTCTTCATTTCCTAATTTTTACTACATTATTATTATTATATTTTAGTATTAAGCACATTTGAATAGGTCAGTTTGGAGATGCTGCAAATACATGCAATGTCTTCTCCTCTTTATATTTTCTCCTGAGGTGATGTTGATTTTAAACTTTGCTCTCATTAATGGATGGTCAGATTGTCCATGATCAGGTGATTTTGAAATAACATCCATATCAGTAACTGGTCATTTCTTTTCTGTTGAGATAAAACAAATGATTGTTTTGTCATTTTGTTAATTGTTAGCCATGTCCAGAGCCTTCTGATATCTTCTTGAAATATTCATGAACTACAGACATAAACATTCACATAATAAGTAAGTCTTTGGACTTTTAAATTTCTTAATCTGAACCACATTTTATAACATATTTCATGCCACCATCTCCTTTGTCCACCTTTGCATTAAAGTAATTGAATATCCTGGTAAATATTGATTTATTTTGTATGTTTTGACAAATTCTTCTATAAATTTTTCCTCCTCCTCTTCTTCCTCCTCCTCCTTTTTCTTCTCCCCCACCCACCTTTTTGGCAGGGATCTTTTTTGTTTAAGCTCTCCATAAACAGTGCTAGAGAAGGTGACCAAGTATCTGATATATTTTGTCATTGTTGCCTTTGGAAAGAATGATGAAATCAATTCTGCTATGTCCTTTGCTTTCAAGTTTCTAAAGATAATCTATGAGACATTCTAACATTCAACTACAATTTCCATTTGTATTCTACTTTCATTTAACACAGGAATTTAGTTAATTTTGATGTGATAAAGTACTCTCAATAGTATATTGATTTTGCCATTCCTAGCATGGGATTTTAAGGGATAAAAATATAGCTTTCTAAGCTACTGCTAGCTGCTAGTTTTATTGGTAATACACAAAGCACTGATGTTGCACTCTCTTACTCATGCACATACAAGGATACACAGATGGCTGGACTGGTCTGTTTTCCTGGACCATCCAAGTCCCACATCCTGGTTTCTGCATACATCACAGTTCCAGGACATCAGTCTTTCCTGTAGCAAAGATCGGTGATGAATGATCTCAGGAGTTAGGACTAACACTATTTTACACTTAGGAAGGTAAAGAGCTTAGAAGCCTTTTGAAATGGATCAGTGTAGAGTAAGCAGGACCCAGACACCATTTGAATATTCCAATGAATTGGTTGATTAAGGATGAAGACAAAGATTGCAGAATTTCTTTGCCACCCTAGTAAGTAGCTAAGGTTATATTTTAACTCTGGTCTTCCTGACTCTAGGCTCAGCATTCTATATACTGTACTACCTAGTTGCCTTTGACTGCTTAATATCTATTTACTTCAACAAAAAAGATATTCATTTTCAAGGACATGTAATAACAGAAGCAAAACAATCCCCACCCCCATCCTCCACCCTCCAACATTTCAGGATCACTCTCTACCCATCCCCCTTCCATCTCTTGGGAAAGTAAGCTCAAATGTAGTTTGGTTCCTACATATCATTGGTCCCACCAAGTTATATAAAAATCCAGCATTGCTGCCCAGTGAGTTCCCATCTTGGCTAATGCAGGACTGAGTCCCAAAGATCATCCCTTGATCTTTGGGACATTAATGTCGATGATACAGTTCTCTTGGAGGAACTGTATTCATGAGTTCCAAAGTCATTCTAGTTGTTTCTATCTATGTGTGTCCCTCCTTTCTCCTTCAGTGGAACGGATCTAGTTTGGGTAAATTGTATAAGATTTATTGGGTCTTGGATAAAGATGTCATATGTATATTTAAAGGATCAGCAATTATGTTAATGTTTAAAGATGGCATAGATTCTCTCTCTCTCTCTCTCTCTCTCTCTCTCTCTCTCTCTCTCTCCTTCTTTTCTCTGTCCTCTTTTTGTCTCTCTGTCTCTGCTTTGGCACCCTTTGCCCCCCCCCTTTTCTCAATTTTACCACTGTTACCAAAAAAAAACCAGAAAGGGAAATAGAAAACTGAAGACTATTTTGTACTTTACTTTGTTTCACAATTTTCCATAGTCAAATAATTAATTCATTATTTTGTGATATAATTACAGACTAATATCTGTTTTATTGGTGATAGCATTGTCTATGCTGAACTAGGTTGGGCTTTGAATGTCAGATATTGCCTTTTCCCAGAACTGTATTCAAAGCCTTCACATCTTGGTGGAATCTGATTGTGCTTCAAGAATAAATAGCCTTCAAGGATCCAATGTCACTCACTTACTGTGATGAAGCTTCAAAGTAGGACTTTGAAACAGTTGGTAAGACTCTGGGTCTTATTTTCCCTGCTGCAGCACTGTAACGACCACTAGACCTTACTAACTGCCCTGCTGCTGCACCATATGTAGTATTTCCACTACCTTACAATTAAATTCTCCTATATATGTTGTCTAACTGTACTAGAATGTGAGTGAACTCCTTGAGAGCAAGAACTGTGTTGCTTTCCTATTTGTATCTCCAGCACTTATGCTGGTTCTTTACTCATAGTTAGCATTTAAATACGTTTTCATTTATTCATTCATAGAGAGACAGAGAAAAAGTTGTAATGGGGGATTGGCTCATGGGCAGCGTGCATTGGCAACCATGGCAGATACAAATTTCCCAAGTGGAAAAGGCTGAGGAGCCTATTTCTGGGAGGGTCTTGATAACGTATAACATAAGAGCCTGGGGAGACATTGGCATGAATAGAGATTCCCACATTGGTTCTTGTTGGTTAGAAACTTGGCAAATAATGGTCTTTTAAGTTAGCTGTGGAGTTATTCAAAAACATGGGTTGGCCTCAGCCCCTTCTGCTGCCCTCTAGTGATCTGACTGAATCACTGATGAATTTGGGGAGAATCAGTGCTGTAAGTAGAGATGTCTTGGACCTTTCCCACTGAAACTGCAATGTGGTCCCCAGAAATGTGCCTGAGTCTTTGACATAAATATTGATTCTTTTCTGTATGAGGTGATTGTATTGGAGCTGCAGGCTTGTGAGTTTTGAAAGGTCAGGGGCCTGAGCCTCTCTGTCCTAATGTCACAGCATTATGGTGTTTAGGCATCTTGTCATCATGGAATCCAAGTGACCAAACACATAGGGTTGGAGCCAGCTCCACATCCATGCCACAAGGATTAAGGAGGAACCTTTGGGACTCAGCCCTGTGTCAGCTGAAACAGGAACTCAGTGGGCAGCAGTGCTGAATGTTGGTATACGTTTGGTGGGACTAATGGTATGTAGGGACCAAACCACATGTGAGTGTCCTTTCCCAAGAGGCTGGGTGGGATAGGGGAGGGTGTGACTCTGAAGTGTGTGTGTTTGTGTTTTTACTTTTGTTATTCTTATATCCTTGATTTCTCAGTCTTTAAGACAAAACTCAACTAAAATCCCACCTTCTGTAGGAATCCTTTCCCAATCTTTCTTAATTTCAGTGCCTTCTCCTTGTTAATTATTTCCTATTTGATTGCTTTGTAAATATTTGTTTACATGTTGTCATTAGATTGTAAACCCCTTGAAGGCAGGGACTCTCTTTTGCCTCTTTTTCTTATCCCATGGACTTAGAACACTGCGTGCCTAATAAATGTTTAATGATTATTAATTTTTGGAGGAGGGAAAGAAGGCAGATTTCTTCCTTCCTTCTTTTCTCCCCCTTCTATCCCTCCTTCTCTTCCTTCCTTCCTTCCTTTTTTTCTTGTTTTCTTCCTTCTGACCTCCTAAGAGGTCATCAATAATTTCAAATCACTAACTACATCCCAGATGATTAGAATAATTTGCAAACATTATTACTATGTTTCTACTGGATATAATTATCCAGATAGTTCAATTGAGAAGAGCTAATTTTGTCTTAATTACCTGGTAATTTTTGGCAAATGTTTTGGGGCTGGCCAAATTATAGAGAAAATGAACTTGTGTTCCCTCCCCATCTTAAAGGTGGAGATCCAACCTTGCAAGGCTCATTCTTTTCCAAGGACAGTGGAAACATAGAAATGATCAATCACATTCGTATCTTTCCCATCCTCTAGATAGCTTCCCTTTCTCTTTCCGGCTGAGCTGGTGGGAGGCTTGGTTAACAGGGGGGAAAAAAAGCCAAGTGAAATGCAATTAAGACATTTATAGTGCTCTGAGTCAGCAAAAAGAGGCAGGGCTGGTGACTCAAATATCAGGGTCATGACCAGGATACTGAGTTATTATGCTCAGACCCAAGCCATCTGGAGCTCCTGTCCTTATCTATCTCTCCCAACAGAATCCCTCCTGTGGCATCAGCAGGGTGGCTGAGGTCAGTCAGTCAATCAACAAGCATTTATTAAGGTTCTACTACATGCCAGGCACTCAGCTAAGTCCCAGTGCCCCTCGAGCAGTGTGTGGGGATGGAGCCTGAAGGTGGTGGTGGAGGTAAATTAACTGAGAGCTAGCACTCACCTAGCCTGAATGCTGTTATTTTTATTCTAGAGCCCAACAACAAAAAAACATATATTTGAATGGTTACCTGAGGAACAAGAGATTCAAAGAAAAATTAAGGAAGACTGTACTCAAGGAGCATATATTCTTTTGTCTGTAGGGAAGGCCAATATGGAAACCTAAATCCAAAATAATTCTTTTTTTTTTTTTTCTTTTCTTTTTTTTGCTTTTTGGAGGGCAATTGGCTTCCCCAAAGTCACAAGGCTAGTACTTGTGTTAAGTGTCTGAGGCCGGATTTGAGCTCAGGTCCTCCTGACTCCAAGGCCGGTGCTTTATTCACTGCGCCACGTAGCCACCCTGCATCCAATGTAATTCTGATGGGGCAGCCATGGATAGAGCACTGGGATAAGATTCAGAAAGACTCATCTTCCTGAGGATCAAATCCAGCCTCAGACACTTACCTGTGACCCTGGGAAAGTCACTTAACCCTCTTTGCCTCAGTCCTCATCTGTGAAATGAGCCAGAGAAGGAAATGGCAAACCACTCTAGTATCTTTGCCCAGAAAACTCCAAATGGGGTCACAAAGGGGTGGACATGAGTGAAACTATCCACAAGCATGGCACTTGGGCATCTAGAATGACTTCACAGAAAAATGCCACCTGAGCTGAGCCTTAAAGAAAGGAAAGGTTTGGGGGAGAGGACTCATCCCCAGCTGCCTGGAGGCCCTTCTCGTCTCTTTCCTCTGCTTCTGTGTCAGCCTCCAAACCACTGCCAAGGAGCCATCGCAAAGACACAGGCTTCTGTGTGTCCTGTCTATCATGTCAAAGGAGCCTCGCCAGCCCCTGGATGCCTTTGGGATAAAACACATCCAAGTCCCTCAAGGTTGGTGCAAACTGACTCAGCAGCACTTGCCCTCATGTGCTCTGTATCCCCCCAATCCGGCCAACTTTGCTGCTCTACTTAGGTACAGGATAATTGAAGCAATGGGACTGTACAATGGCTAGAACACTGGAATTACAGTCAGGAAGACCTGAGTTCAAATCTATGCCCAGACCTTAGCAAATTCTGTGACCCTGAGGCCACTTTCTCTCTGCGGTTTCCTAATGTGTAAAATGGATATAAAAATAGCACCTAACT
This sequence comes from Petaurus breviceps papuanus, assembly GCF_028583685.1. Taxonomy (NCBI): domain Eukaryota; kingdom Metazoa; phylum Chordata; class Mammalia; order Diprotodontia; family Petauridae; genus Petaurus; species Petaurus breviceps. The sequence goes on from NW_027186458.1 coordinate 7,289,762, forward strand.
CCTAGGTTTGCTGTGTGGTTTGCTAAGCATATATTTGTGCTTAGCATGATAGCTGGCACATAGTAGGTACTAAAAGTGTTATTATTATCCTGTGTTAATCATTATGGTACTGATTGTTTGATTTCATGCACCCTCCTTGTCTAGCATGCAGGAATGCCTTCTCCTGGGATTCTCGATTCTTTCTGGGCTTTTGCCACCTCCTTTCAGAGGTTTTTCCTGATTCCCTCAGTTGCTGGTGCCCCCTCCCCCAGAATCCTTTGTGTTTCTTTTTCTGCATCCTCTGTTTACTTATGTGTGCCCATGTTGGGTGAGAGCTTTTCCTCCTGCTCCTCTTTGTCAGGATCACAGCTTGATGGGGATTTGGGTGTGGGCAGCTGAAGGAAACACCTGCATCTGGGAGATTGCTATGTCAGCTGTTGGTGTCTCATGGGTATTCTCAGATTCTCAGAAGGCATAAAGCCGAGAGGGCTAGCTAATGTGCTGGATAGCTGCCAGAGTTAAGGAAGATATTGACAGGCTAGAACACTGAGCCCAACAAAGAAGAGAACATTTTTAGAGTCTTATACAAAAAAACAACCAAAAAACCACAAGCAAACCCTCCCCACCTTCACAAGTCCAAGGCAGGGGGAGGCACGACTCAGTCTGAAAAATGATCTGGGAGTTTTAGTAGACCACAAGCTCAATAGGAGGCCATGGCATTGATGCAGTTGATGTGACCTTAGGTTAAGAGAAACACAGCATCCAGAAGCAGGAGGGGGTAAGCCCCACTGCCTTCTGGACTGGTCAGACCCATCTGTTGTTCAGGGATCAGTGCTGAGCAACACATTTTAAAAAATATATCGATAAGTTGGAAAGTGTCCAGAATGGGGCAATTGGGATGGTGAAGGGCTTTGGATTCATTCCATATGAGGAGGGGGTGAGGGACTTGAGACATTTAGTCTGAGAAAGGAAAAACTCAGGTTGGGCATGATAGCTATTGAAAAACATCCAATCAAGGGGCAGTTCAAAGGTGACACATTGGTTAGACCACCAGCTCTGGAGTCAGGAGGACCTAAGTTCAAATCTGACCTTAGACATTCACTAGCTGTGTGACTCTAGGCAAGTCACTTAACTCAATTGCCTCTAAAATAAAAGAAAGAAAAGAAAAATATTCAATCAACTATCCCATGGAAGAGAGTAGACTTGTATTTTTGGCTCTAGAAGGCAGAAGGTGGAGTGATGAGTCAAAGTTGTAAAGAGGTTATAGTTGCCCCCATGGAAGGAATGAGAGTTCCTGATTGGATCAGAAGACTGCTGAAGCCCCTCCCAATTTAGGAATTCAGTGATTACAATGGTGGATGAAAAAAGGTAGCTAGAAGAGGCCCTAAAGATTGACTCAGCATTCTCTGAGCCATTACTAAGTAGGTAGAGACAAGGCCAAGTCCCAGGATCTGTGCATGAAACAATAAGATGCACGTGCTGTCCTCAATGAGATCAGAGTTGGGTATGGGAGATGGCAAGCAGCTAGATTGTGCTGCAGTGGATAGGGTGCCAGGGCCTGGAGTCAGGGAGACTCATCTTATGTTTGAATCTGGCCTCAGAATGTGCCACCCTGGGCAAGTCACTTACACTGCCTCAGTTTCCTCATCTGTCAAACGATCTGGAGAAGGAAATGGCAGATGACTCCAGTAACTTTGCCACCTGGATGCTCTTTGTGAGGACTCACTCCTGTGCTTAAAGCAAGAAAGCAAACACATTAGCAACAGTGATGTCGATACCGCTGACTTTGCTGTGTGTTTCAGCTCATAACAGCCTTTTGCCAGGCACTGTTTTCATCCCATGTTCTAGATTTTCAGGCTGAGGACTTGAGTCGAAATCTTGGCTCTGCCACAAAGCCTTTGTGGCTTTGGTTATGTCACTTAGGTTGGACTCTGTCATTTTTAGCCTCAAATCTATGATTCCATTTCACAGATGAAAATACTGGGGATCAAAAAGGTTAAGGGACTGCTTCAAAGTCACACAGCCAGTAAATCTCAGAGGCAAAATTTGAATGATGAATGCAATGCTGCACATCTACATGAGAGTCTTCCTGAGTGCATCTCAGACACCCTACAACCATGACAGGGCTAGGGACCATCGGAGGGAAGCAGTTCTCCTTTCTGAGTATTTCCCTCTCTGCCTTCTATTCAGTCTTTCTCCATGCGCATCTCCCCAAAGTGTCTGGGACCAATCCAGTAAGTCCCTTGTGAAGATCTGCGACATCACTCTTAGCCTTCTCTCAGCCAGTTGGGAGCTGGCTTTGGCTTCTCCTCTATGTAGGCAACACATAGTGCCAGTCAGGCTTAGGTGGGAGTTACACTCAGTGTTGTAAAGTCTGAGTAGAATGCAAACTTATTGATGACCAGGGCCTTCTTTTGTCCATATTGTAGTATCTTGTTCATGGCAAACTTTATTAAGTTTGTTTTCAATGGGATTGAGTGGAATGGTCTTTACTGACTCCTATAGCCTGGTAGTCAACCTTCCTATTGAGTGGCAGCAAGTTGTATGTATAGAATGCTGGGAGACCTGTGTTCAAATCCTGACCAACATGTATAAGTGTGTGATCCTGGGGAAGTCATTGAACTTCCCTCAATTCCAGCTTCCTCATCTGTAGAATGGGGATATTTATACCTGCAGCACTCACCTTCCAGGGCTGTTGTGGGATTTAATTAAGATCATGTGTGGAAAGGACTTTATAATTTAAAAGCGGCTCCATAGGTAGGATCAGTTCACCTCATTCTGTTGATGATTCTCTCCCCCCTCAGTTGAGGAAATTCAAACAGAAAGAAGCTGAGCACTTTCCAGATCCCCTTTTCTGTGTTAACATCTGGGCTTTGGTGCTGCCCTCTAGCTCAGGCCACCCTTCAAGAAGGCCACGACCTCTCATTTTGTCAATAAAGCCACAGAGAGCATCATTAGCATGTTACTGCCAGCAATGAAGCTCTCCCCATTGGGCCCTTTATCGCTTATGGGTGGATGAAGAAGGGCTAGTCACAGCAGTATACTTGGGTCTCAGGAACAGAAACCTCTGCGAGTCACATGGAATACTGAGGGGAAGCCATGACAGGCACTGGTTTATGTCTACTCATTCCATTCTGTGCAACTCTGGGAATATCCAAAACAGACCTTGTTAGTCTTGGGTGGAGACCATGTGCTCCTTCTCTAGGAATTTCTTAATCCTCTAATGATCCATTAATGAAGTCTTCTATTATTGGCAGATAGAAGAACAAAACTTGTATCCTAGTTAGGTACCACCTGGTGAACAGGGAAGACAATGGCATTGTTGAAACTATGTCCAAAATATCTGAATACAATGGATGACCATTGGCTTAGCTGGTATTTGGTACAAAACTCATCAGGTATATAAGTGTTCCCAAACATCTGTGTGGTTAGTTAGTTGAGTAGATACAATGAGGAATGAAGGCTGATTTCTCCTCACTTCAATGCAGCAGAACCCCATGGGGGCAGCAGTGGGGGATGGATAAGGCTGTTAGTGGGTGGCTATTTCTATCTCCTCATGTTTCTACTAGGGAATTTGTTGCTGAAGTGGCAGCCCTGGTAGCCTTTGGGACCCTATAACCCAAGGGTGGGGAACCTGTGGCCTTGAGGCCAGATGTGGCCCTCTAGGTCCTTGTGTGCGACCGTTTGACTGAGTCAAGTTTTACAGAACAAATCCTTTTATTAAGGGGATTTATTTTGTGAAGTTTGGATTCAGTCAAAGGACCACATTTTAGGACCTGGAGTTACGTAGGGCCTCAAGGCTGCAGGTTCCCCACCACTGAACCATTATATGGAATGGAATAGGCATTTGTCAGTCACTATGAACAAAACAGAATTGCAGTAGCTCAAAAGAAACACGAAATACACAAATTTGGGGACTTCTCCACTTAGCATTCTTATGGTCTATTTATGTCTGACCTTTTTTTCTGCCCAAAAGTTTATCAATAACCTCCTATATACAAATATACATTCACAAAATGGTCCAAAGGGTCCCCTTAAACAGTGCTCCTGTGAAGCTCCATTGGTTTAGAACTCTAACGAAGTCTTTGGTCATGGAAAGTAGGAATCCTGGGGGGAGTTAGTGATCTTCGTTCTTCTGACTTCACCAGTCTCTTAGCTGGTGATGGAAAGGTGTCCGTTTTCACCATCTGTGTCTAAAATTTTACAGATCATTAGAGGTTCTACTCCATGTATGTATGTACTGGTGGGAATGAGACCCCAACACACACAGTAACAACATGGGACAATTCTCACTCTTTACGCTTTAGTTTTATGGTGAGCTGTAAATATGAGCCTTCTGAGCCCACATTGGTCTGATCAGCCAGAGTCAGGCACACTGTACCTGGACCCCAACATAATGGTGTCACAACCAACCAAGCATGTGCCAGGAACCATGGGAAAAGTTTTACAGATATAATCTCATCTCGTGTTCATGACAGCCTTGGAAGGAATGTGCTAATCCTCATTCTTTACAGTTGAGAAACTGAGGCAGACAGGTTAAGTGACTTTGCCAGGGTCACAGAGCTACTAAGTTTCTGAGGCTGGATATGAACTGAAGTCTTCTGCCTCCAGATCCAGCCCTCTATCCACTGTACCATATAACTGTATGAGGACTGGGAGCTGTAAAGGGTATCAAGACATTTCTGGAAGCTGTTTTTGGACACATTCTTTGATAAAGAGAAAAAGAGAGAACTGAAGATGGAAGGTGTAAAGAGCTAATTGCAGAGGGAGATGAGCTTTTTCCTTCCTGTCTCTGCTTCCCAAGCTGCTTATAGCTCTCACAACTGAGACAAATGCAGAAAATCCCATGAAGTTGCCAAGCCCCTACTGTGCAATAAGGCAGCTAGGTGGCATGGTAGTCAGGAGGACCGGAATTGGAATCCTGCATCAGAGACTTACTATTGTGTGAGCAAGTCACTTCTACACTTAGCCTCAGTTTCCTCATTTTTGAAATGATATTTCCTACTTCACAGAAATGTTGGAAGAATCAAATGGAAATAAGCACTTGAAGGGCTTTGTAGACCTTAAAGTGCTACGGCAATGCTCCTGTTACTGTTGCTGTTTTGATGCATGTGTTAGTGAGATGGTGAGGTTGGCCAGGGAGACTCTCGCCCTTCTGAGTGTGTGGTAAGATCAGCTTGACACAACCCCCTACAAGGAATTCAGGAGTGTTTCCTGCCCAATAAACGTGTGACGAAGAAAGACTTCTTCATTGGCCTTTCAGCCAAAGTTGAGCAGGCGTTAAAAAGGCTCAAAACACAGAGACTTCCCTTCTTGTCTGGTTGCATCAACTAGAGAAAGTAGTCTATTTATATGTGTGTATTATATATATCTATATATATATATATATATGTATTATATATGTGTACGCACACACGTGAAACAGCTAGGTGGTGCACTGGATAGACTCATCAAATCTGGCCCCAGACCCTAGCTGTGTGATGCTGGGCCAGTCACTTAATCCTGTTTGCCTCAGTTTCCTCATCTGTAAAATGAGCTGGAGAAGGCCATGGAAAACCATTCCAGTATCTCTGGATCCTAAGAGGTCATGAAGTTAAGTTAGACACAACTTAAAAGTGACTGAACACTACACAGATACACACACACCACATATATATCATCTGCACAAAATAGTCTCAGTTTCACCTATTTCCTTTTTCTCTTCTACTTTGCATATGGAAATATTCTTTTTTGATTGTGTATGTTCAGAATAATACATTAAAGCAAAGAGAAAAAAAGCAGAATGCAGGGATATACACACACTACACGTATTGTATATGTGTACTGTATACATCCATCCCTCCCTCACTCAAATCAAAGTCAGCTGCAAGCTATATCCTTGTCTCCCTGATGTCCTGGTCCTCTTTGAGAGTGAAGGACAAACCACACACATACTCACGTGTGCATATCCATGCTTACACACACACACACACATCTATGTTGCCTCCCCTGCTGACACTGCAAGCTTCCTGAGCAGAAGCTGTGCCCCTTCTGTCTTTGTGGCCCCAGTGCCCAGCTCAGGGGGTGGCACACTGAGGTACTTAAGGGATCCTTGTTGGCTGATTGACATAACCCTCTGTATACATTATCCCATCTGACTTTGCAGCCCTGCTTCCAGGGCAGACACGGCTACAATTGTCCCCATTTTATAGATTTGGGAACCAAGGCTCCAAGAGATGAAGTCACTTGCATGGACCTCCTGGCTGACAAATGCTGGATGGGGGACCTCCTGACTCTTTGGTCCTGCACTCTGCCCCCTCGCATTGAAACCAAAGAATTCATTGGCTGTAACCCCCTGCATGCTCTCCTTAATGGGCCAAGCCCTCACTGCTGCTGCTAACTTCTGCTCTTCCTTTGCTTGATATAAAGGAACAGATGCACAGGGCCTCATGGACAAGAAGTGGGAGCTGGGGCAGAGCCCTGGGCTCCAAAGGGCCATGAATTATTTATGGCCTTGTAGAACAGTGCCCTAGGAGTGTGCTCTGCAGTGTATTGGATGAGAATAATGGCGATTGGGGTAACCTGAGCTATGCACAGCATCAGTCTCCTAGGTGGGAGGGGGCAGCATTCTCTCAGTACGACCTCCTGGGGGAACACTGACACTGACACGTGACCCATGGGCTAAGCCTGGCAACAAAGAGCTCGTTTGGATCCCTGGTTCTAGAGGGTTTGAAGCACACGACTGCTCTCGGGCTGATTGCAGCCCTCTGTCCTCAACTGAACACGTTACAGCCATGCGAGTTTGGTTTGGATCTGTTTGGCGCTGTGCCTTTTCTAGAGGAAAACAGTCTGCAGACTAACCTCTGAGTCACCAGCTAGAAGCCATGCAGGTTTCTAAATCACAAAGGACCAAACACACAGAAATGGGGAGAAACTTAACAAAAACTGCTATTAGGAAGATCCACTTGGTCTCCTTGGCTCCAGGATGGCTGAGTGGCTGATTTTAGCAGAGTCTAAGGAAAGCATGTCCTAACAATGAGAGCTGTCCAGAAATTCAGTTTCAAACGGATTAAGTATTTGTTATGCAGGCATTATGTTACATGTTGGAGAGAGAAAGGAGAGAATGGAGGGGGAGGGAACAGGCATTGATTAAGCCTGGACTGTGTGTCAGGCATTGTGCTAAGTGCTTTACAGAGATTATCTCATTTGATATTTCTGCCCAATTCAATAGAAGACAAAAGCAAATAGTTCTTACCTACAAGGATGAGTTACCATTAGCTTTTCTGTACATGTATAGGCAGAAAAATAAGAGCTTTTAAACAATAGTAAATACTTAACATAACTTTGATAAATTGGGGAACTCTTTATTTACCCATAGCCAAGACAGAATAAAAAGCTAAGGTTCAAACACTTGTTTCAATATACTATCACAAGACAGATCTATTCACTATTCTTATTCAAATGGAATGAATCCCACATTCCATGTCAAATTGTGTAAGAATGGAAAACTCCCAAGTCAGAGGGCCAGAGTTCAAATCTCAATTTCTTTACTTTCTACCTCTGTGACCTTGTGTATGACATTGAAATTCTGTAAGGAAAAGGGATGCTGGAGTTAACTCCTGCCAATGCAAGAGATGATTGTTAAAATCTCAGCATAAGCATTTATATCTTGGAAATCTGCAAATGCTAAAAATCAGGATTTCACTTATTGTTTTGTTGATTGTGTAGATTTAAGGAAATGATGAAGAAAATGTTAATACAGATTAAATGAAAAATATATTTTGCAAATATTTCTTAGGAGGGCTACTTGTGGGGTGGCTAGGTGGCACAGTGAATAGAGCACCAGCCCTCGAGTCAGGAGGATCTGAGTTCAAAATCTGGTCTCAGATACTTAACACTTACTAGCCGTATGACCTTGGGCAAGTTGCTTAACCCCAATTGCCCTTCCAAAAAAAAAAATTTGGAGCGGCTAGGTGGTGCAGTAAACAGAGCACTGACCCTGGAGTCAGGAGGACCTGAGTTTGAATATGGCCTCAGACACAACACACAAGCACACAAAACTAGCCATGTGACCTTGGGCAAGTCACTTAACTCCAATTGCCCTCCCTCTTTCCCCCTCCAAAAAAAAAAAGGAGGGCCACTTGTTAAACATTTACCAGTGTAGACTTTTTTGTAGGTCTCAGTTTCCTTATCTAAGCATGAGGGGAATGGATTATGTGGACTCTAAATTTCCTTTCAGATTGAAATCTGTGATCCTAAGATCCATTCATATTTAGAAATGTATAGATCTTTATTTTTTTAATGAAATTTTATTTTTATTTTAGTTTATTCATTTCCACAAGATTTTGAGTTATAAATTTTCTCCCCATCATTCCCCTACCCACCTCCCTAAAAGAGCAATCCCACTGTATACCCCCTTCACCAATCTTCTATATCCTCCCCCAACCCCCTCTGACCTTCTGGTAGGACAAGATGGATCTTCATACCCAAGTGCCTGCATATCTTATTTTCCAGGTACATGCAAATAATAATAATAATAATAATAATAATATATATTTTAAACATTTGATTTTAAAACTTTGAATTCCAGATTCTTTCCCTTTATCCCTAGTCACCCACCCTTACTGGGAAGATAGCCAATTCAATATAGGTTGTACATGTGTAGCTATGCAAAATATTTCCATAGTGGATATATATATATTGTGAAAGATTGACTATATTTCCCTCCATCCTATCCTGACCCCCACTTGTTCTATTCTCTACTTTGATCCTGTCCCTTTTCTAAAGAGTGTACTTCTAACTACCCTCTCCCAACCTCCCCTCCCCTCCATCATCCCCTCTCTCTTCTCCTTCCCTCCCACTCTCCTGTAGGGTGAGATACCCTATTTAGTATGTATGTCATTCCCTCCCTAAGCCAAATTCAATGAGAGTAAGGTTGACTCATTCTCTTTTGCCTTCTTGTTCTTCCCCTCCATTGTAACCCTTTCCCCTTGCCTCTTCTATGTGAGATAATTTACCCAATTATGTCTCTCCCCATCTCCTCTCATTATATTCCTCTCTTACCTCTCAATGTCACCTTTTAAGTATCATCCCTTCCTATTCAATTGATCCTGTGCCCTCTATGTATACCTGTACACATATATACACACATATATGTATACATATGCCCATATACCCTCCTATATAGATATATGTGTGTGTGTGTACACATACACACATTTATATTCCCTTCAACTATCCTCATAGTGAGAAAAGTTTGAGAAATTACAATTATCATTTTTCTATCTAGGAATGTAAATAGTTCAACTTTGATAAGTTCCTTTTCCCTGTTTAACTTCCCATTATTCTCTTGCTTCTTGTATCTGAATGTCAAATTTCCTATTCAACTCTGGTTTTTTCATCAAGAATGCTTGAAATTTCTCTATTTCATTGAATGGCCACATTTTCCCTTGAACCATTCTACTCAGTTTTGCTGGGTAGGTGATTCTTGGTTTTCATCCCAGCTCCTTTAACCTCCAGAATATCATATTCCAAGTCCTTCAATCCCTCAATGTAGAAGCTGCCAGATCCTGTGTTATCCTGATTGTGTTTCCACAATATTCAAATTGTTTCTTCTTGGCTGCTTGTAATATTTTCTCCTTGATCTGGGAACTCCAGAACCTAGATATAATATTCCTAGGAGTTTTCTTTTTGGGATCTTTTTCAGGAGGTGATTGGTGGATTCTTTCAACCTATATTCTGCCCTCTGGTTCTAAAATATCAGGGCAGTTATCCTTGAGAACTTCCTGGAGGATGATTTCTAGGTTCTCACTTTGATCATGGCTTTCAGGTAGTCCAATAATTTTTAAATTATCTCTCCTAGATTTATTTTCCAGGTCAGTGGTTTTTCCCATGAGATATTTCACATTGGCTTCTATTCTTTCATTTGTTTGGATCTGTTTAATAGCATCTTGATTTCTCATAAAGTCATTAGGTTCCATTTGCTTTTGAAGAATTATTCTCTTCAGTGAGCTTTTGAAATTCTTTTTCCATCTGGTAAATTCAGCTTTTGAAGGCATTTTTCTCCTCTGGCCTTTTGAGGCTCTTTTGCCATTTGAGTTAGTCTATTTCTTAAGGTGTTATTTTCTTCAGTCAGGTTGTTGACTCTCTTTTCATGATTTTCTTGTATTGTTTTCATTTCTTTTCCCAATTTTCCCCCTCTTCTCTTATTTGGTTTTCAAAATCCTTCTTAAGCTCCTCTATGACTTGTAACCAGCTCATATTTTTCTTGGAAACTTTTGGTACTGACTTTGTTGTCTTCCTGCCATTCCACTCTTTTCTCCTTTTTGTCCCCCAAAAAGAAATCTAAGTTGGATTGCTGTGCTCGCTTTGCTTCCTTTGCTTGCTCATGTTGCCACTCAATTATTTGACTTTTGAGCTTTTTGCCACAGTAGAACTCTGCTTCCAGAGAGAAGAGCTTTGTCCCAAATAGCTGGGTTTTGTAGCTGCTGGAGCTATTAGTTGGCTGCCCTCTCAGAAGCCTCCACTGGCTCTGGCAAGCTGGTCACATGCCCCAGGACCTCCACTCTAGATAGCAATCCAGATCCAGGAAGGTTAAAGCAAAAGTGATTACCCCTCAGACTGGTTGCTTGGTCCCCCTACAATCTGCAGGCCAGGACCACTGAAGCAGCCACATGGCAGTGGCTGCATGGCCACCATGTCTCAGCCGCTTCTCTCTCCAGGGGCAGAGGCTGGACTGCACTCTTGGACTGCATGTTACCAAAGTCCACACTGACATTTTATTTTGCCTTTGGCATTTATGGGTTGATAATTCTGGAAACTGCTATAGCTGCTGGTGATCTACTCTCTTGAAGTCCCTCCAGCTGTGGCTGGTCACAGCCTCCCTGAGGCTAAAACCATGGGCTCATGCAGGGCTGGGCTCTGCTCCCAGCACACTGTGATGGACCCTTCCTGCCAGCCTGCTGGCCTGCCTGCAGTGGTAGATTTGTTTCTCTCTGTCACTTTGTGCGTTGCTCTAAAGTTTGTTTAGAGTCATATTTTATAGTATTTGAGGTGGTTATGGGGGGAGCTCAGGGAGTTTTCCTGCTGCTATGCTGCCATCTTGGCTCCACCCCCAGAAATGTATAGTTCTTTAAAATAAAAAGAGAATTACTTCTATAAATTGGTCAAGTGATAAATGAAACCTTTACTTTTTTGTATTTCAATTAGTGGCCAAAATATTCAATATTGAGAAAATTTTAAAATATTCTTCTCATGTTCATTATCCATAGTTTTAACTTTTTTGACAATGCAGGTTCTCTTTCATTCTGGATCAGAACATTAATTTGATGACCTTACTTTAATTTATTTAGACTATTCAGCTTTTAAAAACTCCACCAAATAGATGAGTTTCAGGAGAAAATGTTATGATAGAATGGATTGATTTCATCTCTATCATCAGTTTCTTCTTGAGTCTCAAATACCCTTCAAAATATTTTTGCATGAGAAAATGAACAAATTTCTTACCCATGTAGAAATGCACTCTGCTCCAGTCTCATTGGCCATAGAGTTCGGCAGAGGTTTCCATTTTATAGACTTACTTTTTTTCTCATGAATTTGAATATTCTGCTGACAACTTGGGGGAAAAAAATCTCCATAGTTCCTTCCTCATATTTCTTGATACAAGTGATTGTGAAGCGTGTAATATGTCCAAATTCCATAAGGAGTCACATTTTAAATTATTGCTTATAGATATGCATTTTGGCTTGGCATCCGTTGAGATCAGTCAGTGAAGAGACCAATATAATTGTCCCACATTATGCTCCTTTCATGTAAAAAATCCATCAATCCCAGCAAACATTTGGCATACATGGGAACTGTCTTGCATGTGCAATGATTACCATCCCATTACCCTGGGAAAGGCCTTGCCTTGCTGGCTTACTGATTGATACCCAGCTTCATTTTATGGCTATGGTGACTTGGTCTTTGCTGGGTTAGCATTTCTGTGGGCTCCTGGGAGATACTGCTTCCCCTTTGGGGTGGCCAATGAATCCTGAGTGATCTGGCATTTCCAGGTCCTCTCCCACCCCTTCTCGCATATTTGATCAAATGTTCAGACCTACCTTATGCTTATGTATGTGAATACATATGTGTGTATATGTACACATAGATACACATGTATATAACCTCATAGATCTATATGTATACTCACACACACACAAACATATATATACATACATGTATTTGTACATGTGCCCCCATGAGGCTCCAAAATCCTTAGTGTGATTTTTAAACTTATTGAAGCTCAAATAGCCCTTATATAAGCTTATTTAAGCCTCAATAAGCTTAAAGCTACACTGAGAATTTTGGAATTCCATGGGTGTATGTATGTTACATATAAGTGTTTATAGATACACAATACTGCATGTGTTTACTATATATGTATAGTGTGTGCTTATACATGTGTATACGTGTCCATATTATATATAATCTTTATGCAGAATGATGTTACTTCTGAATACTATACTATACAAAGGCCCATCCTTGAACTGAAACCAATTGCCTCCTTGTCTCTGTTCTTTTCCTCTCCAGTCCTTTTTTCACACACTTTCCACATTAATTAACCTAAAATCTCATTGAGAAGACCCATTGAGGCAGCTAGTTAGCACAGTGGGGAGAACACTGGGTCTGGAGTCAGGAGGAACTGAGTTCAAATCTAGCCTCAGACACTTACTAGCTGGCCAAGTTGCTTTATCTCTGTCTGTCTCTGTTTCTTCATCTATAAAATGGGGTGATAACAGCACCTAGTTCCCAGGGCTGTTGAGAGGATCACATCTGCAAAGTGCTTAGCCCAGTGCTTGGCACACACCCAAGGTGCTTAATTAATTATTTCCCCCTTCTCCTCCTGCTTGGCTGCCATTTAAGACCCTTCCCACTCTGGTCTGAATCCAGCTTTCATTGCCACAGACCTTGGTCGATTGAGGCCAAATGCAGCTCTAGAAGCAATCATTTAAAATGTGTCATATCCAATTTGGACACTTTGCATTCATTTAACTTTTTCTTTTTAAATAGTGCTTATTATATTCAGAGCACTGTCTTAGGAGTTGGCCTGCTTGACCATCCTCAGCAATCTCATAATTAATAGTTAATTCTTTCTAACTGTTTGGAACAGGGGAGGGGAGAATAATAACTTGTATTTTTGTCACCCAGGAGAATGGTCACACATTCATTGGATTAGTGTGATTTAATAGGGCAGGGCTCACTTGATTCAAATTTGAATCTTTCCTAGGATAAGAGGAAACACTTCTACTGACCTTTGTATCTGCCAGTGTTTGGAAGTCACATCAGAAAATGGTCTAAAGGGGGACGACCTAAGAAGAAGACTGGAGGAAACTTGTGAATTGGCTATAGGTGGACTAGAGACTTAAAGAATGCTCCCCTCCCCTCCTCTCCCC
>NW_027186458.1:7303552-7310003 GCF_028583685.1 Petaurus breviceps papuanus
CTCCTCTCCTCTCATTGTGACTTTCTAAAATTTATGAAAATAATGTCCCAGGGAAACACCTCAGTGAGCAGGTAAAGAAATACATTGAGGGAATAAATCCCTTGCTGTTTTTTTTTTTAAAAGAGAGCCAATCTCAGCTGTTTCTTATAACCTCAATATTTTTCCTTTAGGTGTGAATGAGTTCAGTATGTAAGGGCAGAGAAATATTTTCTTTAAAAAAAACTTGAAAAAAATGCTCGTTCCTGCACGAGTTTGTATCGACTGTCTTGTCTGCAAACAGCTGCGGTCAAGGCCTGTCATTTATGCTATTCTTACACCTTTCCTATACACCCTGCTCTTGCCTCTTTTTCTGCCTCCACCATGGCTCCCTGTCACTTCCAGGATCAAATCTGAAGCCCTGTTTGACATTCAAAGGCCTTCATCACCTGAACCCTTGACTACTTTTCCTGTCTTTTAATACCTTACTTTTTGGCATGCATTCTGTGATCCTTTGACATTGATTTCTTGCTCTTCCTCTATCAACCACTGCTTGCATTTTCCCTGACAGTCCCTTACATCTGGGGTGCTGTCCATCCTCATCCCTGTCTTTTGGCTTCTTTCACTTCCCTCAGGTTCCTGTGAAAATACACCTTTCAGAGAGAAGTCTTTCCAACATCATAGGAGCCAACACCCTACTCTTCCGAAGGCTAGTGTCTCCCTTCTAAGATCAGCTCCACCTTATCCTGTTTGTCACTCATTTGTCCAAAGCCCTTCTCCCACTGGATGGCGAGTTCCTTGAGGGCAGACTGTCTAGCTTTTCTTTAGTGCTCAGCACAGAGCTGGCACTGATGCTTGATAAATGCTTATTGACTTGACTTATCACATACTAGCAAGTACTGGGAGATAGTTTTTTCCTATTATAGACCTTTTCTCCTTGAGTGGATATTAAGCTTCTTGATAGAAAAACCACTGTTTGATTTTTGGTTTTATGTCTAAGCACCAAGCAGACGTCTTTGTGACTATGTTTTCAATGAATATTCCTTCCTCATGCCTCAGCTCTGAAGCCCTTCTTTCAAGAGGCATTCTTGATCATCTGCTCCCCAATCTCCAGTGTTTGTCTTTCCATAATTACTTAGCATATAATTTGGATGTACTGTGCGTGGATGTTCTTTCATCTCAGTTGAATGTAATCTCCTTGAGGTCAGGGATGGTTTTATTTTTGTCTTTGTTAACACCTGGGGAAGCACAGTGGCTGGCAGATGGGAAACAATAAAGTGTGTGTGTGTGTGTGTGTGTGTGTGTGTGTGTGTGTGTGTGTGTGCTGGTAAATACTTAACATTTGAAAAAGTACACACTTCAAAGTTTAATCTGCATAATTAACCTCCCCCCCCCCCATCATTTTATTAAGTCTAGAAGTCAACAAAACAATGAATCAAGCTTTGATTTTGAGTCTGCTGAGTCCCAAGGTGTAAATGCTCACACTGACAATCCACCCTCTCCACAGGGTTGGAACTGGCTCCACCACTCCCTGCTCTTCCCCCCAACCACTTCATAAACACATCCTGAAGTGATTAGTTTAGAGTCTGTTCTCCACAATAAAGTCTTATCTTGGGGCACAAGGAAAATACGGGAAGGACATGGCAGGGAAGCATTTCCTTTTCTGGAAGACAATTTGGGAGATTAGTACATTGTCAATTCAGTACCTGTCAGTAGTTTGGCAGCAAATAAAGTTGGTATAATTTAGGTCAAATCAGGAGAGGCATACCATGTGTTGTTAAGTCATTTCAGTTGTGTGGGTCTCTTTGTGACATCACTGGAGGTTTTCTCAGAAGAAATACTGGAGTGGTTCATTGCCTTCTCCAATTCATCTTCTAGATGAAGAAACTGAGGCAAAGTGACTTGCCCAAGGTAACACAGCTAGTAAGTATCTGAGGCCAGATTTGAATTCAGGAGGAGGAATTTTCCAGACTCCAGGCCCAGCCCTCTATGCACCTAGCTGCTCCAGGCATACCATACAGGATCTCAGAGATCATCCTAGGTATTGAGTAATCCTGTGCTAAGGCACAAAGGTAGAGATGAAAGGGGACAAGAATTTAGTAAGCATCTTCTATGCTCCAGGCACCAGGCTAAGTGCATTACAAACATTAACTCATTTCATCTGCACAATCACCCTGAGAGGTAGATAGTATTGTTGTCTACATTTTAATAGTTTAGGAAAGTGCTTGCAGGGGTGAAGTGATTTGCTCAGGGTCACACAGCTACTAAATGTCTGAGGTTAGATTTGAACTCAGTTCTTCTTGGTGCCACCTAGTTGCCACAACGGGATTTCTCCATAAGATTTTAGGATAATTAATGTGGAAGGAAGGATTAGAGAGGTGAAAAACTGTATGCAAGATAAACACTTTAACTATGTCCCCTTTGCTGTACTGGGGCATAGAGCAAAAGCAAAGGCAAATCTTGTTTTCAAGGAATTTACATTGTAATAGGGCTATACAAGACACAGCAGTCTCTTTAGGACCGGAAAATTCCAAGGCCAGCCAATGGAACCATAGGGGAGGATATGGCTCTACACTCTCAGAACTAAGGGCAGGGCTGGCCTTAGCACTGTTTACTAAAACTGTTCCTTTCCCATAGGATCCCTATAGTACTCAACACATTGGATATTAATCATTTGTTCAGCACTCGCTTCCAGACCACAGTCACCAACTTTATTTCTGTTGTGGAGAATAAGAGCCCAAAGCTTTTTGAAAGACTTGCACCTTAAAGTTGGTTTTTGCCCACAGTAACACACCCTGGTATGTTGTTCAGCTGTCAGTGTGTTCCTTGATATGGGGCCATTCTTGGTCCTGCCACCAATGGTCTTAATTTTCTTTGAGATGCAACTTTCAGGTTAACCTAAAGAAAACCATCCTTACAGTCAGAGCCATTGAAAAGTGGGTTGAGCCTATTGGAACTAAGGAGTTCGCCATGAATGGAGGGTTTGAAACAAAGACTAGATAATTCCTCTCCAATGGTCTCATAGAGAAGATTCCTAAACTGGTTGGGAAGATGACATCTGGGTCATTAGTCATGGTTTCACGATCAAATGTCAGGAGACAATATTCAGCCATGAAGCACGATCCATGACAGATCTATGATTCTATGCCTAGTCTAGCAGAGGTGATTGATTACTCAGGAAAATCTCATTGACAAAAGCTATCAGCAAAATTCCAAGACACTTAATAAATGTTCAGTGAATTGAATCAAATTGAGGGTCAGTAGATGCAAAATTTCAAGACTGTCCACTTGATGGCAATATGAGCCTGTGTGATTTCAGCCACCTGGACATTTACTCACCAGTGAAACACCAGTCTTTAAAGAGAAACCTTTAGAAATCTCATTTAGATATCAGAAACATCTGTCTGGCATCTGCAAGACAGTTGTCAGTCCAGCAGTTGTTTGCAAACAAGACAGTCGATATAAACTTGTGCAGGAACAAGCATTTTTTTCAAGTTTTTTTTTTAAGAAAATATTTCTCTGCCCTTACATACTGAACTCATTGACACCAAAAGGAAAAATATTGAGGTTATAGGAAACAGACAAGATTGGCTCTCTTAAAAAAAGAAACCAAAACAGCAAGGGATTTATTCCCTAAATCTATTTCTTTAGCTGCTCATTGAGGTGTCTCCCTGGGACATTATTTTCATAAATTTTAGAAAGTCACAATGTTTGACCCTAAATAGGGTCAATCTGAATGGGGGAGGGAAAAGGAGAGAGAGAGAGACAGACAGACAGACAGACACAGAGACAGAGACCAAGGGCCTGACAGACACAGAAAGAAGAATCACTCACAACTAAGTAAAAGCAGCTCAGTTTATGCCAGATGGGTCCTGAACATGATTTTCCTGCCTCTAAAACCCTCTGCTTCCTCAGTAAAGTTTGAAGAGTGGAGGAAAGTAACAAAGTGCCCAATTTATTTCTCATATGAGGAGAATCTTGAAAGACGTAATGAAAAGTGGAATTAGCTGAATTTTTGAAGTAGTGAGTTCTCTCTGTCCTTGGAGGTTCAGTCAAGTAGACAAGTATTTATTAAATGCCTGCTATGTACTAGACACTCTGCTAAGAACATATTAGGTGCTTCAAAATCTTTGAATAGATGAATAAATTTACTCAATGAGTGCATTCAAGCAAAGGCTGAATTCAAACTTGCCAGGTCTGGGAGTCTAAGATGCTGTGAGAATTTTCATGGAAAGACTTTATGTTTCTTGTATTTTGCCTCCCGGGGCCATGATAGGGTCATTGGAGCTGGATATCTTCTCTAACATTGATTTCACTGGCTATCTCCATTTCCTGGGATGCTCTTCCTCTTCCTTCCTGGCTTCCTTCGAGCTTCAGCTAAAAATCTCACCTTCAGGAAACTTTCACCTTTCTCTTTACTTTCAGTGCCTTCCCTCTGAGATCACCTCCAGTGTACCCTGTCCATATCTTGTTTGAACTTGGTTGTTTGCATGCTGTCTCCAACTCCTTGGGTGCAGGGACTGTTTTGTACCTTGCTTTGTTTCCCCAATATTTAACTTGGTATCTGGCATAGAGTAGGTGCTTGTTAAGTGCTTGATGAGTGATTGACCTTAGATATAATTTAATCCTTTGGTTCTTAATCTAGGGTCCATGAAATGATTTTTCTAAATATTTGATGTTATTGACATATTGATTAAATTGATTAATATTGAATCAAGCATTTCAGTATTATTGTTTTTCTTTCTGATCCTGTGTTTTTTATTTACTAATTTAAAAATATTCATCCCAGATGGGCTCCATAGCCTTCTTTTTTAAATTTTTTTTTGCTTTTTGGAGGGGAGAAGGGTACTTAGTGTCAGACCTGGGGAAAGCAGGTCTGTAGCCCAGAGAGCTAAGCCAGTTCAGATCCTGGACATGGATCTTGGCTGGAGTTGGGTCTTGTAAATAGTGATGCTTTAGGAAGTCTGTGAAGTTACCGAAGGAAACAAAGAAACAAACGTCGTGTGATCCTTTTCAAGTTTCACATTGAAGCTCGCAATCACTTAAAAGGGAGAGCAATAACTACACATTTGTTATGAGTGGTTTGTCTTGGGCATAGGTGGAGAGAAAAAAAATTAGTGCTTGACAACTGAAAAAAAAAAGTAAGGAAAGTCTAGTAAGTTGTTCATAACAGACTTGCAGCTTCATGCACAATCATCGCCCCCCTCCCCCATTCTACCATGTTATGGAAATGCTTGTTTTATCTCTTTAGCTCAGAATAAAATAAATTAAAAATTTTTTAAAAGAAGGAAAAGTGAGCTTTGCTTAAGACACATCCTATATTTTCACATGTAATCCTTTTTTTCTCTTCTACTTTGTATGTGGAAGTGCTCATTTTATTTGGTGTTTAAGTTCAGAATTTTTAAAAAATGAATTAAAAATATAAAAAAAAACCTTTGAGGTGAAGAATAAGCTCCCCTTGACTAGTGCAAAGAAGGATGTTGGGGTGTGGGAGGTAGAGGACCTGGGATCTGCCTGTGTGACCTCGTGCAAGTCATTTGACTTGTTCTTCTGACTAAATTTCCTCATCTCTAAAATTGGCATTGGATTCAATGATCTCTAAGGTCAAGCCAAGAAGCATTTCTTAGATGCCTACTATGTGCAGGCAAAGTGTTAAGCACTGGGGGTACAAAGAAAGACAAAGGCTGTTTCTGCTCTCAGGGAGCTCAGATTCTAATGAAGATGGCAGCAAGTAGACAGCTATGTGCAGACAGAATGTAGGCAGTGGGTTTGGAGGGCATCTTGAAGGGAGGGGAGGGGGCTGGGAAAGGCCTGCAGAAGGCAGGACTCAAGCTGAGGCCAAAGGAAACTGGGAAGCTGGGAGGCAGAGACAAGGAGGGATGGCTTTCTAGACACAGGTTAGGGAGGGGGGAGCCCTGGGAGGGAGGGGGGGGCAGCCCGGGCAGAAGCACACAGTTGGGAGGGAGACTCCAAAGACCCTCTCTGTTTGAAATCTTTGTATTGCCCAGGAAACAGAAACAAGAAAGGTTCTGATCTGGCTCTTTCCTGCTACCAGAGGAGAGGAGCTGGTGGTGGCTCATGCCAGAGCCAGCTTCAATTAGCTCTGAGAGCTGAGTGATTGGGGGGCATTTACACCCTGGAGATCAGCAATTGCCACAAAGCAGAACTTGATTTATCATTTTATTGATTGTCTAGACTTAAGAAAGTAATGGAAAAATGTTAATGCCACAGTCTAAACTTCGAAGTGTGTCCTGCCTACATTTTATTTTCAGAGAGCCAGTTGTTACACATTTATGAGCACTTGCCTGATAGGGCCCTGAGACTGGCAATCAGCTTTTCCAAATGAGTGTTACATTTCTTTTCTTTTCTTTTCTTTTCTCTTCTTTTTTCTTTCTTTCTTTCTTCTTCCTTCCTTCCTTCCTTCCTTCCTTCCTTCCTTCCTTCCTTCCTTCCTTCCTTCCTTCCTTCCTTCCTT
>NW_027186458.1:7310013-7327071 GCF_028583685.1 Petaurus breviceps papuanus
CTTCCTTCCTTCCTTCCTTCCTTCCTTCCTTCCTTCCTTCCTTCCTTTCTTTTCCTCTATGTCAGTCATGGAAGAAAGAGGGCCCCAAAGCCTCCAATAAAGAAGAGGGATCTGCTACAGTTAATCAGTAAATAGCCATGGTGGGGGGCTGTTTTTCCTGAAGCAATCAAAGTCCATCAGGGCCTTTTCCAAGTGCAGCGTCATGATGACTGAGGTGGGGGATGGGAAAAGAGCCACAAGTGGATGCCATTCCACGGGGGCCTAGCTCTGGGTCCTTGGGTCAGCGTTTCTAGCCAATGGGTGAACAGCAGACTTGTACAACCTTTCATGAATTCAGTGAGAAAAAATGCCAGGAATGCGCCTCTTGTTATGATGACCTCAATTCAGTAGAACATGCCTGGACAGGTGAGGCTAAATCTCCATTTCAAAGCCCTTTGGATGGAAGGGACACTTAACATGAAGTGATATTATCACTGATGTGAAATGGACGTTTAAATTTATAGGATTAAAAAAAGCCCAACCTGCTTCTGAACACACAGATCACAGTTGTTATCCTTGACTCTGGCTTCCCATGGGAAGCTGCTGTGACAAAAATGATCTTGTCAGCCTTTATTCAGCATATTTTTTGGCTATTTGAATAATCACAGAATCTAGACCTCAGATGCCATCAAGCCCAATCTATATCTGAACCAATGTATCTATATATCTATATTCCTCCCTAAAATCCCCCAAGTTCATATTCAGCCTTCCTCCGAAGACCTTCAGAAGGGAGAGCCCTCGTAGACACGTGAATATCAGAGCAGGAGAGGACCTTTAAGATCACTCCACCCTGCCAATTAGTTTTAGAGAGGAGGAACTGAGGCCTGGAAAAGAGAAATAACACTTCCAAAATCCCAAAGCTAGAACATTCCAGAGTAGGAATTTGGACCCGAGTATAATCCCAGGCAAGGTGGTGAAGTGGAAATAATGCCCAGCTTTCCCATGTGACCTGCTACTTGGCTGACCTTCCATAAGTCTCTTTAATTTCAGAGTCTTCTGGGTCTTGTCTGTAAAATGAGGAAGGGTCCCACCAGAAGCAGCCAGGCAGTGCAGCGGATAGAGCATTGAGCCTGGAGGTTAAGAGGGCCTGAGTTCACATCTGGCCTCAACGATTACTAGCTGTTTGCCCCTGACTAAGTAATTTAGCACCACCTGCCTCAGTGGTAAAAATTAGAATAATATTAGCACCTACCTCCCAGGGTGTTCTACCCAAATGAGAGATTACTTGTAAAGTGCTTCATCAGCATAGTGCAGCCTGGCACATGGTGGGTGTCTGAGAAATGTTCGTTTCCCTCCCTTCCTAAGGTCCCTTCCAGCTCTGGGGCTATAAGCCAAATATAGAAATCAAATTTCAGGGTATTTTCTGTTATATGCTGAATACTTGTTAACAATCCCTAAGTTCATCTGCAGTGGTACACCATGGCCTAATGAGATCCAAACCCTTTCATGTCCTCTTATGTGTGATTCTTGTCCTGTATGGGTGGTACATCTTCCCATAAGCCTTTCAACATTGCCACATGGGGAAATGTCCTCCCTTCTCACCGCCACCTCTTCTAAGGTGTCAAGTGACATTTCCATCAAAAGAACTTTCCTGTTTCCCACAATAATTAGTACCACCACACTAATTGCTATGGGTTGTCTTTTTTTTTTAAATATTTACAGCATTTATTTATTTGTGAACATATATTTTCTAATATAATATAAGTTAGTTGATATCTCCTAGCACCTAGAACAGTGCCTGAAACATCATATGTGCCTAATAAATGCTTGTTGATCATTAGGGAAATGCAAATTGTGATAACACTGAGGTTTGACCCCACACTTACCATATCCCAAAACAATGGTATCTTCCAAAAGGTGGAGGTGAGAAGAGAGAATATTTCACCGTGGGGAGAATTGAATGGAAAAGTTCAGAGCTGGGGGATGGATGTCACATACAGGTAAAAGGAAATAATTCAGTTTGCATAGATTGTAAAGGAGAGAAATGCATAAGTATCCTTAAAAAAGTAGCTTGTAGTCACATTGGGAAGGTTAAATGCTAACTAGATGACTTTGAATTTTGTCTTAAAGGTGATGAGGAGTCCTTGTAAGTTATTGGGCCAAGGCAGGAGGTGATGAGACCTAGGTTTTAAGAATATAAAGGTGCTAGCTTTGTGGGAAATGGATTGAAGATGGGAGAGACTGGGTGCAGAGAGAAATACAGAAAGAAGGAAATTGCATCCATCTAGGTCAGAGGTGATGAGAAGCTCCTTTAAGGTGACTATGGTACAAGTAGAAAGGAGGTGAAGGAAAAGAGATATATTCAGAAGGTAGAGTTGAAGACTTGACAGCTCATTGAATATGGGGAATGAAGAAGAGTGGCCAGTCAAGATTAACTCAGATTGGGAACATGGGTGATGGGAAAGATAATGGGGCCATTTGCAGAAGTAAGGAAGTTAAAGGGGAAGAGTTATTTTTTTTGAGGAAAGAGAATGAATTCTCTTCTGGCCCTGTTGATTTTGAGATGGCAATTGTACATTCAGGTTGATGTGTCCAGAAGACATCTGGACATGTAACCTGGAGTTCAGGAGAAAGGTGAGAGATGGGTATGTGAATCTGAGAGTCAGCTCTATAGAAATACCAGTTGGGTCAAAGGGTGTTTATTAAATCACCAAGAGAAGAGGGAAGGACCCAGGAGAGATATCTACAGTGAACTCATAAACAGAGGCTTAACATCTATAAAGAGGACTCTTAGAAGGAAGGATCAGTCCAACAGGTAGGAAGAGAACAATGACAGAACAGCGTCATACAAATCTCTCATGGAGTAAGGTATCCAGAAAAAGGAGGTGGCCAAAGCTATTAAGGGATGCAAAGAAGTCAATGACACTGAGGACTGAGTGATCATTGGATTGAGCAATAAATTGGTCACTAGAGGACTTGGACAACAGAATTTGAACTGAGTGTTGGGGACAGAGATAAGATTACAAAGAATTAAATGCAAGTGGGAGGTGTAGAGATGGAGGCAACTAGTGTGAACAGATGTTCCTGGAAGTAGGCTATGAAATAGAGGAGAAGTATACAATAGTTTCATGGAATGGGATGGCCAAGGGAAATGCTTTGTTTAACTTTTACTTGTTAAAGGATGAGTTGGGGGAGGTCTGGACATGTTTGCAGATATTAGAGAAGGAGTCAATGGATAAGAAGGGGTTGAAAATAAGAGAGAGAGAGGCAGGTGGGAGAGACAGAAGCATACACACAAAGAGGGAAGGGAGGAAAGAAGCTGGCTATCACACATGGGGAGATATCACTAGAATGTGAACCAATAAAGTATCTCTGAGGGGGACTGTGAGTTCTACACTAAGGGGGGCAGGAGAAAGCAGTCACTGGGTGCTTGCTTCTTCCCTTGCTTATCTCCAAGAAGGGTATTGGGCTGGACTCACTTCTATCTCACTCTATCAAATATTACTCATCTAGGGGTACAAAAAATTCAGAATAAAAGCCACTTCCCTGGTTGCTCTGAAGGAGAAGAGTAGCCCCGAGCTCATATACCGTCTTCTCAGGGCAAACAGAAATTAGAATCCTACAGATAAGAATATACCAAAAAAAAAAAAAAAAAGAGAATGAAAAAGCAATTTTTATGAGAACAAGTTGCGATTTCAGTTTGAACTCAGAGAAGCCCTGGTCTCATGCAAGGGAAAGTCTATTCTCAATGTCTATAATAATCACAATGACAACAACAGCAATAATAATGGCTCTCACTTATATAATCCTTGAAGTAATGCTGAATGTATATGATTTCATTTGATCCTCACCACAACACTGTGGGGTAGGCAGCATTATTGTATCCATTTCACAGATGAGGAAATTGAGGATGACAGAGGCAAAGTAACTTGCTTAGGATCACTCACACAGGTAATAACTTTGGAAGTGGAATTTGAACTTGGGTCTTCCTGAGTGCAGTGCAGCCCTCTTACCCCACTGCTCCTTCTCTAGAGAAGCAAACTGGAAGTCAAGGTATGTTGAAGACTAGGTTTCTCCTACCTGTCTGTGACATCCGAAGTCTTTCTCTTTCTGTGGGTCTCTCCCCAGGTAAACCACCCATATTTCTTATCCAAGAAGCTGTGGCCCCAGATCTGCCCCTTATTCGGTCACCTGCAGTCACCTCATTCTTCTTTTCATCAATTAGCACTTATATTGCCTGCCTAAGTAATACAAGTCAAACACCCCAGGCTTGGCTGGAAGCCCATTTAAATTCACATTATCTAGTACCCCTATAAGTCCATTTTCTCATAGTTTTATCCCCCTCCAAGAATGTAAGTTCCCTGATGGAGGGGACCAGCCTTTGTTTTTCCTTCTAGGCCCCTCAGATTGTTTATTCTGTACTTAGCAGGTGCTCAATAAGTTTTTCCTGTTATGATGTATTGATTTTCTCCTATTCTGTAGCTGAGTCTTGTCATGGGAAAAATGATGACTCAAAGTCCTCTTCTCTGCAAAGTCCTAAACCCTACTGGATTTCTTTCTTCTTTGTCCTTTCATTCACCTCAGTTGCTCATGCTAAGATCCAGGCACTGAATCCCACCTAGCATGTGTGAGAAAGCAACCAAGAAGTGCTGGCAGCTACTTTCCTTGGGAAAGGGATGGTGAGGGGAGGGAGGAGGGAGGTCACTTTGGAGCTGGTCCAAATGCGCTTTCATTCTCCAGTATGCTATTACTTGGATGCAATTCAGGTAATAACTTTCTCTTAATATTGCTGACCACTCAAAAATCTCCAAGTACTTCCTGCCATTGTCTCATTGTGTCTCCTCTAGCCCTGATGTCTTACTGCAAAATCATAAAGCAATCAGAGGTAGATTCAAGAATCTTTGGGCCTAAAGTTTTACAGCATATGACCATTGCTCTTTCTGACATTAGCCAATGTCCTTCTTCCCTTGCTATGGCACCCCATTGAAGTGACTAAAAGTAGAGGGGTGACCAAATGAAGTCAGAGGGGCTCCTTTTTGTGGGCACTATGTGTGTGTAGGATTAAGGACCACAGGGATACAGTCATTGGAGTGGAAGCCTCCTCAGCTCTCTTCTAGCGCAGACATTTTCCTAATTGAAATGGTTTTTCTTCTTTTTAGAATAAAGACAAAATCCCTTGTTTTCTGCAAAATCTTTTTAAAAGCCGTATCTGCAATAGGAAATGCATATTGTTGGGTTGCAGGCAAAATCCAGAGCATTTTTTTCTTCATTTCTGTAATTGTGAACAATTTAGGATTGTAAACCTTGCTCCTCCCAATCATGGGTATCTCCCCAAATCCTGTCCATACATGCATACAAACTCACACACACATACATGTGGCTATGTACATGTATATATGCATACACACATATATGTATGTTTATATATACATCATCTATCTTTCTATCTCTCTATCATCTATCTGTCTGTCTGTCTGTCTATCTATCTATCTATCTATCTATCTATCTATCTATCTATCTATCTATCTATCTGTCTGTCTGTCTGTCTGTCTATCTATCCATCCATCATCTATTTCTCTATCTCTTACACACACACACACACATACTGATCTTATCACATTGTTTTAATCATCAGCCCCTATGGCTATTGAAGGCCACTAGGTGGCACTGCATTGGATAGAGCACCAGGTCTAGAATCAGGAAGACTTCTCTTCCTGAGTTCAAATCTAGCTTCAGACACTTACTAGCTGTGTGATCCTGGGCCAGTCACTTAGCCTGTTTGCCTCAGTTTGCTCATCGTAAAAATGACCCGGAGAAGGAAATGACAAGCCACTCCAGTATCTTTGCCAAGAAAACCCCAAATAAAGTCACAAAGGGTCAGGCAGGACTAAATTTTTTTTAAAAAGACTGAAACTGAGGGAAGAAATCATTGAAGATGGTCCACTTTCCTCATTACATCCATCACCTTATCTCCACCTGCTCAGTCACCACCTTATTTCATGCTTTTAGTACAACTCATTTGGGTTATCATTATAGTCCTCTAATTACTTTGCCCACTTGTGCTATCATTAGACCTTCCCATAATTACCAAAGTAGTTTTCCTAAGATATAGATCTAATCATGCTGCTACCATGCTAGAAATCCTCATGGCTTCATATTGCCTCTAAGATTCAATAAAACATTTTTGGTCTGTCATTTGAAGCTTTCTACAATGTGGTTTAAAAATTACCTTCCCAGTCTTCTTTAAGACTCTTAGAAGTACTGGTAAATGATTAACAATTGGATCTCTGGAGTGGGGGTGGGAGGTGACACACTTTTAATTTTAATCTTCATTACTCACATTTTCTCCATCTCTTTCTTAAGTCTAGACAGTCACCAAAACCATAAATCCATCCCTGGTTTGTTGCATTTGCCAGTTTCTGAGGTGGAATTACTCTCAGTGGAAATTTAAAACTGTCTCTTTTGAGCAGTGCATCCCTGGGTATTCTGCATAGTCTATATTTTGTTCTAATTCAATCACTACATGTTCTTCCAAATTATCAACTCATCACCAGATGTTCCCTAGAGTAACTACTAGCAACAATGACAAAGAGGTGAGTAACTCATTTTCAACAACAACTAAGATTAGGGAGAATTTGAAAGTGACCTGAACAGAGTTTAACATGTTCATCTCTCTGCCATGGCCAAATGACTACTCTCTAGGCTCCAAGTACAGGCTTATCTCCCTCTTAAAATAGTGGGGTAAAAGACTTTCCATTCTCCTGGCTGTTTGGGATTTGTTCTTTTAAGTAAACAGGGGGTGGGGTGACTAGGGGGCGCAGTGAATAAGAGCACTGGCCCTGCAGTCAGGAGGACCTGAGTTCAAATTCAGCCTCAGACACAACACAAAACTAGCCATGTGACCTTGGGCAAGTTACTTAACCCCAATTGCCCTCCAAAGAGCAAAAATAAATAAATAAATAAATAAATGGGGGGTGTTTGAAGTATTTAATATGAAAGCAAACCAGAAAACCTTTCTGAAATGTCAGAGAGAAATCTTGACCTATGGCAAGAGAGAAAGTGGAAGAATAAGACCTATTAATAAGAATAAGATAAATTTTTTTGGAGGAGAGAAGGCAAGGCAATTGGAGTTAAGTGATTTGCCCAAAGTCACACAGCTAGTAAGTGTGTCAAGTATCTGAGGCTGCATTTGAACTCAGGTCCTCCTGACTCCAGTGCTCTATTCACTGTGCCACTTAGCTTCCCCAAGACTAAGATATACTAACAAATTTATAAGATTAAGAGGAGAAAGGGGGAAATGATAACGGATTACTTGGAGTTCAGTAGCAATAAAAATCTATTCCTCAAGAAAAGGGAACTGGACCCTCTCAGGACGAGGCAGACCTTTCCCCCTACAAGGAATGATCAGTACTCTATGCTGATAGGTCATCTAGTAAGTAAGTGTGGGTGGTGACTTTTTGCTGAGGGGTCCTGAGGCTGCTATTCCTTGACTTGTCCACCATAATAAATAGATCTGCTGTTTTCCTGTTTGTATCTTCAGAGATTTCATCCCTGCTAGGCTGAATGTCATCTTCTTTTTTTTTTTTAGATTACTTTTTTATTTTTTTAAAATTTTAGACAAATATGAGAACTTGAACACATGATAAGAAAAAGAAACATTATAAACTTAAAGATAAAATAAGAAAAGAAAAAAATGCCATGTACACAGCAGAACATAGGAGTGGATTCAGAATATATAGCAAAACTGTGCAATTTGTTGACAGCTGTCCATATTTTCTTTTCTTACTTGTAGGTTTTCTTTTGTTCTCTGCAGTAAACTTTTTACTTTCTTCCTTTTCTCCCCTTCCTCCCTGCTACCTGCCACCCCAAGGCTAAAATTGAGCAAGGAAATATACATATGTATGGATGTATATATTGATATATACATGTATATGTATGCATTTATATATACATACTATATGCATATGTGTATACATATATACATATACACACACACATAAACATATGCTTTCGCTAAGAGATTCTACTCCTTTTTTATATTAAATAAAAAGTTTTTATGTTGTTAATATGTTCCTTTTTAAAATTTTTGTTTCTTTTTGACTGACTATATTTTGTTCCCTCCTATCCCACCTCCCACTTGTTCTATTCTCTACTTTGATCCCATTCCTTTTCAAAAGTGGGTGCTACCAACTTCCCTCTCCCCAGCCTGCCCTCCCTTCCATCATCCCCCCTCTCATCCCCTTCCCCCCCCTACTCTCCTGGAGGGTGAGATACCCTATTCAGTGTGTATTTCATTCCCTCCTCAAGCCAAATTCAATGGGAATAAGGTTTACCCATTCCCTTTTGCCTTCCTATTCTTCCCCTCCATTGTAACCATTTCCCCTTGCCTCTTCTATATGAGATAGTTAACCCCCTTCTTTCTCTCCCCATCTCCTCTCATTATATTCCTCTCTCACCTCTTAATTTCACCTTTTAAGTATCATCCCTTCCTGTTAAATTGGTCCTGTGTCCTCTATCTATGTATACCTGTAAACATATATACACACATTCACATATGTATTCATATGCCCATATACTCTCATATATAGACATATATATTCCCTTCAACTACTGAGAAAAGTTTCATAAGGCACAATTATTGTTTTTCCATGTAGGAATGTTAATAGTTCAACTTTGATAAGTTCCTTATGATTTCTTTTCCCCGTTTACCTTTTCACGCTTCTCTTGCTTCTTGTATCTGAATGTGAAATTTTCTATTCAACTCTGGTTTTTTCATCAAGAATGCTTGAAAGTCCTCTATTCCACTGAATGACCATATTTTCCCCTGAAACATGATACTCAGTTTTGCTGGGTAGGTGATTCTTGGTTTTAATCCCAGCTCCTTTGCCTTCTTGAATATCATATTCCAAACCATTGTATCCCTCAGTGTAGAAGCTGCCAGATCCTGTGTTATCCTGATTGTGTTTCTACCATATTCAAATTGTTTCTTCCTGGCTGCTTGTAATTTTCTCTCCTTAATCTGGGAATTCCAGAACCTGGCTATAACACTCCTAGAACTTTTCTTTTTGGGATCTTTTTCAGGAGGTGATCAGTGGATTCTTTCAACCTCTATTTTGCCCTCTGGTTCTAAAACATCAGGGCAGTTTTCTTTGAGAACTTCCTGGAGGATGATTTCTAGGTTCTTACTTTGATCATGGCTTTCAGGTAGTCCAATAATTTTTAAATTATCTCTCCTGGATCTATTTTCCAGGTCAGTGGTTTTTCCCATGAGATATTTCACATTGCCTTCTATTCTTTCATTTGTTTGGATCTGTTTAACAGCATCTTGATTTCTTATAAAGTCATTAGCTTCCACTTGCTCCAGTCTAATTCTGAAGCCATGATTCTCCTCATTGAGCTTTTGAGATTCTTTTTCCATCTGGCAAATTTTGCTGTTTAAGTCATTCTTCTCCTCATTGCCTTTTTGAGCCTCTTTTGCCATTTGAGTTAGTCTATTTTTTAAGGTGTTATTTTCCTCAGTCAGGCTGTTGACTCTCATTTCGTAATTTTCTTGCATTGTTCTCATTTCTCTTCCCAATTTTTCCTCCACTTCTCTTATCTGCTGCTTAAGGTCCTCTATGGCCTGTAACCAGATCATATTTTCCTTTGAAGCTTTTGGTGCAGGAGTTCTGACTTCACTGTCTTCCTCCTGTTCCATGCTTTGCTCCTTTTTGTCCCCAAAATAGGAGTCTAATGTTTGAATCTTCTGTCGGCTTTGTTTCCTCTGCATGGTCATGTTGCCCCCTCACTCACTTGACCCCATGGTTTTTTGTCACAGTAGGGCTCTGCCACCAGACAGGGGAGCTTTCATCCCAAATGCTGGGGTTTTCTCAGCTGCCGGAGGTATTAGATAGGTGCCCCCCTCCGAGGCCTCCACATGCTCTGGCAAGCTGGACACACACCCCAGGACCTCCACCCTAGACTGTAATCTAGATCCAAGCAGGTTAAAGCAAGAGCGATTACCCCTCAGACTGGTGCTTGATCCCCCTACACTCTGCAGGCCAGGAGCTGAAGCTGCCATGTGGATCTGGCTGGCTGTGCCGGAGGCTCAGTGGCTTCTTGCCCCTGGGGCAAAAGCCTCACACTCCCACTTGCTGGGTCCTAAAGTCCAGATTGCACTGATCTCTCACTTTGTCCTTTACACCTATGTGTTGATAACTCTTGAAATGGCCACAGCTGCTGATGATCTGGGGTCCCTCTGGCCAGTGGCTGGTCAGGCCTGCCCTAGGGCTAAAACCTCTGGCTCATGTGGGCCTGGGCTCGGCTCCCAGAGCACTACGCTGGCCAATTCCTGCTGGCCTGCTGGGCTCTCCTCAGTGGGCGGTTAGCTTCTCTGTGTCATTTTGTGGGTTCTGCAGCTCCTAGGTTTGTTTAGAGTCCCCTTTTACATGGATTGGGAAAGGTGGAAGCCAGAGCCATGGGGAGGTCCTGCTTCTATTCCATCATCTTGACCCTGAATGTCTTAAAGAATTTTAGTTCAGGAGATCCTTCATTGGAACCCTTTGAAATCGGTTTTCATAAAATCTAGGATGTCTCTCAAGCTTTGTCTGACTTTCTATTCCATGCATCACAAATTCTGAGATCAAGTGTCTATTTCCTTCTCTTTTTCTGCCCCAACATCTTCATTGTTGGTGAGAGTCAGATAAAGGCTAGAATTTTCTCTGACTAGATTCCTTTACTTTTTTTTAAAATGATAGAATTATCATAAGTCAAGTAAAGACAGTATTAGTTGCTCTATTTTTGGCTGCCAACTCCAGAACATGTCTGTATAATCAAAGTCACTAGTCAAACACTAGGGCAGGCTTTGGGACCCCTTTCCAGGGCCCTTCATCTATTTCTTCCTTCTGTCCAAAGGACCTATACAGGACTCTAATGAAGATATTGGAATGTAAAATAAGATGGTCATGTACTTCAACATCCTTATAAATAAGGAAGCTGAGGATAAGAGGTTAAGTGACATACTATACTTATGGTCACAGAGAAAGTAGGTGGCAAAGGCTGGATTCTAGCCAAGACCTTCTGTTTCCAAAATGATGTTCTTTTCACAGTACCATGTCTTTTTTTTTTTTTTTTAAAGCAATTGGGGTTAAGTAACTTGCTCAAGGTTACACGGCCAGTTATTTCTGGGTGTGGTGCTAAGTCACAGTACCATTTCTATTTGATTACAGTACTGTTTCTGCCTGCATGGCTCTTTAGCCAAATTCTTTCTACCATGCTTTCAGCCTCTTCTTCATGGATTTCAACAACAATAATAAATGGTGATGATAATAATTAGCATTTGTATAGAACTTTAGCATTCTCAAAGCAGCATACATATATTATCTTATTTGAGCCTCACAACAGCCTTGGAGAGGAGATACCATTATTATGCTCATTTTAGAGTTAAGGGAACTGAAGCAAACAAAGGTTAATTAACTTGCCCAGGATCACATAACTAGTAAATGTCTGAGGCCTGATTTGAACTCAGGTCCAGACTTTGGGTCCTGAGGCTTCTGTAATCAAACTAGCAAAAAGTGAGTATTCATTACATGGCTCTTTTGTGATAACTAGGCACTGAGCCATTGACTGAGGCCCTGAACATCCAAAGCCAAAGCCAAAATATTTCCTGCTCTCAAGAAGTTTGTGCTTATTCTATTGTGAGAAGCAATATATACAGTGAAAGAAAAAGAAGAACATACAATCTTATATAAGGTATTGAGGGGAGCATGAACAGTTAGAATCAGGGAAGTCCTCACATAGCATATTGCCCTTGGGGTAAGCCTTGAAGGAATTTAGGGAGTGTAAAAGGGAAATAAGGAAAAGAGGCATTCCAACCCAAGGGGCATCCTGTGCTGGGGAGTGGAGATTGAGTGTCATGGAGGAAGCTGCTATTGGTATGTAGAAAACATGAAGGGTCCTAATGTGGTCCCTTCTGTGTAAGATCAGGAAATGGAGTTTAGAGCTAGATTGAGAAGCATGTTAGATTCCCACAGGGAGGAATTCATATTATGTCCTCTGGTAGCCAGTAAAGTTTCTAAGACAGGGATGTGGTATGCACAGGCTTTAGGAACATCTCTCTAACTACTGGGTTAATGAGAGGAGAGACTGGAGACTGGGGCGTTGATTGGGAGGCTCTTGTGAGAGGTGATGAGATCCTGAAGTGGAAAGGTTGGAATGTAAGGGGAAAGAAGGATATCTGAATCTATATCTACATCTGTGTCAATAATAAGCTTGGAAAATTATTAGATATGAAGGATGACAGGGAATGAAGAGTCAAAGAGAATTCAGAGGTTGTGAATCTGGATGATTAGAAAGATAGTGGGACCCTGAACAGAACTAATGAAGTAAGGAAGAAATATTGTTTGGAGTAGTAATGAGTTCTGTTTTGGCCACATTGAGTTGGAGATACAGAGCATCCAGCTAGATTTAGGCTTAAGGGTAGCCCTCTGATTGGAGGACTGGAGGAGAGAGCATCAAACTCCTCCCAATGCCTTCCTTTATAGAGGGCAGAAGCCACTCTCAGTTTATTCTACTCCACATATTCTGCTTTGCTTGGTTTCTACTCCTTGGAATAAAATAATCCTTCCTAAGTTAATAACTTCTAATATTGTCACTGTGCTGCTAATTCAAATCTAAGTTGGCACCCCTTCCCTCAGCCTCCTTCCCTCTGATTGGAGGGCTGGAGGGTGGGGTACCTACCTCCTCCCAAAGCCTTCCTTTAGACAGGGCAGAAACTAGACTCTTAGATTGTTCACCTCTATACCTGAACTCAACCTGCTTTCAACTCTATGGAATAAGATGCCACCATACCATGTATGCCGCCATGGTTCCTGGCCCCCCTTCCCTTTTCCTGCCTCCTAGGATGGATGGATTGTCTCCCTGGTTAGATTGTAACTCCTTAAGGACAAGTACTATCTGTTTATTAGTTGTATCCCCAACACTTAGCCCAGCATCTGGAACACAGCTGGTACTTAAAAATGCTTATTGTATTGTATTCATTGGGTGATATTTATGGAATAGGCAGGTGGAGATGCAAGCCTGAAGCTCAAGAGATAGGGATGGCAACCAGATTCTTATTTCTGGGAGTGAAACAAAAGATCTTGTCATGATGAACAATGGAAAGGAATGGGCATCTTTGGGCTATTAGAGAAAAGACACGATGGGGCAAGGGCTATCTCCTTAACAACAACAACAACAACAAAAAAGCCTCAGCCCCATGGAGGGGGGAGGAAAAACAACTGAGAGCAAGGGGGAAAGTTGCAAAGAGATAGATTTGGATTTGATATAAGGGCAGACTTTTTTTCCAATGAGAATAAACCCACAGTGGAATGGGGGATTCCCCTTCACTGCCAGGCTTTAATCAGAGACCAGATGACCAGGCTTTAGTCAGGTTTGGGAGGAATACTTGTTCAGGTACAAATTGGACTCACTAGCCTGTTAGGGTTCCTTCCAACTCTGCAATTGTGTGGTCTTTCCCCCTTACATCTACTCAAAATATTCAGTGACTCCCATTTACCTCTAAGACAAAATGATCCTCACTTTTGCACTGAGGGTCCTCTGTCATGGTATTACAATTTTTTCTTTCTAGCCTTTCCTCATAATACTCCCTTTATGTCTCTTGTGTTCTAGACAAGTCTGATCTACTAGCCAACATTCCATCTCCTATCTCTATTAATTGGCCTCATCTATCCTGCATACCTTAAATGTATTCTCTTCTAACAGCCACTTTTTATGATCTGTGTCTTCCTCAGCTCAGGTGCCAGCACCTCCATGAAGCCTCCCTGATACACTCAGCTGAATATTCTGTTTGCCTTCTCAAGCTTTCCCAGAGTGCTGTGCCTGATTTTCTCCTTTGCTTATATTTAGCTAAATGCTACATTGTCCCAGTGAGCTACTCAAGGGGAAGAATTTCTGTCTTTTTTGTTTTCATAATCCCAATTTGGGACACAGTTCCTTGTACAAAGTAAGCACTTAAAACTTGTATTAGTGGCAATTGAATTTTGGGATATCTCTCCTAAGACTACTTCTTCATCCAAGAAGATGACACCCACCCCAATCACTAAAACAGTCTATGAGAACTTCTAATTTTTCAGTTAGAAGAGATGTATTTTTACTCCCCTGTTCAGCTATCTCCCTGCTCTCTCTGTCTCTCTTCCCCCACTCTTGCCTATGTTTTCCCCATCCCCCTCTCTGTCTCTCTCACCAATGGCATGCATTTGTAAAATGACTGTTACATTCTGTGCCTTAAGACATCTAGTAGCTTGCAGTACCTTCCAGAACATGACTCTCTCCAGAGTAGAAACCCTCAAACTTAGCAAAAGCCACCCAGGTACTTGAACTCTCCAGAATTGTACTGCTCTGATACACAGAGGCTTCAACTTTAGGGAGGTGATTCTTTTAGGGAGGTGATACCTTTATTCAACCAGTACTATACTAGAGGAAAATCCTTACCTGCTTATCTTTCCATTTTAAAAAATGACCCTATCTATAATTTCTTTAGGATGAACAGGAATACCAGAGAGGAATCTCCTTTCTTATTTCCGATGGGCATGTGTTCTGTAATTTATGAACCTACAAGGTTGGGGGGTGGGCGGGGGGAAGGCAATGAGATGTCCAATGACTTGCCCCGCGTTGCGAAGCTGCTACATGCAGTAGGTAAGCCTTGCTCCTGAATCGCAGGGTAGCTGGCCGTCAGCTCCTCCATGCAGCCATCTGTTAGGCTAATAAGAAGGGGGACACTAGGACCGCTGGAATCCTAGCTTTGGGTGACTTTTATCTCCAGGAGGATAGTCTTCATATCCATAGACCAAACTCCTTTGGAAGAGAGAACAGCCACCAAGAAAGTAGAGCTTGTAAGCGTTTCATCTGTCCTTGAATCTTACAGCAACTAGGCTGAAATTCTGATTTTGCCTCCCACCTGGGGCAAGTCTGACCTTTCTGGGCCTCAGTTTCTTCATTCATAGAATGAGTGAACTAGGCTAGGTGACATCTAAGTTCCCTTCTAGCTTTAAGTCCATGATTCAGGGACCTTTCTGCTGATTATGCACAGTGTAGCTGACCTAAGCCTCTCTTCGACTGAAATTTTCAAGTTCCCAATCTTCAAAAGCAATTCAATCAGTATCCACCTTTTAATGAGCCACCAAAGGTCACCCAATTTTTCAACTCCTCAAGGTCTTTTGGTCTTCCATCCAAAAGAAAAGGAAGAGAAATCAATAAATCTCCAGGTGAAGCCACACCCAGACATTATCCTTTAGTTCAATTCTTTCTTCCCTGTCTTTGTTTTTTATATCTGTATCTATATACTTATACATACACACATATATACATGCTTACACATATGCATGCACACACACTTGTGTGCAGGTGTGTGATGTATACATGCATGCATGCGTGTGTGCATGCATACGTGCATGCGTGTATGTATATGTGTGTGTAATAGTTTAGAACTGGAAGGCCAAATCTAGTCCTCTTCCTATGCCTTCATTTTAGGGCTTTAGAAACTGAGGGCTAGAGAGGTTAAATGACTTGCTTTAGGTCATGTAGATAAGTAACAGAGCTATTGTCTGAACCCAGACTCTCTGACTCTAAAGCCAACACTGTACTGTATCAAAGTTGACTTGTGGTCAGCAATAAACCTCCCAGGCTTTGAGCTGCTGTACCTGAGTCTTAAGTCTCCTTTTATTCTTCAAGTTCCCCTGGCCATAGCTTCTTGATGTTCAGAGATCAGTGCATTGGGTGGGGAGTGGACTTTGCTTGTCTTTCTTTTTCAGCCTGGCCTCCCCAGATATATGGTACTGGTTTCCCACCTTGCCTTCAACTTTATATCGCACAAATTACTCTCCACCCTCCTCAGTGCACCGTTCTTGGCATATATGTATGGGATGGATCTTGAAAACAGCTTGGAATTTCATCTAGTTCTGTAGTCAGTTGCTGCCTTCTACTGCTTTTAAAAACCCTGCCAGTATCATCTGCAGTCAATCTAGCTATACTTTCAGACCAGAGGATCATTGACAAGATTCAAGAGTGGCATGATGGTATCCAGCCTACACCTTCCAACAGAGGAGATGTAGGTTCTTTCAATACCCCAAGCCCCACTCTGCTGCGGTCAGAACATAGGTTTCTTTCAGTAGAGTGTCAAATGTAGCTGCAGAAAGCCTTTCCCAAACCCAGGATCATAAATAACCTTTGTAAGTGACAAAACCAGGACCCAATCCCAGCTGGTCGCAGTACTATACCAGCAATATTGACAAAACAGTCCAACCCCTGGCTGGCTGCTAGATGCCCCTACCAGGGATGACTAATGATGATGCTGATAACAATAGTAGCCTCTTCATATCTCCGTGAAGTAAAGTTCTGGAAATATGGTTCATTCATTCAACCATTCATTGAACAAACATTGATTAAGCACTACTGAGTACCAAGTACTGTGCTAGGAAATATCTTTGTAATTTTTAAAAAATTATTTATTTTTTAATATATATTTTTTAAATTTGAGATATAAATTTTCTTCCTTTCTTCCTCCCCCTACCAACTGAGAAGGCAAGCAATATGGTATCAATTATGCATATGAAATCATTCAAAACATATTTCCATATTAGCCATGTTGCAAAAAAAGGAAGAAACATAAAGTGAAAAAAATATGCTTCACTCTACACTCAGCTTCCATCAGTTCTATCTCTCTGTAGATAGAGAGCATTTTTCATCATAAGTCCCTCAGAATTGTCTTGGATTGTTGTATTGATTAGAATAGCTAAGTCATTCACAGCTGATCATCATAAAATATCGCTGTTACTGTGTGCAGGGTTCTCCTGGTTCTACTCCTTTCACTTTGCATCAGTTCATGTAAATCTTTCCAGGTTTCACTGAAAGTATCCTGCTCTTCATTACTTATAGCACAATAGTATTCCATCCCAATCACATACCACAACTTATTTAGCCATTCCCCAACTGATGGTCATTTTCTCAATTTATAATTCTTTGCCACCACAAAAAGAGTTGCTATAAATATATCTGCATATATATATATATATATATATATATATATATATATATATATATATA